>NW_005842191.1:868312-877973 GCF_000455745.1 Alligator sinensis
CCGCCGCAGCCGTCCTGCGCAGGGACTTGCTGCTGCTGCTGCTCCACGCGGGGCTTCTTCTTCCTCCGGCCGCAGATCATGGTGCCCCGGCCGCTCCCGCGGGCTGGCCGCCCCGAGCCGCCTGCGTGTGCAACCGAGGCGGAGGCGGGCGGCGCGAGCCCGGCCCCGCTGGCTCCCGCTCGCGGGCGGGACTCACATTTCAAGGCGCCCCGAGCGGGCCTGGACGGGACGAGTCCCCCTCCCCGCGGGGCCGGCCCCGCGCCTCTGCAGGCCCCGCTGGCTCACAGCCCCGCGGAGCTCATCTCGGCCCACCCCCTGCCTGAGGCAGGATCAAACCCTCCCGCGCAACCAGCACCCAAACCCGCTGCCGCCAACCCTGACGCAACGCGGCGCTGACACCCCAGCCCGCCGCAGGGCCAGCGGGGGGACCTCCTCCTCCTCCTCCTCCTCCGCCTCCTCTGAACTACGAAAACGCTGGGATGAACTTTATACCAGTCAGGAAACTTATCTGTACAGGGTCTTCATCAAGTCCTCGTGCACTTTTCAACTTGAATAACTTAGGTTGAGCACAAGGACTCGATGAAGACCCTTGTATTTGCCCTCCCGGCACTGTTAACAGAGGTGAAGCTCAACTGCCGAGAGTAAAAGTGGCTATATGGGGTTAAAAAAAAAAAAGTCTCTGGTTTACAAGACAGCAGTCGTGCAGAGATTGAAACAGAAAATAGCTGCATGCTAAATAGGAGCCGCATCCATTCCATGTCTGCTTCTAAGCTATTTTGTTGCTGTTAAGTCATTCAATTATCCTAAGGCCTACTGTGGTCATTAAAACCTCCATAATTTGCCCATCCCAGGGGGGCAAAGGCCCCTGTGGCAGCACAGACAAGAAGAAAGCCAAGAGTCCCTGTGTGAGAGCCGAGGTAGCACTGCTGGCCTTCGAAAGCCAAGAGCCTGGGTTCAAACCAGAGGCAGATTCAGGGATGCAGTGGCACCCCGCTTTGCTCCCTGCTCCACCCCAAGTTTAAGCCAACTGGTTGGCAGTGGCAGCAGCACTTCTGAGGGAGTCTCTTGACTTCAGGGCTCATTGTCGTCCATCTGATCCCTTCCAAACTCTCCATCCCACAGGTGTCAACCACCCTCTCTCTCCTTTTATAATGGCTGTGATGGTCTGCAAATCAAGTGAGCCTTTTTCTGCCCATGTACCACTCAATGCTTCTGTTTATGAGCTCCCAGTTGACAGCCCCATTCAACTGCTTTTAAATAGAGCCAGAAACCTTACCTTGGGGTAGAAACCTTACTTCAGGTGAACTTTAACTCTGGTGTGGCCATAACTTTAAGTGAAGCACTGGGTGCCCTGTCAAGAAGCTCAAGAAAGCCAGCTTCTGGTCTATGAATCTGAAAGAGAGACCTGAGTTCAAGGCTCTCCTGCTCCCTGACCCACCGGATGGAGATAGACATTCATATGGAGCTTGACCTCATTTGACCACTGATTGGATGCTACTCCCTGCCCTGGGTCTGATCATGACCTCTATTAGCCCTTGAAGGCTGTTCCCTGCCTTACCCAGAGGACAGGTGGCTCTCTGGATTGGTAAAAAAAGCTGAGCAGCCACCTCCACCCTGTGCAAAGCGGAGGAGACCCTTGAACTCATCTGGGTCTCTTCATACATAGTCTAGGCCAGTGATTCTCAACCAGGGTGCTGCTGTGTTGCAACAGACCTGCTCTATTCTTTTTCTGTCATCCAAACACCAAGTGAAGAACAGATTAGAAATGTTATTAGAAAATGTTAAAAATCATGGTTATTGACAAGGCTTTGTAAAGTTGTAGGACCCCATGCTTGGTAGCTACATGGGTACATAGTTGCTATATGTTAACGCAATCTAAGACATGCAGTTAGTCAGGCGGTCTATGTTAGCCTGGGATATAGGAGTTGGCATTTTCCAAGAGGTGCCTTGAATGTACTGGGGATGCCTTGATTCTGAACAGGTTGAGAACCCCTGGTCTAGGCCATGAAATCCAGGGGGCTCTTGGACTTGCAAGTAGGGCTCCTTAATTGTCATTCCAAGAGGGAGTTTTAAGAAAAAGCAGTGGTCCTGGAGAGAAGCCACCCAACAAGTAATCCCCATGATGAGGGAGGCCTTGAACTGAGCAACACAGCTTTGGTTGGCCAGCCTTCCAACCCACAACCCACGCATGCAGGCCAACTGCTGGGCAGGGCTGAGTCTTGGTTTCATGTCTAAGAGGGTGCAAAGAAAAGAGGGGGCAACAAGCAAGGAAAGGGTCAGGAGCTGGGTTTGAGACGGTGGCCAGTCTCAAGCTTGGCAGGCTGGTAAACCAGCTGCTGGGCTGTCTCCCTGGGGTAGTAAGTCAACTCCTGGTGTGGACTAGAGGCATTCCAGGGAAGTGGGATGGAGCTCGGGCTCTGCTCAGTCCCACTAGGAGAACTTGGCTCCACTGGCCAATGTTCTGGGTGGCAGCCCCCTGCCTCCTACCTGGCAGCTACCCCAGGTCAAGACTCCCCTTGCCTGTGGGCTTCCCTCTTACTGCCAAGAAGGGGCTAGAACCCAGTGCTTCACAGCTGGGCAGCAACTAAGGAGATACCAGGCCACAAGAGGCAGGTGCAAGAGCGAAGGCCAGGGCTGCCCAGCATCTTCTAGTGGCACCAAGCGGAGGCCAGGCCCTGCCCCACTTCTGTGCATTGCCTGTTGTCTACCAAGGGGCAGAGTAGAAGACAAACCAGCAGCTGCCAGCTGATAGCCCATATGAGTGTGGCCCTGCCTCTTTTTCAATCCCTCTTGGTATGAAACTAAGGAGCTCCACCTTCACACAGAGGAACCTCTCCCTTCCCTAGCCCAGCAGTCAGCCTGTCTGGGAGGTGGGAAGCCTCAATTTAACTCTCTCGTCCTCCAGCTTGTGCAGCAGCTGAGATAACCCCTTCACAGTCGGACTCCATATGTCCCTGCCGTTGCCTCCCTATGACTTAGCCTCCATGCCCACAAGTGAAATCTGTGAGCTCCCCCATGTGGAGAAGGCTGGTTAGCAAGCAGCAGTGCCAAGCAGGCCCCAGTGGGGCAGGGAGGTCAAAAACAATATGTTGGGAACCTTTAGGGCAGTAGGAGACCTACATTTTTGGCAGGCATGCCACAAATTATCCCTGAATGCTCCCCAAGTGCCATGTGGATCCTCTTCCCCCACCTGATCTGCTGTTCTGCTTGCTGCTCCCAGCCCTTTGCTCCCTGCTTGCCTCTGCTCTGCGTTGTGCTCCCTGCCCAGTTGGAGGCTCTGCTTTCTGCTTCCTACCCTATCTGCCACTGTGCTGCCTATCCCCTCCCTGATCCACCTGTGCTACTTGTGGTTCTCACATTTCAGGTTGGCCACCCCTGCTTTAGGTGATGGAAATGCTTTCAGCGGTAACTGAAAGGACAGCATTGTTAACAGGGCTGCAATTTCTGATGCAGGGACCGTTCGACCTCCCCCTCCCAGCCACTAATGCAGGCTCAGAGATGGGCCTCCCTTCTGCCCCATGTTTTTGAAGTTACAAACTTTTTTGCAAGGGAAAGCTGGAGTATGATTTGACCCCAAACTGTGAGTTCTGAAGCTGTGGGAGCCACAGGACCCTGTTTTATAAGCTTATACCAGTAATTACTGAGGGAGCTGGTTGTAAGAGCCCAGAACTGAACCCAGGCATCTTGAGTCCTAGGTCCTAGCTCTAAGACCGTAAGAACCAGAGATCTGATTTTATGAGGCCACTCCATGCAAACAGTCACCAGCCTGTGGTCCCTGGAGGCTGTGTACAGAACAGGATCTCATTCCTTCCACAAGCAGCTTGGAGCTCTGCCAACCTGCTACAAAAAGCCTTTATCTTGCCCACTTCTACCCCCCTCCCAGAGGCACAGTGCGCGTTCCATGCACTGCCCCATGACACTGATTTGCTCCTTTCTCCATGGGGATAGGCACAGAGATTTCTGCAACAGATCAGGCTCATCCACCACTGGATCTGTTGTTACTGAAGACCTTTATTAACAGCATGGAGCAGGGGGGCCCGAAGCTGGGCAAAGAGAGCCCCTGACAACTAAGAAGGGCTGCACCTTTAAACTGTCAGGAACCAGGGAGGCAGGGCGTTACACCAAGGCACTGTAAGAGCCTGGAGGCCTCTCTTTCTTCATGTCTCTGCCACTGACCTGCTGTGTGACCTGGAGTGAGGCATTTCCTCTCTCTGAAGCTCTGTTTCCCCTCCCATGTGCTGTCTACCTTCCCTAGCCAGACTGTGAGTTCTTTGGGTCATGGGCTCATGGCTTCTGTGGGTCTGTGCAGTACTGATCTGGTATGGATGCTCTAGGCCAGTGTCCTGTGGCATAATGTTAGCACTGTCAGGTGTGCAAACATGATTCACAAGATAAACCAAGAGATTTCAAATAGGAATCCATAGGGTTCAAAACTATTCTGCTCTACTGTGGTCTTTCTAAGTTCTTTGCAAGAGAAAACTTTGTCTATTCATAGAATCATAGGAAATTAGGGTTGGAAGGGACTTCAGGAGGGCATCTAGTCCAACCCCCTGCTCAAAGCAGGACCATCCCCAGCTATATAATTCCAGGCAAGGCTTTGTCTAGCCCAATTTTAAAAACCTCCAAGGATGGATATTCCACCACCTCTCTAGGTAACCTGTTCCAGTGCTTCACCACCCTCCTAGTCAGAAAGTTCTTCCTAATATCCAACCTAAACCTCCCTTGCTGCAACTTGAAACCATAGCTCTTTGTTCTGTCATCTGCCACCACTGAGGACAGTCTAGCTTCCTCCTATTTGGAACCCCCCTTCAGGTAGTTAAAGGCTACTATCAAATCCCTGCTCTGTCTTCTTTTCTACAGACTAAATAAGCCCAGTTCCCTCAGCCTGTCCTCATAAACATGTGCCCCAGCCCCCTAAACATTTTCATTGCCTTCTTCTGGACTCTCTCCAATTTGTCCGTGTCCTTTCTGCAGTGGGGGGCCCAAAACTGGATACAGTACTCCAGCTATGGCATCACCAGTGCAGAATAGAGGGGAATAATCACTTCCCTAAATCTGCTGGCAACACTTCTACTAATACAGGCCAGTATTGTTTTTCTGTAGTCAAAAAACTAAGAACTGGTCTTTTTGGACACATGCCTTGTGTCTAGCAAGGTTGAGAACTACACTGCTGCAGCCACACACAGAGTTTTGTTTAGAAAACTCAGTTTTTAAGTGACAAAGGCGATTCCTTGCTCAGAGGCCAGAGCAATAGTGGACAGCAAATTAGACCCAAATTTGCTACACATAAGGCATCTCTACATGTGCCCCTGACTGCGCATTTGGTACTGCGCAGTCATTTAGTATTTGTTTTAGAAAGTACTAAACGGCTGTGCTGTACCCACTGGTACTGTGCACCCCTGGCAGTGCACCGTGATTTTTAGACACTACGTTGCCATAGCAACAAGCTGTGGCAACATAGCTTGTCACTACAGCGACATAGTGTCACCATCACGGTTTGTAGCCGCCAACACTACATCATCGTAGCAAGGAGTTACATCAGCATAGCTCATTGCTACGGCAATGTAGTGTCTCGTGCAGACGTGCCCATAAAGACCCACTTACTTTTAAGCTGTGTGTGTAGGGGCACCCCAGTCAGTCTCTGGAGCAGCCACAACTGGAGTATTGCATTAGGTGTTGTGCAAACTAACTTTAAAAAACTGGATCAAGCAGTGAAAATGACTGGGGACTGGAGGGACTAACCTATAGGGAGAGAATAACTGAGGCTGATCCAAAGCCCCAGCTTCAGGGGAAGCCTGTCTATTGACTTAAACTTTGGATCTGGCTTTTAAGAAGTAGCAGTGTTGTCAGCTCACGCACTTGGTCATTCATAGATTCATAGATTGTAAGGCCAGAAGGGACCTCGGAAGATCATTGGGTCAAGCCCCCTGCACCAAGCAGGAAAGATAACTGGGGGTCAGGTGAGCCCAGCAAGGTGACTGTCTAGTCTCCTTTTGAAGATTTCCAGGGTAGGTGATTGCACCACCTCTGGAGGGAGCTTATTCCACAGTCTGGACACCCTGACTGTGAAGAAGTTTTTCCTGATGTTAAGCCTGAATCAATCTTCCAGGAGTTTGTGGCCATTACTCCTGGTTTTCTCCTGGGATGCCCTGGTGAGCAGTTGCTCACCGAGCCCTTGATATACTCCCTTAGTGTAGTGGTAAGCTGCTACCATGTCCCCTCTCAGCCTTCTTTTCCTCAGGCTGAAGAGTCCCAGATCCCACAGCCTTTCCTCGTATGGCTTGCCTTTTAAGACTCCGATCATATGGGTGGCTCTTCCTTGGACTCTCTCAAGCTTGTCCACATCCTTGTTAAAGTGCGGTGCCCAGAACTGGTCATGTTTTCTCCCTTAAATCTCCAGCTCCTGGAATCACGTGATTCTGCAAAAATATCAGCTTCCTTTAAAAACAGCAAGCTATTGTGTAGTTCTGGTGATTACAGAGAAAACTTAACCCCCTCCCCACCACCAAAACTCTAGATGTCTTATTTGAGAAATCTCATTCTTTTTAACCTCATCACCAAGCTTTTCAGGACATGTCTCAGGATTTCTGAGGTTTGGGGATTAAGGAGGATTTCTGAGGTTTTGGGATTAGGAAGGGTCTTCAGGTTTCATAGATTTCATAGACATTAGGGCTGGAAGGGACCTCGGAAGATCATCGAGTCCAGCCCCCTGCCCAAAGGGCAGGAAGTCAGCTGGGGTCACAGGATCCCATCAAGATAAGCATCCAGTTTGCTTTTGAAGGTGTTCAATGTAGGCGCTTGGACCACCTCCGGTGGCAGGCTGTTCCAGACCTTGGGGGCTCGGACAGTAAAGAAATTCTTCCTTATGTCCAGCCTGAAACGGTCTTGTAGTAGTTTATGACCATTCGACCTAGTTGTCATCCCTTGGGGCGCTCTGGTGAACAAATATTCCCCCAGGTACTGGTGGTCACCCCTGATAAACTTATAGGTGGCCATCAGATCACCCCTGAGCCTGCGCTTTTCCAGGCTAAAGAGCCCCAGGGCTCTCAGCCTGTCATCGTAGGGTCTGCTTCCCTGACCTCTGATCATGCGCGTGGCTCTTCTCTGGACTCTCTCAAGCTTCTCCACATCCTTTTTGAATTGCGGAGCCCAAAACTGGACGCAGTACTCCAGCTGCGGCCTCACTAAGGCCGAGTACAAGGGGAGAATGACATCCCAGGATTTGCTTGAGAAGCATCTATGGATGCAAGCCAGCGTTTTGGTCGCTTTACTAGCCGCAGCATCGCACTGCAGGCCCGTGTTCATCTTGAGTCAATGATGGGTGGGTCATTGACTCAAGATGACCCAAGAAAGAGACTTGGGGGTCAATGATGACCCCCAAGTCTCTTTCTTGCATAGAGCTAGCCAACATAGCACTGCCGAGCCTATAACGATGCTGCGGGTTTTTCTTCCCAAGGTGGAGAACCTTGCATTTATCGGCGTTGAACACCATCAGATTCTCGTCCGCCCACTTGCTGAGCCTGTCCAGGTCAGCCTGGA
Source organism: Alligator sinensis (assembly GCF_000455745.1). Lineage (NCBI taxonomy): Eukaryota > Metazoa > Chordata > Crocodylia > Alligatoridae > Alligator > Alligator sinensis. Next base: position 875,852 of record NW_005842191.1, read on the forward strand.
TCACCTCTTCTGGTGTGGGTGGTTAAAGCACTGCACTGGAATTTGGGGTATTGGCGGTCTCCTGGAGGATTCAGACCCTCTTCCTCCAAGTGAAATTGCAATAATAGTCCTTTGTCTTACCTCCTTTGATTGACCACTCTCTGGAGCAGGGACTCCTTCCCCTGCTCTGCATGTGTATAGCATTAGCACAAATCAGTCCTCTTTCTACTGGGATCACTGGACATCCCTGCAGTATAAAAGAACACCACTAATGCTCTCTAACATATATCATGTATGTGTGTATGTATAATATTTATAGACATATATATGTATATGCATATATACATATAGATATATATGCAGGTACATGTATCTATTTCATAACACTCTAAAATAATTTTACATCAAGGGAATGTTAAGTAAGTAGCAAACTCAAGTGTTCATAAACTGGGACAGTGGTTTTCAACCTGTAGTCCATGGACTCTGGGGGTCCACAGGCTTTGTCTAAGGGGGTCTGTGAAAGATGACTATGATGAATCAAAATCATGTAAATACCCACACTTACAATTGAAAGGGGTCCGCCCTTCCATTTGAAATTTTTTAAGGGTCTGCATGTGAAAAAAAGGTTGAAAAGTACCAAACTCGAAAATAATTGATCTATGGTCAACCCTTAGCTTAACGCCGCCCCCTTGTGCCTCAGTATTATAAAGCAGTTTTAACTCCAGGGGCACATAAGGCCAGACACAGTGCTTCTCAACCTTTCCAAACTTAAGGCAGCCCTCATTTGCCTCAGGGCACCGCTCAGAAAATGCCAGCTCTTTGCTTTCACTCGTTTTTTGACTACGGAAAAATAATAGAACGATTTTGTTGCAAAGAACTGAGACAGACCACGACAAGTCAGAATGTTTGTGACACTGTGGATTCCAGTTTGAAAACTCCGGGTTTATCTTGTGAATCATGTGTAGGTAGGTGCATGTACACCTCACAGTGTTACTATTAGGTAGCACCCCTAAAGGGATCTCATGGCACTCCAGGGTGATGAAGCTCCCTGGTTGAAAAATCACTGGGCTAGATTCACAAAGACTCTTAGGAGCAGTGAAGTTTAGCATCAGAGTGTCAAACTTGTTGGTGTCTGGCCCAAAGAGTGAAATCTGTAGCCCTGAGTGAGAGGTCTGATCTCCTTGTACAGTACTCAGGGAACGACCAGCACTTCAGAGTGGGATTCATTTAGCCGCTGCCTAAGTCAGCCATTCAGAAACACTGAGGAGATGGGATACATCCAAAATCCTGCCCCTCTCAGGATCTCAGATACAGAACCCTGCCCTGAAGGGAGGCATTTATGACAACCAGGATTCATTACTGGGAACCCACACCTGGAGGTGGGCACTTCGCTTCATCTTTCTAACACAGAGGAGGGGCCATTGCTCTTGTAAAGGGAGTGGTCTGGGGTGCTCCCATTTTATAGGATAGTCCAGGACTCAGAGGGAAAACTGGGTTCAGTGCCCCTCCCCTGCCTGTGGGGTTTCAGACCCCCAGCTCTCACCTTCAAAGGCAGGTCTCTAAACTACTAGGCTATAGGCTGGTCTGGGCAGAAAGGGAAAGCCTCCTCCACCTCTCCTGAAGAAGTGATCTAATTTTATAAAGAGGAATTTGATGTTCCTTGTGCCTGGGTGTGTGTTCGGACCATCAAGCTTTTATGCGACCATTAATACTGCTTTGAATACTACTACTGTGTTTTGTGTGGAGCTCTGCCCTGCCAGTGTGTAAGAGCCAGGCTCAAAGCATGCTCCCAAATCAGGGATCTCAGGGGACCTAGGGGAAGGAACACCCAGAAACAGGATTTTGATTTTGCTTAGGCATGAAATAAGTGCCAAGCTGCTTAGCCCTTCCAAGAAGAATGCAGTTCTGGGCATATGCAGAGGCAGACCTTGAAGTACTTTTCTGGTGAAAACTAGATGCCTACAGGATTTTTAGGGGTGAGTTTTGAGGATCATACTCTTGGGCATAGGTGTTTGCATTCCACCAAAAGCCCACTTTCTAGATGCCCAAGTCACTTTTTAGATGTGGGCTAAACTGCTCTTTTCAGGCCAGGGTAGATGGTGCCCTCAAAAGCAGGCAACTACTTAATATTCTTTTCTTTCCC
>NW_005842191.1:878029-886138 GCF_000455745.1 Alligator sinensis
CTTTCCCTAGCTCAGTGGTCCCTGCTCCTTCTACTGCCACCATCCAAACCCCATAACTGAACACAGAATCTGTGTTTACCCAACACATCCTTTCTAATCTTTTTTAGCCTCACCATGTGCATGGGAGATAGATGAGCAAGCAACACCCTTGTTTTACAAGGAGGGAAAAAGGTTTGGATGTACCCATGTGCTGTGATAAATGCTGAACCAGGATTAGACCTTAGCCTTTACAAATTCCAGGTCTCATACTGCTTCTCCTGGACTACATGGGCTACAGCCTGACACAACTCCCATCAATTTCATAGCACAGCACTTCTGGCTATCAGACCCTACACACAGGTTAGTGGCTACCAACCAACCACTTGATACAAGTAATCTGCCCAGTGCCATTTGCAGTACTGCAATAGTGAGCCCCACCCTTAGGAAGCCAAGTAATTTCAGTGTTGCACTAAAGTTACGCCCAGCAATACAAGGCAGAGAAACAGTTTTTCTCAATAGGCCATTACACAAAAGGGATGTATTTGAAATCCACAAGAGGCATGTCTCTGCTCCCAAAGCCTTTCCCTGCTACACTGCAGGGAACAACTAGCCATGGACATGTTAGAGCTGCCTCAGAAAAGGTTACAAGATTCGCTTATAATGGAAGGTGTTGGGCAAAATAAACATAGAACTTGCCCTCAGCTCTCTGCATGTAATTTAGACTAATGACAGCCTGTGGCTATGGGTATTTAGACTGAAGGGTCATAAAGAGTAGCCTTTGGTCAAGATGATGACAGAGCCAATAGATGTCAGACCTTGCTCCTTAGGGTTCTTTAGGGGGAGGTGTGTGGGGATACAAGAGTGAAGGATGGGATGAAGGCCTGGGAGATGCAGGATGCAAGGGTAGTGCCACTGAGATTGTGGTTGGAGGCCAGGACAGTCTTCCAAAGGAAGGTGTTGCAAATGTAGGCTGAAATCCTGGGGAGCATCTCCTGGAGCCCAGGGTGGAGAGCCAAGAGGGCAGTTGTTAGCCACCTCTGCACCATCCTGACTCTGGATCTGGGTTGTTTCAAGGACCCACACTGCCCCAGTATAGCTTAAGGCAGTCCTGGGGATCTGAGACACCACACTGTCTGCAAGAACTGCAGCACAAGCCAAACTGGCCCAAGTGACAAATACTATGACACTGCTCTCTGCCCCAGACTGTTGCCTTCCTACCTTTTTCCTGTAGCTCCTTGCTTGTATACAGCAGTGCAGTGGTGTTTGGGGGCAGAGTGGAGTATGGGAATACCAGTTCTTGGGATTCTTAGGCACCTCACTAGAGGTGCTCATTTGTGGATGGTCCTATCCTAGCAGGGCAGGGAACAACCAGACCCAAGAGAACTTCCCTGTCACTGCCAGACAGGGAGGTATCTCTCTTCCCCCTGGCTAAGGCAGAGGTCCCAAAGGGACTAGAGGAAGGACAGTGTCTGAGACTCCATTCTTAGGAACATGCTGACAAAGCAGAGGACACACAGATCCCCCACAAGCTAAAGACAGGAGTCCTCCAAGACAAGTCCCGTCAAAATTACTGTTTTTGGAGGCCCCATATCCCTGCTTTTTAAATGCATTGCTCTCTCCTTTCATTGTTCGGGAACAGGGATAACTAGGAGTGCCTCTACATGTGCTGCGAGGCTGCTCTGATGCACAGTAATTACAGCACATCGGAGCAGACTCAATTACTCAAGTCTGCTGGAACATGGTAATTACTGTGCTCTGAGTCCAGCCATCCTCTGCATCACCTGTATCAGTGTTCCTGTGCTTCGACATGGTGGTGGGGTCGCTTTAACTAAAGCTTGTCGAATGAACTTTAATTCAAACGACCCTGCCACCATTTTGAAGCACAGGGACACTGATACGCGAGATGCTGCAGCACTATAATTAGAGCGGCTCTCAGAGACACTCTAATTAAAGCACCCCCTTCCCCCCTCCCCTCCCAAGAGCACATGTAAAAGTGCCTTAGGAGCTTAAAGCCCCCTCCCCAACCTTGGGGTAGCCAAGCTACATTTACAAAACCCAGGTTCACAACTCAGGCTTTCCTCCACCCCATTCATTTATATGTTGGGAATCAAGCCCTAAAAACTTAGGTGCATGCATGTGCACATGCATACGCACACACACACCATGAATAAGTTTATATTTAAAATTAGACTTCCAAAAAATGAAATCTACTCAGTCACAGAGCTTTGCCTTTGCCTCTCAATCTCTTGCCTCTGCAGATTATAGTGATGCTCTCAGTTGATAGAAGTCTTTTGAATTTAGTCTGGGCAGTTAAAGCCTTTCACCAACAGCTGTAAGGGAAATGATTAATTCTGGTTACATCTTCTAGCTTTAATTTGTAACCAAAAAAAAAGGAACGCCAAGCACATCTGCAGCTCAATTGCAGAGAGAGGCAATGTTCTTGGGCACTCACTAAATAGTTTTAAAATATCTTCCTGCATGCCAAGGCAGACTGCTCACAACATCTACTAGATGATGTGGACACTGAAGTAAACCAGAGGCAGTCCAAGCATTCTGTATGCACAAACTGGTTCCTGGACCATGGCATTTGCCACTGACCAATGAAGTGATGGCCTAGTGTTGACTAAAGTATAGGACACTACAATGAATGGATTGGACTCATGCTCACAATCAGACCTCTTTGACTGTAAGAATAGCATGGTGGATATTAAGGTTAAGAATCACTGGGCATGTCTACATGTACTATTAATATGATGCCGTAGATATTGGTGCAGCTAATGCCGGAGTTTGTTGCCCCTGGGTGCAGCATTTGCACATGCATCTGGGACCACAGCACATTGATCTAAGGTAGCACTGCCCTGGCTGGTAGAAGGCCTGAGGGGTCAGCCTGCCAGCCTGGAGTTGCTCCCCCCTGCTCAACATGCTGCAGAGGGGCTGGCTAGGGCACAAGGGTGCTACAGTGCACGGCTAGCTGACAGATAGCCCCTGCATTGTGGCACGCTTGTGGCCCAGCCAGCCCCAGTCACCGTCTACAAGTGTGTTGCAGCACACAAAGTACTATCAGTTTACTCTGTCAGGCAGTTAATCAGTTTGCTTTGACTTAATATCATTGCACACGTAGACAGTGATGATTTACTGTGGGGCTAATTAGTCAACTCCGCAATAAAGTGTCTCATGTACACATGCCCATGGGGCTGGAAGAGACCTCATGGGTCAGTTGGTCCTTGAGGGTTCAACCTTCTGCCCGGTGCAGGTTGTGCTTTTCCTAAGTCTACTGAGACAGACACCTATGCAGCCTCTGCTTGAAAACCTCCAATGAAGGAGACTCCATAGCTTCCATAGGTAGCTTGTTTGTTTATCTAACTGGTCTTACAAATAGGGAGTTTCCCCAAGATTTAATCTAAATCTGCTCTCCTGCAATTTAAACTCATTGCCACATTGTCTGTTACAGCAATGATTTGGACAGTCGGACCCAGGGTCAGGAACCTGAGTCCAGGTTGGGAGTCAGGGCAGTCACACACAGGTTCTGGTAAAGCCAGGGAACTGATACCAAAGGAGGGGTCAGAACTAAACCAAAGTCAAGGAGCCAGAATCAGGAAGCTGTTAATCAAAGTAGGGCCAGGAAGCAAGAGTCAGGAGCTTCAGATCACAGTAGAGTCCAGACCAGATACTTGTGGGCAGGAGCAAATGAGGGTCTAGAAGCCAAGAACAGGATGCCAGAGAAGAGGTATAATTAGCAATTTTGCTGATGGGTGTCAGTGAGTAGGGGAGAGGAAGCACTGCAGGATGCTACTGGCACCTCACTAAATCAGTTCCCAAGGCTAGTGCCCTGCTCACCCCATCCCAGTTACACTACTAGCCAGGAGCACAGAGGAAGAGGAGAGACAAGCAGCAAGGCAAAGTGCTAGGACCAGGGTAGTCACACCAGCTCACCACTGTGCACCCTGCTGGTTTTATAGCTGTGCTTGAAGAGGCATCAAATTCTTGCCAGTGCAGCAGCCAATGAAGGGCTGCTACTGGGTGACTTATTCCTAACCAGAGTACTGACTGCTGCAGCAAGGGAGAAAGAACAGCTGTTCTCCCCATTCTTTATGGCACCCTTTCAAATATCTGAAAGCAGCTATCATATCTCCCTTACTCTCCTTTTCTCCAGACTAAGCATACCTAGTCCTCCTAACCTTTCCCTGTACAGCTTGCTTTCCAGCTCCTTCAACAAAGCTTCTATTAATACAGCCCAAAATTGCATTTTTGACAGCATCATATTGCTGACTCACATGGAATTTGTGATGCACCAGAACTCCCAGATCCTCTTGGACAATACAACTTCCTAGCCAGTTATCCCCCATTCTGTATGTCTGTGCTCAGTTTTTCTTCCCTAGGTGTTGCATCTTACACGGGTGTTTGTTTAGTTTCATTTTTGTTTACAGCTCAGTTTTCCAAGATCCTTTTAAAACCCTAATCCTACTTCCAAAGCATTTGCAAGCCCTCCCAGTTTTGTGTCATCTGGCAACTAGATCAGGAAGCTCTCTATCCCTGCGTCCAAGTAATTATTAAACTCATTTAAACAGCACTGAGCCCAGAATACACCCTTCTGGAAACCTACTTGGGATTTCCCGCCATTCTAACATCAATCCATTTATAGTTACTCCTTGCTTGCAGGTATTCAAGCATCATGTATCCACCTTATGGTAATTCTATTTAGCCCATATTTCTCCAGCATAGAATCAGAGAATCAGAGAATCAATGGACCGGAAAGGACCTGGAAGATCATCAAGTCCTGCCATGGGCAGGCAGGAGGTTAATGAGCTCAAATTACCTCAACGAGGTGCTTATCCAGCCTCCTCTTGAACACCTCCACGGATGGCGACCGCACCATTTCTGCCAGGAGTGTGTTCCAGGTTCTAGTTACCCTTATGGAGAAGTTCTTCCTTATGTCCAATCTAAAACTTTCCTCTGTTACTTTGTGTCCATTGGTCCTCATCCTCCCAGGGGGTGCCTCCCTGAAGAGTTGCTCCCCCAGATCTTGGTGCTCTCCCTGACATACTTGTAGGTATGGGTGGGTATCAAGTCACCTCTCAGGCTTCTCATACTCAGACTGAACAAACCTAGTTCCTGGAGTCTCTCCTCATATGACCTATCCTCCAGGCCCCTGATCATGTGGGTGTCCCTTCTCTGGGCCCTCTTGAGCTTATCTGCATCCTTCTTGAAGTGCAGTGCCCAAAACTGGGCACAGTACTCCAGCTGCAGCCTCACTAGTGCTAGGTAGAGAGGGAGAAGCACCTCTCTGGATCTGTTGGTAACACATGGGCTGATGCACACCAGAGTTCAATTCGCCCTGCCAGCAACTTCATCACACTGTTGGCTCATATTCATCCTCTGGCTGATTGTGACCCCCAGGTCCCTTTCAGATGCTGTGCTGGCCAGTGGGCTGCCACCTATCCTATAGTTATGGTGAAGGTTCTTCCTACCCAGATGAAGGACCTGGCACTTTTTCCTGTTGAACCTCATCTGATTCTGATCCGCCCATAGAACCAGTCTGTCTAGGTCGCCCTGGATCCTTGCCCTATCCTCTGGTGTGCCCGCATTTCCCCACAGCTTGTTATTGTCGGCAAACTTAATCATAGAGCATTCCACCCCCTCATCCAAGTCATTAATAAATATGTTAAAAAGCACAGGTCCAAGCACTGATCCCTGTGGGACCCCACTGGAGACAGCCCTCCAGGCTGAGGCCACCCCATTGGTTACAACTCTCTGGGACCAGCCTCTGAGCCAGTTATCCACCCAACTCACCATAGGCTGGTCCAGACCAGTACCCTCCAGTTTAATTGAGAGAATGTCATGGGAGACAGAGTCAAAGGCCTTACTGAAGTCAAGGTAAATGATGTCTACCTCGTGCCCCTTGTCCAGCTGGTTAGTTACCTGGTTGTAAAAGGACACCAGGTTTGTTAGGCATGATCTACCCTCCACAAAGCCATGCTGGTTGTTTCTTAATACCCTGTCAATTACAAGCTTGTGATTGATGGCCTCCTTAAAAAAAATTTCAAAAGTTTTTCCTAGGACTGAAGTCAGACTGAGCAGTCTATAGTTTGCAGAGTTATCCCTCCTCCCTTTTTTAAAGATGGGTACTATGTTGGCCCTCTTCCAGTCATCCCAAACCACTCCCAAATTCCACAATTGTTCAAATAACTGCCAGAGGCCCTGCTATGAATTCAGCCAGTTCTTTTAGGACTCTTGGATATAGGTCATCTGGCCCACTAGACTTGAAAACATCCAATTGTTCTAAGAGGACCCTGACCTGGTCAGGGCTGATTTCATGTTGTCTGTTGACTTCCCCATATTCCCTGGGCCTCCGGACATGTGCACAGCTCCTGTTAGCTTTCTGGAATACCAATGTGAAGTAACCATTTAGGAGCTCTGCCTTTGTGTGGGGATCTACTGTGGGCTGCCCCTCCATATTCAGTAGGGGTCCCACAGTGGAGCTCAATTTTTTCTTGCTCCCTATGTACCTGTAGAAGGACTTTTTGTTGTCCTTAATTTCAGATGCCAGCTTGATCTCTGTGCCTGCTTTGGCTTTCCATATCTCATACCTGAAGACCCTGGCTATATGAGTGAACTTTTCTCTGGATGCTGATCATTTTTTCCATTGCCTATATGTGTCCTTTTTCCTTTTCAAAAGTTCTCCAATATCCCTGTTGAGCCAAGCGGGTCTCTTGGCTCCTTTCCCGCTTTTTGGTCTCGTGGGAATGGCCTCTTTTTGAGCAGAGAAGATTGCTCCCTTGAGGAGAAACTGTCACTCCTGAACCCCCAAACCCTCCAGCTGGTGGTTGCAGAGGCCTTTCTAATTAGACTCCTGAGTTTGTTAGTCTGCCCTTCTGAAATTAAGGACCTCTGTTGTACTAGTTGAAATCCTAGCCTTCTGGTGGATGGTGAACCTAATCAGATCATGGTCACTGTCACCCAGGGTACCACCAATCCTCAGGTGGTACCTCCCCTTTGGTAAGCACTAAATCCAGAGTGGCTTCCCCTGTAGTCGGTCCTTTGACAACCTGTGACAGAAACAGGTCATCAATAGTTGCCAAGAAATTGGCTGATCTGCTGGAGCTGTCTGAATGGTCCACCTAACAGATGTCAGGGTAGTTGAAGTCACCCATGACAATCAGGTCTTTAGTGCTGGCTGCATCAGCCAGTTCCCTGGAGAATGTCTGATTGTTCTCCTCTTCTTGGGAGGGAGGCCTGTAGTAGACTCCCACCATCAGGTCTTCCTCTCCTGAACCCCCTTGTATCTTGACCCAGAAGGTCTCAAGGGACCTTTTCCCACTGTCAAACCTGACCTGCAGGGAAGGGTACTGCTCTTTCACATAGAGGGCCACTCCTCCTCCCTTCTTCCCAATGTGATCCTTCTTGTAGAGCCTTTAGTCATTGATATGGCTAGATAGAGACCTTGCCTGGGTTGTTTGACCCCAGCATTCTTTCCTGCCATGGCAGGGGGTCGGACTTGATGATCTGCTCAGGTCCCTTCCAACCCTACGAACTATGAAACTATATCCACTGCCCAATCGTGCATGTCATCCCACCAGGTCTCTGTCAACCCTATGAGGTCAAAGTCCTTGTCTATTAGAAGGAGAGCCAGTTCCTCCTGTTTGTTGCCCATGCTTGCCATAAAGGCACCTAGGTTCACCTCAGATTTTCTGTCACCATGTAAGTATCTCAGGGTGTTGGTGCTCGTCTGGGTGTCCACTACATTGATGCCCTCTCCTGGGTCATCATGGAAAGGGTATTCATGTACAGTAATGGCTACATATCTATAAATTCATGGTGGGGAGGCAGCATGGAATAGGAGATACTCTGTTTACCAGAGCGCCCCTCAGGGTAACTAGAAACAATGGCCACAATCTGACAGAGAGCAGATTTAAATTAGACATCAGGAAGAACTTCTTTACAGTAAGGGTGTAAGGAAGGTAAGGGTACAGTAAGGACCAGTGGGGTCCCCCAGGGCTCTGTCCTTGGACCCATACTGTTCAACATCTTCATTAATGATGTGGACACTGGAGTCAGAAGCGGATTGGCCAAGTTCGCAGATGACACCAAACTTTGGGGCAAAGCATCCACACCAGAAGACAGGCGGGTGAT
>NW_005842191.1:886704-897040 GCF_000455745.1 Alligator sinensis
ATCTTGCTGGGATCCTATGACCCCAGCTGACTTCCTGCCCTTTGGGCAGGGGGCTGGACTCGATGATCTTCCGAGGTCCCTTCCAGCCCTAATGTCTATGAAATCTATGAAATCTATGAAGGGTGACCAGAATCTGGAATGGGCTCCCAAGGGAGGTGGTGCTCTCCCCCACCTTGGAGGTTCTTTAAAAGGAGGCTGGACAAGCACCTGGCTGGGCTCTTTGGACCCCAGCGCTCTTTCCTGTCCAAGGCAGGGGGTCGGACTCGATCTACTGAGGTCCCTTCCGACCCTACATATCTATGAAATCTATGTACAACAGTGGAACCTCCCTCCTCTCCCCCAGTCATGCCTAGTTTAAAGCCCTCCTCAACGAGTCGGCAATTCTCATAAAGAAGAGCTTCCTCCCTCTGCCTGTGAGATGAATACTGTCTCTTGCATGTAGACCACTGCCACAGACCACTTATAAGAAGGGTGTATGTGACTGTGTCAAAAGTCTTATGAAAGTACAGGTATATTGTATCCATTGCATTCCCCTCATTTGTCCAAATAGTCAGGGGCAGATCTAGGAGGGGTGCAGTTGTGCAGTTGCACCTCCCTTTGATTCCTGCTCCACCCAAACTTTAAAACCAGTTGCCTGGGAAAGTCGGTGGCATTTCTATTCAGGCAGCACTGAGCAAGTCAGCTGACTTCACAGGTCATTATAATCTACCTGCTTCCTGCTAATGTCTCTTCATTCCATAAGTGTTAAAGATCCCCTCTCCATTTTAATGGTCTTGATATTCCACTTTTCAAACTATCCTTTCTTCTGCAATTTTGTTGTCTGTTAGTCATGCCTGGTAGTGACTCTCTTTTATTTCACACCCTACAGATTGTTTTTAGCTCCAGCTAAAAACCTCAGCTAAGGTGTAGTAATATTAACTCAGGTGTAGAAATGGCTGACAGGGCATGTCTACATGTGAATTTACACCAACTTAAATTTACTGTGTAGCAAATTACTGCACAGTAAGCAGGAATAGTCTGGCATTTACACATGCAGATGACCTGAGATTAAATTTAAATCCCAGGTCAGAGCAGCCTGCCATGTGCTCCTGTGGCCACCAGGGGGAGCTCCAGGCCATGGCCACATGGCTGCCAGCCCTTGGGACTAACTTCAGACCCAAATTGAAGCCAGGAGAAGTGGCCAGCCAGGAGCCCTGGGGCTGGGCTTAGGCTGGCCCACTAGTGGCTGGGCAGAACCAGCAGGGAGGCCCCTGGGTTACTGTGCGGAAACTAATAGGGCATAAATTTGATACCTGCATGATGCAGGTATCAAATTTACGCTCAAGTCAGCATAAGTCGCCATATTTACGGCACAGCATGAGAGTGCACGTGCAGACATGCACCCATATTGCACAGTAATATTGGTTACTGCACAGTAAATATGCACATGTAGATACACCCACAGTAAAGTACTGAAGGCATTATCAAAACAATCAAGAACAGTAGATTTGTTTTATGAATTTGAACAAGAGATGTACATTTTATTATAATGACTACAGACCTAATGAAACAATATGTTTTGACCATTTTTGCTTAGTTTCTGGGTTTTTAAAACTTAATATATAATCTAGCAAATCAATGCACATTCCAATAAAGATATATTTGTTTTTTCCTTTGATCTTAAACTGACTAATATGGTGCTACTCCCCTAGCATATTAGTAAAGCTTGTAGTTTCTCTTTAACTGGAGGAAAAATATGTGTCATATTATATGGGATCATGCACCACACAATCTGCACCCCCATTTTCAAAATCCTAGATCCACCCATGCAAACAGTTACCCTGTCAAAAAGAAAGTTGGTTTGGCAGGATTTGTTCTTAACATATCCATGTTGGTTGCTAGTAGTCACCTCTCCCTCCTCCAGATATTTACATGTTGACTGCTTCATGATTATTCTGGTAACTTCCCAAGTTTTGATCTGTCCAGTCTAGAATTCCTCATCCAATAAGAATTATGTGAGGCCCATTGGACAATTGCAAAAGTGAGAGTCCTGGCTGGGAGAGTTTTGTGGTCATCAGGGTCTGAAACACCAAGAAAGGGAATGGTATGACTGTTTTGAGGCTGTCAGCAAATACCACTGTCTACTCCTTTGCCTACTTGGAAGCAGTCAACTACCGCACAACAACAAAATCCACATAGACTGCCCAGGACTATTTAAAGGACATGAGATTTTGATTTCAGGATAAGCCTGTCCTAAGTGTCCTGGCATATTCAGTGGGTGCGTCTACACAAGACGCTTAATGTGCAGTAGCCTAATAACACAGCGCAGTAGCCTGCTGGGCAAAAACCATGGTAATGCATCACTAAAAAAAACATGCCTCAGCGCTACTGTGCAGTAACTGTAGTTACTGTGTATTTAGCTAGTACTTGATTAAATAAGTACTAAACTAAATGGGCAGTAACTACTGTGCATTAATTAACACCTAGATGTGCCCTGTATGAATTCACCTAGCCCAGTGCAAGCAAGGGGAGCATTAGATTCTTGGGGTCAAGTATGGGGCTTACTAAGCAAATGTTAACAAGGGGACTCAGTTCACAGCTGAAGAATTCCCACTTCATGCCAAAGGAAATGGCATCAAATACACACATTCAGCTCCTCCAATGGGTTAATGGAAAGGTTTCCCCAGATACTCAAGCAAGCTATTCATTCTACAAACTGGGTTTGAGTAGCTTAGCTTGCAACACAAGATAGAAGAATACTAAGTGATCTCTTGGAAAATAGAGCATGCTGCTACAAATCAGACACTAGCCATGTTGTTAAGTAGTGTTGTTACATCCTTATAACATAAGGACTTGGCTGGACTGGCCAAAGCCCAATCTCCAAAGGAACCTCTGTCATACAGAGTGTGATCAAAGAGTCATGCACTGTGCCACCCAACTGTGCAAGTGGCAGACAGCCTTGGGAACAGACAGCTGATCTCACTGACGGGAGCATGGAGTCCATTTGTCACAGACTCACTGGGTGGGAGCACTGCATGTTCATAGAGACAACACATGAACCAGCTTCCTAACACAAGTTCAAAAGACAATGGGCAGGTGGTCATCTCAGGAAAATACAATCACATGCCCTAACATGTGACAGCCCAGGCTCTGGCTGAGCTCTTGCCACAAGGCAGGGCCACGCCAGCTCAGGCACACTGCCCTGAACACTGTTGGCAGGCCAGCAGTATGGTATCCAGAAGGAAGTTAAAGTCATCCTCAGTGTGAATCTAGTCATATGTGCACTTACAGCAGTTTGGATAGTAAGCACTTCTCATTGCTTGTACTGTATATGCAGATATCACTTTAAATAGTTTAGGAGTTCTCTAGTGGGCCCCTTCCCAGCTTCTGTTGCAGAAACCATCAGACCCTGCCAAAGCAGTGGTGCCTCTGTGTAGCCAGGCTACTGGCTCTGTGTACAGTTAGCGAACAGGAATGTATGCAGCCCGGCTGGATCTCCACAGTTTCTCTGTTTAGAGGATAGAAAGCAAGGGCCCCACTCTCCTGCTGGTGAAGCACAAAGCTCCTTTGTCTTTTAACCCTTCCAAAGCCAGAGTTTATACTATCTCAAGCTCAGGCTGTATGTTATGGAGAAGATGTGGATCTCCCCATTGTATCTAGGCGGTGAAAACAAACTGTGAAGTATCCATTTCCAGTGCCAGCTCAGGTTTCCAATGAAGGACTTTGTCTGGGCCAGATATTCAAGTGGTCAGCGCCCGAAATAAAAAGAGGTCAACAACAAACATGCAGATCCCTTTTGAAACTATGGCTCTTGGACATGGCAGCACCTTGGTAAAATCCAAATATGAAACCGTGGATAGATTCCCATAAGATTTGACTACAGGCTCTAGAGGGCAGGAATTGTTGGTCTTCTGTATTTCTACAGCTGTAAGCACCATGGTCCATGGGCGGAGAACTTAGGTGGTGCTGCAAAATACTTTAATAAGAAGAACAGAAAGGGGAGAGGATCATTGCTAGCAACCAAAATGAAACATTACATGCTTTGATATCCTGTCAACATAGCAAAGCAAAAATGTGATGCCAACAGGAAATGACCAAAAGACACAGTCAGAATGGAAGGCAATTCTTCTAAGGAGAAATCAGGTCTTCTACAAATATTGTCTGAGCTGTATCACTGGCTGCATGAGATAGAGCCGTTCCTGAAACGCTGCCATGTCAAAATGCTCCTCCAGGGAAACAAAGTGGTACAGAATGAGTCCATGGAAAGCCGTTAGCATTCCACGCCATTTATATCCCAGCATGTGCTATCATGAGTCATTTCAGGGGGACTGTGCAATCACGTGCAGAACGGATATCAGCACAGAGCAGATATCTGAGCGTTTGGCTGGAATTTGCAGTCCTTCTCCAGCTAACTGGGCGCCAAGGGTCAAACAAGTCCACAGTGCAATTACCCCAACTGCTTAGAAATTTTGAGCCAAAATATCAGGAGAGGTTTAAAAATAATAGTAATAATAATCATTAATACTGGATTCTTTTCTCTCTGCCTTTATTTTTTTTGGCAAAGGCATGTTTTCACATTTCCCCCCACACTTCTATGAACAGGAAACATCCTCAGGTTTGTTTTTTTGTTTTGTTTTGTTTTGTTTTTTTTATTAAAACTGTGTGATTTTCACAAAACAGCCTGGCTCCAGGACCCAGGGCTGTAAGGGCAAAGTGATGTAAAACTCCAAACATCAGGAAACTGATGGAAAAAACAAGAGACTGGTGCACAGTCCAGCTCATGGGCTGCACGTTGCAGGGAGGGCTCTTTTGAATATTCAGACCTCTGGATGACAGTTCGAGTCAGGGCTTAGTCTGGGAGGCAGCAGCTAGTTTGTGTGTGCAGACAAACATAATACTTGAACCATTGCAATAATGTCACTGATTGAGAACCAGTTTTCAAATGTCCCTGGACAGAAGCATCCACACATACACTGCCATGGGACATTCATACACATACATTTTTGTGCAGGAACATGCTGGAGATCCGGTGCATTGGAGCAGATTCGATTAATCGCCATTTTCTCAGCGCTCACGCTCATTTTGCCACTTATACAACTGCATGCGCCACAGCACCAGGAGCTTTTCAGCCCAGCACCAGCCTGCCACTGCAGCATGTGCATGTGTACAAATGCCCATTCATTAGTTAAGCAGAACTGTCAACTTTTAGGACTGCACTACTACCAAAAAGCCACAAGAGGGTGGTATAATACCCATATAATCATGCCTTCCATGGGTCAGTACCCAGTTTCCCCAAGATTAGGCTTAGAGGGGAGGAAGACCTGGACAGGCTGAACCCTGGGAACCACAAGCAGGGAGCCACAACACCCCCTAGTACCTGGCTACCTCCCTCAAAATGAGCCTGGGACCCTTGCTCAGGGTCCCTAGCATAGAAATGAAACATAGAAGCTTTCCACCTCCCCAACCTTGTGAACTGTAGTGTCCGTCGGCAATAGATCTTTGAACAGTAGAGTCCTGACTGCATCCCAGAGCAGCCCTATTGCCCATCATGTGTTGGGGAGCAGGGAGGAGTGGTGCAGTGTGGGATACCTGAAGGACAGACCAGACACTAGGCACTGAATGCTCTGTGTCTGCACATAACACTGAATTGGGTCACGGAGAATCAACTCAAAATAGTACTTGATTTTCCTGGTATGCTTTTGAAATATTCCAGGAAGTGTAAACCATTCTTAAGTGGTGCGCATGTTCAGGCTCTTGGGCTTTAAAGTTTATTTAAAATGCTCTACGCCAGTGGTTTTCAAACTTTTTTTCATTTGTGGACCCCCAAACATTTTTGAATGGAGGTGTGAACCCCTTTGGAAATTTTGAATGGAGGTGCGGACCCCTTTGAATTGTAAGTGTGGGTATTCACATAATTTTGATTGATCATAGGCAACCTTTGTGGACCCCTTAGACAGTCTGTGCATGGACCACAGGTTGAAAACCACTGCTCTGTGCCTTATATCTGTCCACACCCTGTGAGACTGCCCATGTAACAGGCAGCCAGAGGGGGTGCTGCACTGGAGACCTGAAGACTCATGCCCCCAGGCTGCTCCAGTCTGAGCCAGTGGGCTCTGTATTTTAGCCTGTTGTCCCCTCCAAGACAACAGGCCTATTGTCCCCTCCAAGATGCAGCTCCACGGCCTGTGTCTCTGACATACATGATTTGACTAAACACAGACTGCTCCTGGGGCAAGGTCTCAGATTCTAGTGCAGGGAAGCACCTCTGTTGTGTAGGCTGCTGGGGCCTTATCCACAAGACAAATAGCTGGTCTGACTAATTTGACTTCCTGCCTTCAGTGCTGGTTTTCTTAGGAAAGTATGATGCTTCTTAGGAAAGCATCTTCCTGCCCAAAAGCCTGGTCTGTGCCAGTGTGTGGCAGCTTCACTTCTGCCCCTGCATACGGTCAGCACACACCCCACCCTGGGGGATCTCAGTAGCTAGGCCCCCGCCACACTCCTGCCAGCCCCCAGGCCAGGCCAATTATGGGGGGAGGTGGCTAATACAGGTGCTGATTGGACCATGATTACAGCACTTGTCAGGGGTCAAGCATGCTGTGGAGAACCCAGCCCTCTGTGAAGCTCAGGCAGAAGCCCTCCCGATGGAGCCCACGTTGGTTTTAGGCCCAAGGAGATGGCAGCACCCAAACCCAAGCCTGGAGTAGAGGAAACTGGTCTTACAGCATCTCCGACCCCTCATGCCATTGCTTTTATAAGACACTCTCCTACTGCTCCCTGGCACCTCCTAGGCTGGCCCTGCCTCCCTCTCTGTCTGGCTCTGCAGGTGGTAGGGAGCTGTGTGGTCAGTGCAGGGTCTGATTTCAGAGTCTGACTTTCCTGGGACCTGGTGAATGATCCTTATTATCACTACAAGAGGCAGTGAGAAGCAGAGGCATTATGTTGCCCGTGGACCAGCTTCTAGGCAATGTTTGCCAAACTGTGTGGGAACGCATCTTCCACAAGGACCTGCGTAAAGACCACAGAGACCTGAACTGGCTGATGGCCCACTGAGCCCACCCAGTGAGGGCCCAGAGACATAGAGAGGGGCAACCGGGGAGACCAAGCTGCCCGAGGGCAATCTGCCAAGGTGCCACAGAGACTATCAACCACCTCCTATGGCTCTGCTTGTACACCAAGGAGGTGTAGAAGGTAAAGCAGCTCTGTGAAACAGTAACAGGGGTTGGACAGCTGTCAAGAGAGGTGGCACTGTATGGACACCTGTCTAAGCACCAGGGGAGCTTGTTGGCCCACTTCGATCAGTTCATGTCCTGCATCCGGAGCGCTCTGTGGAAGTCCAGGAACCTCTTGATGTACAAGCACACAAACCTCGAGGTGGCAGACTGTTTTAAAATGGCTTTAAGCAAACTCCAGTCCTACTTCCAGAAATCAGTAGCAGAGGACAGTGAAACATAGCCAAATTCATCTGGCAGAGGGACACTTGGCATAGGATCTTTCAAGACCCTCCACTCCCTCCCCCCAGTAGGGAAACGGACAGCGAAGAGGACATCAAGACAAACGGATTGGAAGACAGCGATGAGGACAGCAGCAATGACAGCAGCAGCGGGTCCTCCAGCAAAAGCGACAGTGGATGAACTGAGTTTTAAACCCTGTATTCAGGGACAGGACTAAGAGACAAGAGGTTTGAAGGAGATGATGCCTTGTGGATGGGTGCATGGGAGTGCTATTCCACAGTTGCGTATATTGTAATGGGTGTGCAGGTTCCTATGGTGGGTTAAGGAGGCAATGATCACTCAGTGACTCGAAGGTGTTATTATCACTGTGCCTAACCAGTCCCTCCCAACATGGGGGAATTAGCCCTCCCTACACTTCTTGGCCCAGGTCAGCATCATCAGCCCCTTTTCCAGAGAAGGGGAAGTGCAGAGACGGAAACGGCCTGGCCCACAGATAGGCAGCAAGTCTGGACCCAAGAGTCCTAGGCCCAAGTCATCAATGCCTTGTGTAGCCATTTACCCTAGGCAGGAGTGGAGGGAGGTACCCTGAGATACCTGTGCTAGGGAGAGCTGAAACCCATCCCGGTCTCTCTAGGGCTGTCCAAGGTGTTAGCAAAACCCAGTCACTGTATAGCTCCTTGCAGACAAACAAGACTCAAGCCCAGTGACTCTAGCCAGTTTAGTTCTATGACAGATAACAACTAGGAAAAATCCCTTTGACCTTTCCTTGAAGGGACAGAAAAAGAAGGGAGAATAGTTTATTAGACCTAACCAACTATGCAGTTGGTCCAACAAAAGATACCACCCTAAGAAATTCTTTCCTCTAGAACCGTTGAAAGCATCAAACTGTAAAGGACTGAGTGAAGCTTCCTTTTGAACAGTGTCCTTCTGTTATGGAGCTGTCAACTGGATTTTTAAGGAAATTCTGTTTTGCCTGTCTTTTAAGTAGCATTAAAGCCACCAAAAATTGCTTCTTTGGAAAAAGGGAAAGTTTGTTCAGAAGGGCCTGAGCTGTTGTGGTGAAAATTTGATCCGGCTTCCTTGGACACACTCAAAGGGGAAGGGGGAAGGCAAAGCGGGGAGATCAAATGCATCTCCTGTGCCTGGGGCTGCCATTCTCTTGTAAGGGCTAGTACCAGGCCTGATCAGTCACTCTGAGACCTGGTAAATGTGCTCCAGTAGCATCAGGCTCTTTACAACCAGGATGTTTATGACATGCTTTTAACTGCCTTCCTGGTGACAGGACTACAGTGCTACTGCAAACAGTGCCACCTTCTCTAGCTAAACCAAACTGCTATCTAACTAAAGGCAGAGAGAGAGGAAAGAAGGTGGGGAAGGGAAGGGACACATGAGGGGAGGGATGACAGCAGAAACTAGAAGTCTCCAGCTCTGGGTGGGTTTTCAGGACTTAGGATGGCAGTGAGGATGAGGTGAGTGTACAGCAGCAGCATCTGGGTCCCTCCCTCAGGTCTGCTTGGGTCAGCATCTTTCAGGATCAGGATGAGAAAGGCCAAATACTGTCAGGGTGGATCTTGGAAGCCTGGGAGCTGGTGAAGGCAGAGGCTATAACAGGGAAGTCCGATCCTTCCTAGTTCATTTATTCTGTTCCCAAAGTCTTTTTTAAGGGCCCTGAAAGGGATGGTGAGTGGATTAGCCCATGCTTCATTCTGTTGTCCACCAAAGTTTTCTCACAGGGCAATTTTGCTCATCAGCTTTCAGTTCCCTTCTTGTCCTTCTTTACCAGGTACAATCCAGGTGTATCAACTGACCATTCTGTGCGCGGAGAAATTCGGTCCTTCTGTCTTTAACTTTTGCAAACAATTCAGTGTGATGGGCTGTGATGAACTGCTGTTACCTGAAACAACTGGGAGCACAGGACTCTGCCCAGCAGGCCCTAGGCTGACAGGAAGGTGCTGTTTAGTGATGTTGCCTTGTAGAGGGATGACATTTTGATGTGAGGATACACCCACATGCTGCAGTAGCAGGTGCTATGGAAAGACTAACCAGGCCACAGCACAGCCCTGGGGAAGAGGAAATGACAGCTCTGCTCAAGTGTTAGTGCCTGATGTTGTCATGGCAAGGATGCAGATGTTGCCAGGCTGGCCTTCAACAGAGAAGACCCCCACAAGCTGGGTCTATGTCCCCTGCCAGTGAGGGTGTCTCTCTCCAGGTGTATCCCTGCCTCTAGGCTCAAGGGCTCTCATTTCTTATGGGGTTTTGATAGCACCCAGGAGACACTGTTTTGAGTTAGTTCCCATGGGGTTGGCGGCAGGGTGGGGGGAATACATGATATCCTTTTAGTTTAATCTCCTCTAAATAGCAACCAGAAACCAAGACAGATTGCTTCCCAACTGCAGCTCTACCTTTGGGACCTGTCAAAGAGCCATGACCTCCAATCTCCTCCTTCATATGGAGCCCCCAAAACCATAGCATATTCCAAAGTCACTCATTGGTGTGATCTGTCCTTCCACACCCGTTTGGTTCTCTTTATTCATTGCGCCTTGTCATATTGTCATACCTAATGCAGACTGTAACCTCCCAGGGACAGAGGCCTGGCCTTTGCTATAAAGTCTCACAAAGCACAGATGCCACAAGTGGCACAGGCAGCCTCTGTGTGTGGCACGCAGAAGATTGGGGAGGGAAGAGGCAGCTTGATGGCAAATAGGGCAGGGAGCATTCGCAAAGCCAAGGGCCTATTTGCAGTCCAGTTCCTCTCTGCCTGCTGCCTGGGTGTCCCTGTGACCATCAGGTCTCCCTCACTTGGCCAATGATTGCCAGCACCTGTGTTTTTGCTTCTGCCCTGCAACATGATGGCATCAGAGCAGCCTTGTCTTAGCAGCCACTATCCCTCTGGGTCAGGTCTGAAG
>NW_005842191.1:897052-917182 GCF_000455745.1 Alligator sinensis
AGCAGGAATCAGGAGGTTTGGATGTAAAGCAGCTCTTATTTCTAGGGCCTCCCAGGGCTGGGCTGTGAGTCGGGTATCGGGCACCATGTGCACTGGGGCAGCTTGTGAGATAGGCTTTTTCCAAGAGGGATTTGACCTTCCCTAGGGCAGGTGAGCAGAGGTGGGAGGTGTGTGGCATGAACCCCTGTGCAACTCCCTGCATGTGTATCTGACTTCCTAGTGGAGGCTTTTCCCTAATGTCCAACCTAGCACTTCCAGCTTTCCTGCACCACCCTGGGCTGGTGGGGACAGCCATATTGCCTCCTCCCCTCCCTGAGCTTGAGCCATTGATGGACAAGTGCCCCTGCATCGCTGCCCCTTTGCCCATTATGGTTTAGGTGCCACAGAGGTAGTTCAGCCCTGCATGGAGCTGGATGCTGTTGGCTTGCAAGAAGAGGGCCTGTGGCTTGGAGTCCCTGGATGCCCTGGCTCATGAGCTGTGGGCTGGCAGCTTGGTTCCTACAGAAGGAGGAAGTGCTGGTGTACAATGCTTTCCAACCTCTGCCTCTCTATTGCTACGATAGGCACTGACTCCATGGGTGATCTGGGGCTCAAGCACCCACCAGAAAAAAATTAGCAAGTATTCAGCACCCAAGAACCAGACATTTTTGTTTTACATGTTAGATCTCTGTGGCTGCTTGCAGATGTCTAAAAAAAAGGCACTTTACCAAGGTTAAAGTGCCGAAAGAAGCAGCATGCTACTTCAACCTGGCTCTGCAATGTCTGTAATGACTGGGTGCTTCAGTGATGCTTTTTGGCACTTTTAGCTAAAGCTGATTGAATCAGCTATTAGATAAAAGCGCCAAGATAGACCCACTAAAGCACCTGATCTTTATAGAGGTTGGGCAAGTCAGGTTGAAGTGCAACATGCTGCCTCTTATAGGCATGTGTGGGGCTTGCTCCCCTCACCACCATCATAAAGCACCCATCGGCAAAAACCAGTTGGTGCCTATGATTGCTATCTAGGTAGGAGCTAAGCGCTGGGTCCATGCATACAAAGACTGTGTACCTCTCTTGTGCCGAGTTGTAGGAGCCCAGCACTAGAAAGGAGCCAGTGATCCTATGAACAGGGGCGTGACTTGCAAATCAAGGGAATTGATTCTTCCTCCCTATTCAGCACTGGTGAGGCCTCACCTGGAGTACAGTGTCCAGTTTTGGGCCCCACACTTCAGGATGGGAAGAGTCCAGCACAGGGCAACAACAACGATTCAGTGCCTGGGAGGCAACACTTATGAGAAAAGGTTGAAAGAACTATATTCAGTCAGGAGAAGAGAAGACAGAGGGGGGATTTCTTAAGTCTTCAAATACCTGAAGACTGATTACAGAGGGGATGGAGACAGGCTTTTCTCTGTGGCTGTAGGGGACAGGACTACAAGTGGTGGCCCCCAGCTTCAGCAGGGGAAATTTAGGCTGGAGATTAGGAGGCACTTTCTGACTTGGAGAGGGATCAGGCATGGGAACAGGCTGCCTAGGGAAGCCGTGGATTCTCCGCGCTTGGAAACAAAATTCAAGAGCAAGGTAAACAGGCAGCAGCTGAGCTGGTTTAGCCAGGGGTTGATACTGCCTGGCGCAGGGGGCTGGACTCGAGGACCCGGAGAGGTCCCTTCCAGCCCTGCCTTCCCCTGTTCCTATTGCACCGGCCACTGACACGCAGCACGGCGGCCTGGAGTCAATCCCGCCGCCTGCAGCCCACGAAGAGGCCAGCCCAGGGCCCGTCCCCAGCCCCGCTGCAAGGGCCGCCATGCTCTAACATCCACCGACAGCGGGCGCTGCAGGGGCGCGAGGCCGCCGACCTGCAGCTCCCGCCAGCCCCCGCCGGCGGCGCTAGTGCTCCACTAGGGCCCGTTCCTTGGGCACCGCCTTCCGGGGGGAGCACTTCCCTGAGCGCGGATTGGCTCCGACGCAAAGGGACTCATTTGCATTGTGCTTTAAAGCTCCATGTTCATTGGACGGAGCGGGAAGGGCATGGGTATTACGGAAGGAAGGGGGAGAATGAGAGGTGTGTTTCTATTGGTCGGGGGTTCTTATTCCCCCCCTCAACCCGGCTCAGGCTGGAGGGCGAAGGGGATCAGCTGTTCGCAGCAGCGGGGCCGGGGCCGGGGCCGGGTCCTGGTCCTGGCGCGGGCTGGGTGCGTGCGCCGGGCGCGGGGCAGGTCCAGGTCCAGGTCCAGGCAGGGTGGTGTGCACTGGCGTCTGGGGGGGGCAGTGGTGGCTGGGCTCCCCCAGGGCTGCGTGCCCTTGCAGACCTGGAGGAGGGGGACGTGGGTGTGGGGGACCCGTGCCCCTGCTCAAGCTGGAGGCTGTCCCCCTGGCTGCCTAGGGAATACCTCCCTGCCCCTGCCCCTACCCCTACCCCTGCTGGGGCTGATGCAGGGATCCTGGCTGTGCTTCCCATACAGGTCCCAGGCGTGGATGGGGATGGAGCCCCCGGCACCCGACTACCAGGTGCAGTTCCAGGCTGCCGTCAGGGTCATCCAGGGCCTGCCCAAGAACAGTGAGTCTGGAGGGAGGGGGGGAGATGCCATGTTGGACACGTTGTGCCCTGTGGGCTTCAGGAGACAGCCTGGCACTTGCCTGCCTCAGGCCTCCATGATGCCACTTTCCCTCCTGAGTGCACCCAGATCCGTTCCCCCGATTGGCCCCTGTGGGAGGCTCTGATAGTATCCCCCCACCTGCTCCTACTCCTGCCCAGCCCAGCATGCGGCACAGAGTCTGTATCCCTGGGTGCCCCCAGTTTGAGTCTTGCAGTGGGGCTCTGTAGGCCGAAGTGCCAGATCCTGCTCCCCTTGAAGTGTTCAGGGGAGGATTTGGCCCCTTCATCCATGGTATGAGTCATCCCTGGTCCTCCTAGCAGTAGCTGCACATATGTGCCTGACTTCCATCATTGGCCACACCTCCAGGGCTTTAGCTTGGGGCTCTGTCACAGAGGTCCTTGCCCTCAGGTACTCGAGAGCCATGACCCATTTGAGCTCAGGGTGGCATCCTGTATGTGGCAGACTACCAGACCACATGGACCTTTACCTGGCTGTGTCACAGCAGCACCCAGCAGTGGGATGCTGAGCAGAGCTGAGCACTTCTCTGTACCATAGACTGCAGCAGGTGCTGCAGTGGCATAAATTGGGCCAGATAGCTGTCTCTAGGTCTCTTTGCTGGCCACGATACTCTGTGCCACATGAAGCTTCAGTTGTGTTTGAAGGGAAAGGAAATAATGAAGGAACAATGGCCGGTGTCCCTGCATGCCCTCTGCTCCTGGACTCTGTTCCTCTTTGCTTCCACTGTAGTGCAATAACACTTTTCCATTTGAGGGTCTCTTGGCCCAACATCTTGGAAAGGTGCTGCAAGTTTCCCAGGGACTCCAGTCACTCTGTTCTGTGTGTACTTGTTGTCCAGCCACGTGGTATTAGATGGGGCAAAGGGTTAGTGCTGGTTCAGTGTCTCTGGTGCCTCACACTGCCCAGCCCTGCAGAATTTGATGGGCACATCACAGCAGGACATGGCCTGCCCATAATGGTGTTAGGGAAGTGGCGTGTTGGTGAGTTCCTCTGGCCCTGCTCTAATGACTTTGCCCATGTTGTAGGTTCCTACTGCCCCTCCTACGAGGAGATGCTTCGGTTCTACAGCTACTACAAGCAGGCAACAGTGGGCAGCTGTGCGATCCCCCGACCCGGCTTCTGGGATCCCATTGGCCGGTACAAATGGTAAGGCTAAGGCAACACCCATGTGGTAGGAGTGTTCTGGGGTGCTGCCTAGCCCCAAGGGATCAGTAATGAAAGCTTCTGGTTGGCAGGGATGCATGGAACAGTCTGGGGAAGATGTCTAAAGAGGAGGCCATGGCAGCCTATATCTCGGAGATGAAGAGAATTGCTCAGAAGGTACAGATCTCTTTGCTGCTGTGCCATGCCAGGCTGCTCAGCCTGCTTGCCTCTAGAGGCCTTCCTCAAGGGGAGAGTGCCCCTGAGCTCGGTGCCCCCAGCATCACCCTCGGGGAACTCAGGCCATGCTTCACAAGCTGGCCCTGCTGAGAGGCCTTGGTTTGGGGATAGCCTAGATTAGAACAGTGAGACCCATTTGAGGGACCTGGATCTGGAGCAGGGAATGCTGCATGTGAGAAGTGAGAGGCCTGGGCATCATGTGAGAAGCTGCTGAGGGAAGCTTTTGGAGCTCCCTCACGCTTCCCTTGACAATAACTGCTGCTATTAGTTTTTCCCCCACCCTTCCACAGATGCTGTTCCCTGTCCCAGGGGCTTAATGACCTTTGCCAGGGCATGGTATCTTTTGTCTGCTAGCGTGGCAACATGAGAGCTGTTGGGGTTCTCTCCAGATCATCGACACGATTCCCATGGACAAGACCTCAGAGCACATGTTTGGGTACTTCGAGCCTCTCTACGATGTGATACATGACATGCCCAGGCCCCCAGAGTCCTTTTTCAAGAGGAAAGCTGGTAAGCCTGTCTGCTCTCAGAGCAGTGGGAGGGACCCGAGCCAGGGACAATGGCCTCTACTAGTCAGGCGTCCTGACTCCCAGACCCTTGCCCTAAGTTTATTTCCAGCTTTGCCACTGACTTGCTGTGTAGCCTTGAGCAAGTCTCTTCACCCCAGTGCCTTAGTGGTCTCGTCTGTAGAACGCTTCCCTTTTCCTGGCTTCTGCGTGTCCTGGTTCCTCATTGACCTCTTGTGCACTTCCTTCCTTCCTCTCTCAACACCCCTACCTAGAGGACAATGCATGCATCGTGACTGCACAGATGAGGAACTGAGCACAGAGTGGCTAAGGCCAGCATCAGCGAGGAATTCAACTTGCAAGTTCCAGATTAGTGCCCTTTCCCCCTGGACCGTATTCCCCCTCCCAGTCAGCTTTGACTCTGCAGTCTTCCAACCCAATGTCCTGACAGGCAGCACAGCCTATGCTCAGCTGGCATGGTGCACAAGCTGCTGGTGGGTCTGTGGGTTTGGGCAGCAGAGGTAGAGCCTCTTGCTACCTTCCCAAATGGGATTCCTGGCTCTGGAATTGGCCTTGCTGTGGAGGAGACTGTCTACTCTGTTTTCTCCATGCACATGTCTGTAGCTCGTGCCATCTGCGATCATGTGGAACTGGACAGGACCCTCCTCTACTAGAGTGGGTGGGTGGGGCTGCATGAAAGCTGTGTTGTTCTCCAGCAGGCTCCACCCTCCATTCCTCACCCCTGTCTTCACACAGCTTGGGGCCCTAAATGCAGCCCAGTGACAAGCCAGCTGCACAGTCTGTTTGACCTTCCACAAGCCAGGGAAACTTGGCTGACCCCGCTTTGGCTGAACCCAACTCCTGCAAGCTGGAGCTTCTGTGGTTAAATGGGTAGGAGTCCAGCATTCACTGCCGCCTGTGTGACTGGCCTTTCAAAACATTGCCCTGATTAGCTCAGCCAAGTCTCTTCCTCACAAGGAGAGTTAGCAACAAGGTTACTTGAGCTGCCTCCAGCTGTGCTGTGCTGAGTGAAGACTCCTGCCCTGCCTCATGCACAGAGGGTCTGAGCAGGGCTTCTGGCTTGTGAGCACCTGGGCTCCTCATGGAGCAGGGTTGAGCTGCAGAAATTGCACTCTCTGCATTTGGGAGCAGAGTTCATGCCTTTAAATCATTGCTGTCTTGCCACTGCTGATGTCCAGTCTAACTGGGCAGTGAAGCCATGCTGCCAGTACTGGCCTGTGGAACCGAACATGTGAACCAGCACAGAGTCAGACTTCTGAACTGGGAGCCAAGCATGGGGTAGCAATAGGGGGTTTGCTTCTGATCAGTTCATCAAGGAGCATGGGGCTAGCCACTAGAACACAGTTAATGACAGGAGCAGCTTTAGACTGGACTGTGGGATCCATCCTTAGCAGGTGTAACCTGTCAAACCTCACTGACTTCTGTAGAGTACTTGCAGTCTGTCCCCAGGGATCCCTCTAGGCTGGTGTTTTCTCCTGGACTATTGCATTCACATCTGCTTCAGAGGGAGCCCCCCTGAATGCCCAGCAGGGAAGAGTCCCCTAGTACTAGGCAGTAAGGGGGCATCAGCTGGCCTGGCTCTCTCCCTGTAGCTGGACAGTGTAGTGCTGCATGCTGGTGTACTCTCTGAACTCTAGAGCAGCAGTTACCAATCTGTGGTACACGTACCACCAGTGGTATGCATTAACAGATTTATTATAATTACTTTATATGACAAATTTGCTGATGGTACTTTAGGCTGTATCATTTTAAATTGGTGGTGCTCAGTCTGTCGGAGTTTGGGAACCCCTGCTTTAGAGGAAAGAAATGTGTTTTAGCCTCTCCCATGTGCCCCAGGACACACATTTTGAGCCTAAAAAGTGCTGGCTTCTGCCAATTTAATGGTGTGTCTGTTCTTGGCAGCCAATTGTCACCTTGTAAGTGATTCTGAAAGGAGGCTGTCAACTTAGATTGGATGCAGAGGATTAAGACAGGGCAGTGTCTTCAGTGGGGTTCAATCATGACTTCAGTCAATCAAAAAACAAACAATGCAGTGGTTATTGTATGTTAAATACTTAACTTTAAACTCAGTTGAAGGCTTGTTTAGAAACCCAGCTCAGAAGCTTGTACTAGTACAAGCAGCTTCAGGGAAAAACTTATAACTAATTTCAAAATGCTGCTCAGGTGAAGAATCATGTTGTAGATTCATGAAGTGCTATAAACATCAGCCTTATGCCTTCTACAAACAAAAAAGAATATGGAAAGCAGGGGCCCAAATCCTGACATTGGTAAGCAGGCAGGTAACTTTGCTCTCACTTGTGAACAGCTATGGACAGGGGTACTCCCAGACAGAGCTAGGGGGTTATATAGTATTTTTAGTAAGGATATCTTAATAGCATAAAAATCTTTGCTGTTTTAAAACAAAATTGCTTCAGGTGCTCATAATGGGAAGCCATTTGAACTCTGAATTTATTAACAAACTTGTCATTTGATTCATATATACAGCAGGTTAAAACTTTCACATTTTAGGGGCTAAATTCAGGCATCTTTAGGCCGCGGAAATCTCCTTCAGCACTACTTAAGAGATTTCAGAGCACACATGACCTGTTTTGGAAAGTGAAAGTAGCTATTGGCTGAAAACCTTAAGCCAGTGATTCTCAACCAGGGAGACCCACAGCGTTAGCACTGACGTGTGCAAACACTAACACATGATTCACAGGACATCCCTGAGATTCCAAATTGGCATCCATAGCATCAGAAACAGTCTGAGCTGTTGTGCTCTTTGCCAGAAAATAACTGCTCTGTATTATTTCTGTAGTCAAAAAATAAGTGAAAGCTAAGAGCTGACACTTTCTGAGGGGTGCCTCAAGTCTCATGCAGAGTGCCTTGAGTCTAGGAAGGTTGGGAACCACTGCCTAAAATTGCCATCCAAAAATGGCTTCTCTTTTCCCCACTCCAACCTGTTTATCACTCTCAGGATACAAGACATAATAAGAGACAAGCTGGAGTAGTAGGATTCCCTGCCTGTTAGTAGTCTGAGTTGTATAGCTCAAGAAAAGAGGCACTATCCCACTGTGCAGTACAAGATGGGAGTTTCTTTGACAGAAATCCCGCATAGACAATAAAATACCTGTAGCACCTTCCTCAGCCTTGCGGCCCTCTTTCCCCACAGGCTCACTTTCCTGCACAGGTGATAAGTGGCACCAAACTTTTTTCTGTGAGCCTTGCAAGAGAGGACACCAGAGAGTCTGCCCTGCGTCGCCCTTCACAGCAACCTTGGCCTCCCAGCAGCATGGACAGTGCCAGTGCATGAGGCTCTGTGATGTCAGCACCAGCCGTTTCTCTGACCAAAGCATCCTGTGACATCTCAGCTGGTTGTCTTTGCAGTAACTCCTGTGGGGATGTGGTAGGGCCATTCCCACCCCAGATTAACCCGGACAGCGCCACTCTTGGGGCCTGGGAGGCTTCAAGCCTGTTGGAAGGGCTGGGCCTGAGCTTCTGTGCCATTGTATTTGAGAATTAAAGGACAACCACCCCCTGCTGAGGAACTCGCAGGCAAAAGGCAGTACCATGGTAGCTACCCCTGCACCTCAGCCTCCCTACGTGGGCACTCTGCCCAGCCAAATCAGGACGTGGTGCTTACACAGCAGGGCTCAGAGTCCACAACCCTTGCGAAATGTGCTGAAGATACAGATTAACCCTGTGGAGGTTGCAGTGAGCCACATCTGAGCTCACAGAGGACAAATCAAGGGGTGGCTAATAAAGGAGTCCCTGACCAACCCTTCTAGCAGCCAGGGGTGTCCTAGGGAGTGTTGAATCTGGGGTGCTGCTTCTGGTGAACATCTTATCCTGGATCAAGCTGCTCACAGGAAGCCCTTGATCCTGGTGATAGCGAAGGTGCTGCCTGCTAAGATTAGGGGTGTCCCTGGCACATGCTGTGCCTTGTGGACCTGATCTGTCTGCTCACTGGCAGGGCTGGTATACAGTGCCTATAGCTGGGCACCATTTGTTCCTATCCAAAACCAGTCACAATGGCTCATAGATAGGCTGGAAGGGACCTCAGGAGGTCACCTAGTCCAACCCCCTGCTCAAGGCAGGTTTGTCCCTGTCCAAGCCATTCCAGTCAAGCATTTGTCTAACACCACAAGGTGGTTGGTACATGGGATACCTCTGCCATCCTCGTGGAGATGGAATTGCCTGTGCCAGGCAAGGCTTTGCCCTGTATCATCTGAGATTCCAAATCAAGAAGCACTTTCCTGACTCTGCTTTGCCCCCCTGGGTTCCCAGGGAGTAAGCCTATGCTGCCATCAAGCCGCTGTCTCTGCTGTGTGCTGTTCTACGGCTGTTACTGTCTAACTGAGAGACAACTGCTCTGCCTTCCATGCAGGTGGTATGGAAGGGATGGCCCCATCTCATGTCTTCCCTGTGCCCGGGGATGCTTGCTTGGGGTAGACTTTGCACTTGAGATCCGGTGGTCCCTGCCCATGAATGCAGGGTGTGTTTGCATATGTCTGCCACCCCACCCTTTCTTCACAGCCATACAGAACACAGTTTCCCTCAAATCCTGGAACTGCTCTGACTTGGAGTGGGGGGATATGAGCCATTAGTTTTGGCTCATTGTCCTACACCCCTCCCCTCTGCAAACACCCACATCCATACTTGTGGGGAAGTGGTTCCATAGACCTGTAGTTCTTAAGACTTGAAGCACCCCTCAGACAATGTCAGGTCTTTAGCTTTCACTCATTTCTTGAATACAGAAAAATAAAACAGCAATTCTTCTGTTGCAGACAACTCAGAAAGCCTACAGCAGGGCAGAATGTTCTTGGCACTATGGATTCCTATTTGAAATCTCAGGATTTGTCTTGCGAATCAGGAAGAGGTGTTGGCATACTTTATAGAGCTAATATTGAGTGGCACCTTTCAAAGATCTCATAGCACCCCACAGAATTGCAGCGCCTTGGCTGAAAATCACTGCTATAGGCCCTTTGAGGGATGGAAGGCTGTGTTCTCTGTCCTGATGGGAAAGCATCCCAGCTCTACCCATTCCAGCAGGGGAATCTGGACACAGTGGTGCAGCATGGATGCCTTTCCAGGGGGCATTTCCATAGGCACCCAAAGAACTGGTTGTGGGTAAGTGGAGATGGGCCAGCTGGTAGTACAGCTATCAGCAAGACTTCATTCACTCAGCACTGTAGGGACTGGGCTCTGCTCAGCAGAATGGGCCTTGGCAGTGCTGAGCCTTTTGCTTAGGGCATTACTGTGCCAAAGGCTGACCTCTTATGGGCTGTTCTGACCACTCCGCTTCTGCGCAGAAGAAGAGAAGGACCCTGAACCTACGAAGGATCGACAAGAGGAGAGACTGTCTGGGAACCATGTGGAGGAACCTCCATCTGGAGAACAGAAACAAGAAGAACAGACCCTGGGTGAGTTCTCAATGCCTCCAGGAAGCACCTTCTCAGGGGAGGCTGCACTGGCTTTTGTGCCTCTGCAGTGGAAGAAGCAGTCTTGTGTGGCATGTCACCCAGCCTCTAAGCTTGCAAGTCAGCTGTGTGGGACTAGGACAAGCTGTCTGCTCTAGCAGCAGCTATACTTATAGTGTTGATAAAGATATGCCTTATACAGGTGGCAGAGTTGCTGCTGCTAATAGCTACAGCAAGGGATAGGCAGATAGGACTCCTGGTTCTAATCCCACAATGTTACTGACCTACCAAGTGACCCTGGGCAAGTCAAATCTCTTCCCACCCCCACAGCTATGTTATGGGAGTAATTAGCTTATCAGCATCCATCATGTATTTGCTGGGATAAAGCTCCCTGGGGAATCTAGCCACTGTAGCTATTAGTAATTCTGGAGGGGGTGCTTTTCTCTTGGTCCAGTGCTAAGGTGACTGTCTCCCCAGTAGAGCCCTAGTCTTGTCCTATCAGGCTCAGCCTCTGAGCCTCTCAGGCACTGGGCTCTGGGCCCTCTGGCCCCAGGCCCTGTGCCTGTGCCTTGAGCCTGACCCTTAGCAGGACTCAAGATGATTACATGTCCCTGGGGTACTAATGGGACCTCCAAACCACCCCTCACAGTCCCTTCCACAATCCCCCAGTTTAGAACTCTAACCCAAAATATTTATTTATAACATAAATCTCTGATTGGGTCTAAGCCTAAGTCCCAGCTCCTTGCTGTATCCCTCAGCTCCCCCCTATCCTGAGTCCTGTTCTCCTATCAGCAGCATTTGTACTTGCTTTTCTCCCAGGGTAGTCCAGGCATCAGCCAGGAGCTTCTCTGCAGCACTTCTGCCCTGGAGCTCTTCCCTCATCAGCTCCCTGAACCAAACTGCCCACTGTGGCTGAGGCCCTAGGTTTATATGGCTGGAAGCCATGCCCACATGTGCTTCATCATTTAGCTTGCCAGCTCAACCCGAAGGAAACTATTGCTGGCCTCTGCTATATCAATAGCTTGTCTCCCATGCAGGGCACTAGCTCAGTGTGCTACTGTCATGTAGCTGGTTCTGCAGTAAGTACTTATAGGAAGTAAATCTCCAAGTACCTGTTCCCTGGCCACTCATAATGGGCAGCTTTCCCCTTCCCGAGGGCTGTCTCTGCTGGTCCTTCACTCTTCAAGTAACAGGAGCCTCTGGTTCTCTGTTACAAGAGACCATAGCATAGACATAGGGGAAAATCCATGCCCTCCTTACACAGGGTGGCAGACACATTAACCCCTGTCCTGCCCATTTTTGCCTTGTGTAATTGTACCCTGCCTCATTCCCCTGCTGTTCTTGCCCGAGAAATTAGTATTTGTGTTTCCTACCAGCAGTGCCCAGCATTGCTGCAATACTAAATGTATCACCCCTGGAGTTGGCTGTTTCCAGCCCCTAACATCTATGAATCTATGAATCCTTCTTGGGTACAGCTTGTAAAGCTTTCAGCCTGGGGAAGGCATTCTTAGTCATGTTCCCATGCAGGAGCTATTAGCTGAAGGGCAGCCTACTAACTGAAGGGGTTCTCAGGTAGCTGTGGGTCTGGGTTGGAGCAGAGGACCCAGCTCTTACTGTGCAGGGGCAGGGAATGGCCCCACCAGCAATTCACTTGCTGCTTGGGTTTTATTTGTGCAGTCTGCAGCTAGACTGGCTTTGTGAGGGGTAAATCCAAGTAAGAAAATGAGCTGGCCCTCAGTGCTGGGTGCAGGTGGGAAGGCAACACTTGCAGGGGGTGGCAGTGTTCCTGGCTGAAAGATTGTCTTGTGCTGCAGTGCTGGGATGTTGCTATCATCAATTGCATGTTAGGGCACTCAGGGGCCTTGTCCCCAAACCAATATGTGCCCTGCATGTACTCCCAGCTGCCAGCCAGCTGGGGTGTTTACCATTTGCAGGTCCCATTCCAGCAGCATTCCTTCTCTCAGCCAGGGGCTGCACATGAGAGGATCAGCCCTGCCCTACGGTAAACACTGAAGAGGCAAGTGATGCATAACCTTGGGTTATGACCCTGCTCTTATGCCTGGAGATGAAGAATTACCTAGTGGGCAAGTCAGGAGCCTGGTTTCCTGCCTGTGCTACTGGCTCCGTGACAGGGAGCAAGTCTGTTCCCCGCAGCTTCTGACCTCGCTGTTACCTGTGCCTAAGTTTCCCTTTCTGCACACTGAGAAAGATGCTTGTCCCTCTCATACAGATCAGGTTGTAAAGCCAGTGAAGTGCTTGCAGCTCTCCCAAGTGAAAGGGTCTAGTGGCAGAGTGTTAGGCACCCTCTGGGCCTTGCCTTCTGCACACAGGTCTTGACTTAACTTCTTGCCTTTCAAGAGATTTGTTCCATCCGAAAGCTGCAGGGTCACCAAGGACACTGATTAGAGTTAGTAGCTCTGAGCCCTGTTTTCTTTACCGCCACAAGTGTGCGACTGCCAGTGCTCTTCCAGAGAGCTTCTGTCCTCCCCTGGTGCTGAGCTGTGTGTTTTCCATTGCAGGAGGAGGGCTGGACTGTGCCAATGAGGCACTTGAGAACAGCCAGCTGACCAGCGACTCGGAGAGCGAAGTGTTCTGTGATACCCTGGAGCAGATGGAGGCAGACCAGGTAATGCTGCTTGTGATGTGAGAGGAGCTGAAGGAGCAGCCCCACAGTCAAATGGATCCTTCCTGGCTCCCCAGAGACTGTTAGCTACTCGGCCACCAACTGCTCGGCCTGGCCTGAACCCCAGAAGCCCTGCCCTGCCACTTCTCACCAGGCTCTGGGTTCCCTGCTGGCCTCTGTGCCACTTTTATGGAGCCCCAATGCCCCTTCCAGTCCCTGGGCACAGTCACAGGAACACTGTTTTGCTGCCATCCCCAGGGCCAAGCCTCATAGACCTTGAGTGATATAGAGGCTGGACCCATGCTGCCTTTTCAGTATTAGAGCCGCAAATGTTGCCATGGGTAAGATATTGGTAAGAAAAGGAAACAATGGGGTTACTAAACCATGTAGAGATAGGGGAGAGAGCAAAAAGGCCTCCTCTACATGCATCACTCCCCTCACCCACTCTCACCACCCAGGACTAGTGAGATCTCCTTCCTCCGTACCTGTGGTCTTTCCCCCTCTCTTCCCAGAATGGCCACAGCCAGGAGAGAGCCAGCTGCCTCAGGATGTCGCTTAGCAGAAAGGAGCATGACTGGGCAGGGAGCTAGGGACTGGCCTTCTTTAGTTGTACAAATTGGTGTGACTCTAGGAAGTATGCAGACCGCAGTCCAGTCTCTCTCACCCCAGGTGTTATTGGGTAATTCTTTGTGCTGCTGATGAGCTGCAAGGACAGACAGCCCCAAACAAACCTCGCTGCAGTCCTCACGGTTTTGCATGCACCTTTCCAGCCCACTCCACAGCAACAGGGGAGTTTGGCGGGTTACCCCAAGACCACAGCAGGGAGTCCATGCTGAAGCCTAACTTGCTAAGTGGTACCTCACAGGTCCGGAACTAATGAACCTGTGAGATAGCACCTAGCAAGTTGGGCTTCCCAGCCTTAACAGTGCTTTGTGTCTTCAGCTGTGTCCTGTGCCATCAGTGTCAAACACCAGAAAGTCTTGTGTGTTGTAGTGAGGAAGTGCAATCTGGTGGGTGGAGGGGAGCTGGTACTCATGCACTTGGGTTCTCTTCTAACCCTGTGGCTGGTTTGCTGTGAAATCTTGAGCAAGTCACTTGTCTCAAACCTGCCTCCACCAGGTATTCATTAAAGTGCTCTGAGAGCCTCAGCTGACGGGTGGTAGGTGAAGGCAAGTAATTGGAGCTTTCTGTTAGCTCCATTGTACATATGGAGGAGGTGAGGCACAGAGAGGGAAGGGACTTGCCCAAGGCCACGAAATGAGTAGGTGGCATAACTAGGAAGAACCCATGAGATGACTTCCCTAGTGCCTTGCCCTAAGCATAAGGCACCAACCCCCCTCCCAAACCCCAGACAATGTCCTGTTAACCTGAACACCAGCCCCCCCACCCCCAGTCCCCAAATGCCTCACATTCTCACCAGCCCCACTAGTAGCTCAGGGTTATAGCCCCCGGCCTCAGAGCAGCTATTGTTTCTGTTTCCACTTGTGCAGGCTGGTCAGCTCCTAGCCAAGCAGAGCCCTTCCTTGAGCAGCCCTTGCAGCATCCAGGCTGATGGGTTTGCTTCCTCCACACTAGAGATGACTGAGGAAGGAGAGCTGGCTGAAGGCAAAAGACAAAATGGAAGAAACAGTGGAAGCCCCATGGGCCTTGGCACCGAGAGAGGTGGGTGCAGCAGGTGCTCATGTGGGACTGGGATTGAGCTTGCCTCCCTCAGGGGCTTTCTCTGGAAGCGGGTGGGCTGGGGCTAGTAAAATCCACTCTGATACAGGCAGCTCTGGCAAGCTGACAGTCTGTGGGTGTGGTGTGAGCAGCTCACTGCATCTGTGGGGGAAGTTTATCTGGGGGAAGCAAAGACTGAGGCAAAACACTGGGAGGGGGGGGGTCCTGGCAAGTCTAGTTTTTTGTAGGAAAACCTGCAGAAGGGTGCTGATCAGCGAAGAGAGCCTTCTGCCTGTGGGCTGTCAAGTCAAATCCAACCCAGTCAGCAGCAACTGCTGGCAATTTATGTCCTTAATTAACTGGACTGGGTGGTCTCGGCTGAGTCCTGAGGAGGGCAGGTGTCTCATAGTCTGAGCAGGGAGAATGACGAGTGAACATCCACCCCTCCAAAGAGATCTCTCAGGGCAGGACTGGGTTAATTCAGTGCCATCATAGGGCCCCGATCCTAGGAGGTGCTGAGCGTCTACCCTGTGCTATGCACTGCTTTTCCCACTCCTAAGGGGTGTAACTTCCCCCCATGCAGGCTGGGCCCAGGTGAGGGTGGGGCTGGCATCCTGCCTGGGCACAGCTGGTCCCATCCACGCCTATCTCCTGCACTAATGTTTCTTCAAACCCATCCCAGACAGCTTGGCTTTGTGAGGTTAATATGTAAGGAAACTGAATAAGGAAGCCCCTGAGGATGGGAAGGTGGGGACAGGGCTGCCAAGTGACCCTGGGGTTGGCTGGCTTCTTCCCCACCCATCCCAGGATCTCTGTCTGTGTGGCTTACAGGAGAGTGATGGTGTTGCTGAGCAGTGGAGTCCAGGATGGTGAGGACTTTGGGCAGTGAGGCAATCTGTCAGCAATGCCAAGCCCTCTGTCTGCTCCCCATCACAGACAGGGCCCAGCCAACTGTGCTCCTCTTAGGGCAGTTTCTTCCCTGACGTTCTGGCCTGGTGGGCCCAGGGCACAGAGGGCTGCAGTATAACCTTAGGAGAGGTGGCTTGCTAGGACAGGTGGGAGGGCAGGGAGGCAGCTC
The DNA here is from genome assembly GCF_000455745.1 of Alligator sinensis. Classification (NCBI taxonomy): domain Eukaryota; kingdom Metazoa; phylum Chordata; order Crocodylia; family Alligatoridae; genus Alligator; species Alligator sinensis. The sequence goes on from NW_005842191.1 coordinate 912,310, forward strand.
TGCTAGTTTTCTTTCTGTTCCCCCCTCTACCTTGCTGCATGATTTGGATGCACTAGATGAGCTTCTCAGCACTTCTGAAGCCCTAGCTACTTTGATTTAGGACCCACAAGGAGCTACGCTTTTCTGAGAATGGGTCCCTGGAGGCTCCAAGCCCACAGTCTCTTAGATCATGTGCTCCACACAGCCAGGCTGGTTAGCTCCAGGGGTTGCTGTAGGACACAGAACCTCCCCACTCTTCAGTCACAGGCACGGTGGCCAGAAAGGTATCCTGTCTAGCTGCTGACTTGAGACAAGGCCTGGATTTCTCTATGGAGCAGCTGCAGTGTCTGAGCAAACTCCCACCAGCACTGATGCGTGCCATACACCCCCAAAGGAGCAGCCCTAGGGACAGACGGGGCTCTCTCACTGGACAGAGTCTGCGTCAAGGAGCCGGTAGCTGTGCTGTGGACACCCATGTCCTGGCACCAAGCTGACCTTGCCAGATTGTGTCATGTCAGCCACCAGTGGAATGAGGATCGATCTCTGTTGGCTTCAGCTGTGATGGCAGCAAATGGTCTAGAGAAGGGAGAACCTGGGGAAAGAAGAGCAGAGAGAACTGTTATCATCTTTCCCATCCCTGTGTCTTCCCCAGCAGAGCCTATCTCCTGTCTGGCCTTCACAGAATCCACTGAGTGAGGATTGTATTTGAGGCATGTATTTGATAGGGTTTCCACCAGTGAGCCTTGTTCTCCCATGATGTAACAGTCCTTGACCTACAGGGTGTGTCTTAATGATCAGCTTTGGGCCAGAGACCTTGCTTTAGGCACACAAGTGTTTAGCAAGCTGATAGCAGTCTTGTCTAACCTATCCTTCTGGCCTCTCTGTCTCCTTCCTGCCACACAGAGCTACAAATTGCCACAGCAGAGTTGGGGTCTGGAGACAGCCTAGACACTGATGTTGGGGCCCAGAGGAGCACAGGAGTGAGGTTGGAGCTGGATGTGCAGGTGGCTGGAGCTATCCATGCCCTGCAAGACAATATGCAGAGCGTTATGAAGAGGCTGAGCCATCTAGAAACTGTGACTGCCACACAGGTATGTGACTGACACATGGGGATGCACTGCTTGGGCCACAGAAGGCTTCATGAGGCGCTTCATGAGGAGAGGGAACTGGCTATTTCCCATGGTACCCCATGTACCTGGCTAAGATTGGAAGCAGATGGCCTTATCCTCAGAATCTGAGGAAAGCCCTGCAGTTAGGAGCCCAATGTGAGCTGCAGGGCTCTCTCAGGCAGATGGTTCTGCTCTGGCCCTTGTGGTAGGGGACTTAGTATAGGGCTCCTTTTCAGGGTTGTGTGCCTGTGAAGTAGAATAGGCCCTCAGCATGCCCTTAAAACGGCAGCGCTGCTCCTACACAGAGGAGATGAGGCTGAGCTTTGGTTACAGTACGCAGCTTCCCAGCTTCTGAGGCAGATACCACTGTGGGCAAGGAGTTGGCACCTGTTACCAGCCAGCCTGGGCCGCACCAGTCAGAGCCTGCTTTTCTTTCAGATGAACGCATCTGGACAAGGTCCTGACAAGCCACTTGCCACCTTCACTGGACAGGTACAGTTCTCAGACCAGTGTTGGTGCCCAGGCCCATGCTCCTGGCACCCCTCCTTAGTAACTACAACCCTGCCTCAGCCTCCCATTCACACATGCCATGTGACAGAGCTGCACTGTAGCCATGAGTGATTTGCTGGGGAGCTAGATCCAGTTGTGTGAGAGGATCAGCATAAGAGGGAGGAAGCCCTGGGACAGAGGGACTGTAATACGCTTTCAGTGGATGGGGGAAGCTGGGGCCTGGGGTTGGTCCATACTTGTGAGTCCCAGCCCCAGTAGCTGGTGAGCCGTACCCACTATACACCTACAGCCAGCTGTCAGCTAGGCCCTGTCCTGTTCTGTGGCTGATCTTGGGCACAGTGAGTTGGTGAGATTTATATCTATGTTTTGCTGCTCCCTAACCAGTCCAGCACACTTAGAACCTTGGCATCTACGGTGAGGCAGCCAAAGTGAGCGAGTGAGGACAGGTGTGTGCAGGGACACAGGGTTGGGGGGAACCTGGGTCTTAGTCCCCTTTCTGTTACGGATTGAAGTGATCTTGGGCCAGTCACAAGCCCCTTTCTCCTGCAGGGCAGACCCTCACAAAGAGCCCACTGGGGCAGCAAGCAAAAGGTTCACAGTCTGGCCTTTGTCTCTGCCTCCATTTCCCTGTCTGTGACATGGAGATAGTGTACCCTTCTCCCTCCTCTAGAGGGGCTGGTGGTAGATACGCACATGCAGTGATTTCAATGCAACGGGGATAGAAAAATCAGTGGCCACTTTGGGCTTTAATATTGTCTCAGCTGCTCTACTTTGGAAAAAGCATGTGGGGGTGCTTGTCCTTGGGGGAGGCAGGGGCTGTGAAGTCTAACAGGGCAATTGTAAGGGGCATTGTCCTTTCACTGGAGAGTCCAGGAGTTAGTAGAGGAGAGACCCAGACTTGTGTGGCAAAATGCAGCAACAGCAGTCTCTGCAGTCCTACTGCGTTGCTGGGCCCCACATCTGGGAACGTCCTGGGGTGCTCAGACTTGCCAGGGGTATTACCCATTTCTCCCCTACCATGCGCTTGTCTTTCCTCTCTGCAGAAGCCATCCCAATGGCCCCTGAAGATCTCTGCCCGCACCCTGCTGTTCCTCATTGCATGGCCCTTCATTGTCCAGTGGTTGCTGCGGCGTTTCCAACGCAGGAAGAGGTGATCTTGTCCTTGTTCAGTGGCCCTGGCCAAGTGGAAGACCTGGCAGCAGCAGGAAAGCACTGTCTTTGGGCTTAGGGGAGCAGAACTGACCCGCCCCCCAGGCCTCCTGCCTGCTGGGCCAGCTCCACCATGGATGGTAAGCGTGATTCTGCTCCCCTGGAGCTCAAAAGGAAAAAAAAAATCAGTCAAATCAGGACTCTCAGGGGATGACAGCACTGTCCCCACATGCCAAAGCAGCTTCTGTGAATGACTGATGAGTCCAAGTGCTTGGGACGAGGTGCCTGATACAGCACTTACTCTTCAAACCTCGAAGTTATATGTTCAGCTGGGTCTGACTGCAGCCTGGGCCTGCCCAGACCCTGGTCTTCTCTGCAGGAGAAGTTACCTGGTGGGGGGGATGGGGTGACCCACTCCTAACACAACAGCAGCACCTCTGGGTCACTCTTTTTTTCTCCACCCTGATACTCAGGTTGCCTATGTTACTACAGTAATATCTAAGGAAACATCCCCATTAAAGAAAAGGTGGGTTTTCCTCCTCTGGAGAACAACTGTCTCTCTAGCCAAAGGGTGGATGGGGCTGCTCTTCTGAAGTACACCCACCCAACCGGCACAAAAATAAAGACCTTGTTGGCCATAGAGAGGAAAGACGACGTTGTGGCGAGTGCATTCTCCTTGTGTGTCTGAGTTCAGTTCCCTGTTCTTCCACAAACTCCCTTTGTGGCAGAAGGACTTCATTTAGGACCTGTTTTCCTGGCCCCAGTTACAGTGCACTGATGCACTTGCTTGAGCTAGTGACCCCATTACAAAACACCATGCAAACCACATAAAGAGATTAGAAGAGTTGTTCTCAACTGTTATAGACTTGAGGCAACCCCATTAGACTCAAGGCACCACTCAGAAAATGCCAGCTCTTCACATTCACTCTTGTTTTACTGTGGAAAAGCAACAGAGTAATTCTCCTGTTGCAGAGACTCAGATCACAACAGGTTAGGGTGTCTTTGACAACGTGGATTCTGATTTGAAATCTCTGGGTCCCTCTTGTGAATCCGGTGTAAGTGTTCGCACATCTCGTAGTGCTAATAGTGCACAGCACCCTTGAAAGGATCTCATGGCACCCCAGGCTGCCACAACACCCCAATTGAAAATCACTGGATTAGAGTATTAGCTACTGAGGCCCAGTGGGAACTATATTCCAATCTGATGCTGCAGTCCACCCACCCGCTGGGCCAGTTAGCACCAACTTAAAGCACTAGCTTTTACATAATATGGGCAGGAGTCAGAGCCCAGGACAGCACTGCTGCAAAGGCAGCCACCACATCTGTGTGCTTCACCTGCCCCTCTTTACATCAGATGGGATACCCCTGCCCTGCTTCAGGAGGGGTGGGGAAGGAAGGAAGCTGGACATGCCCTATAGTAATAGGAGCTAGATAAGCATCTTGTAGATCAGTGGTGCAGGAAGAGGCACTTAGCCATGGGGTTGTGTGATACTTGCGGTTGTAAGATCGAGTTTTCAGTTGCTTTTAAGTTTTTGCCATCCTTCACCTGTTCAGTTAGAAGTCACCCAGGCCAGCAGCCTGCCTCCATTTCAGTTACACTGGATCAGCCATTTCTGGAATCCTCACTAGGGAAAAACAACATCCTAGCCATTTGCTGAAAGAGCTCAGCCACTTCCACTCTTTAGAGTGGGGCCTGGAAACTTGGCTGGATCATGTGTTGTCTTGCTGCTGCTGTTCCTGTGAAAATCTGCCTGAATTATGAACCTCTGAAAAAACTGCTGTGCTGAGAGAAGGCTTGTTAGCATTGGGCTGGTCAAGTTACCAGAGATTTTGTCTGCACTGAGCAGAAAAACTCAGAATGAGAGAACATGGGCAGGAGCTAGCAGGGAGATGGGCTGGAGCAAGGTTGGAGCTGAGGAGACGGGCAGGCAGGCAGGAGCAGAGCAAGAGTTGAGGAGATGGGCAACTGGGCCAGGGCAGAGCAGGAGCTGAGGACACAGAGGCAAGTGAGCCTGCACTCACTAAAGGACACAACCTTACAGAGCCTGGAGTGGGATTGCTGACTCTGCATCTCAACATTTCTTTTGTGGCAGCATAAATCCCAAGTACAGAGGGTGTGTCCCCAT
>NW_005842191.1:917213-929600 GCF_000455745.1 Alligator sinensis
CTCCACAAAGCAGATAACAACCTCCTACTGCTAACAGAGGGGAGAGTGTTGTAAAACTCAAGACCCCAACTCTGCTGGCTGCTGGGAAAACCTAGTACTTGAAATCAGTATTTCAAGCTGGGAGAAACCCTTTTAGAAATGGCTCCCCAAATACTGGTGTTTAAATGTATATATATATATATATTTTAACCCCCCCCCTTCTTGCTCTCTCTCTCTCTATATATATATATATATATATATCTATATCTATAGATCGGGGGGGCAATTATTTTGGGTGGAGGACCACTTACTGACTTTTGGCAAGCCATTGAAGGCCGAATGACAGGCAGCCAGGGGCAGATAAATATTAATTTTCTAAATTTTTTAGGGGCTCCACAGGCCGGATAGAATGCCCTGGCAGGCCACATTCGGCCCATGGGCCACATTTTGCCCACCCCTGCTATATATATAAGGTTATATATATATATATCTATGCTCTAGTATCACACCACAAAGAAAAACTATAACCCATTACAAAATCCGCTCCCACACACCATACACACAGAAACGTTGGTCCCTCAGACCAGGCAACCCATTCCCTTCATCCCCACCCTGCTTGTGGGGTCACAGACTCAGTTCCCCTGCTGTCCATGTCGCTATCGCTCCAGCTCCTGCTGGAGGACCCGCTGCTGCTGTCGTCGCTGTCCTCAGGTCCATTTGCCTCTTCCTCTTCCTCGCTGTCACAGCCCCCTACCTGGCTGGGGCGCGGGGAGTTGGAAGATCCTGTGCCAAGTGTCTCAGTATTTACATACTGGTGTTTAAGTGAACATGAAAGCTGCCAAGTCAAATACCCCTAAGTTAGCAAATACCTGAATGGAGGTTGCCTGTGCCACAGAAGTCTGCCCCAGCATGTGTGTGGTGAGGCAGTCTGTAGTCGTGCAGGCATGTCATTAGGCCCTTCCAACAAAAAGGGAACTCCTGACGCATCAAGTCCAGTCCCCTGCTGTCAGAGGCATCCAGGGCCCTGTTCTTCTAGAGCTCAGGACAGAGGGTCCCCACCAGCTCAGGCTTTGTCCAGCATGTTTTTTTTTCCTCTTTACTCAGCGTCCAGCCCTAAGCCTTATTTCCCACCTGCCACCTGAACCCTGTCCTGGCTCCAGGCTGGTTCATTTCATCCTGACACACCCCTGGCTCTGCAAAGCACTTGCCTCTCAGCAGCTGTGGGAGGCTGTGTGTGCTCGTATCCCCATTTTACCAGGTTGTCCAAAGGTGACCCTAATTGTGGGTGCCCAGTCAGAGACCCCCTAGGGCCAGACCCTCCAAGTGTTTGGGTGCCTAACTCCCATTCACTGCCTGGACACTTTGAGAGGATCTGTCCTGAGCCTGATTTCTTTTTCAGAGAACATGGCAGGAAGTAAGTAGCAGCTCCTGTGCAGATCACTCCCCAGCAGCACCTGTTAGGCCCATGTGTGCCTACAAAGCAGACCCAGGGAAGAGAAGCTGGGTGCCCAGAATGTGAGTGCAAGGGCCAATAGCATAACAGCTGGGTTTAAGCTGCCCAGCCTTATGCAGCAGCTCTGTGGCAAATGCAGGGACAGAATCCAGCTCTCCAGGATAGTGTATAACTGCCTCTGGTGAGAGCATCCTTTCTCTCCCAGTCACTCCCTGCCCCGTTTGCTGGGCCCAACCCGTTCTCTTCTACCCCGGCTGGTGCCCAGACAGACCTGCCCTATGCACTGACTGAGGCAGACAGCCTGTGACAGAAACGGCAGGTAAATATACTGGATGGTGATGGGCATTCCCTGGAGGCCGTATGCAGTGTGCAAAATCAGGCTTCACTCTAGCATTTGCCAGCTTTGGATTGCTTGTTTTCATTGAGTTTGTCTAGCCTTTTCCTAATGCCGAGATGCATGGTGTACGTTATCGTCTCTTCAGGTCTTGTAAGCTAACTGATGCCATGCAGCGGAGAGATCCTCAGGAAGAAGTAGCAAGGAGCAGGCTGGTTACTCGGGGCGGGGGGAACAGCTCTTCCTTGTGGTGGAGCAGCTGCCCGGGCTGGCCAGGAGGGTGTGCTCCTGCCTCGCAGGGTGCTGGAAGCGGTCTCAAATGTTCTGAGCAGGGTAGGAGCACTAGCGTGCTGTGCCGGGGCATGCATGGGGGAGCTAGCGCATCTTTTTTCCTGGCTGCTCGCTGTAGAACCGGTGGTGGATTCCAGGGAGGAGGGGCGCAGTGTTAGAGGTTTGCAATAAACCAAAGAAAGGGCTCCTCATGCTTCCAACCATGGGTCCTGCTCTGGGAGCCCATAACCTGGCCCAGCCCAGGGATCTTCTCTCACTCCCCTTGACCATGGGTTTGTTTATCATGCATCTCCCTGCCTGGCACCTGGCTCTGTCAGTAGTCTCCTGGGAGCCAGCCAGCAGAGGCTGCACCTGCTCTTGCTTCTTGCTGCATGGAAAGGCTGCCCCTGCTCCTGGGAGCGTTTCCTCCACTGGGCTGGGGCTACTCTACCCCCTCCAGTGACAGCCCACACAAACCACCTCTGCAGTGGGGCCCTGTGGTCCTGGGTGGAAGCAAATGTGAGGGGCAGAGGATGAGGGAGTTGCACTGTATGGAGATCTAGGGGGTCCTGCTGCTAAGGAGCAGGTAGGAAGTCAGGCAGGGGAGCTACAGCTGTGTTTTTCACTCCCCTGGTAAGAGCCATCTCCTACCAGTCATTCCCTTATCTCCTTCCTTGGTCTGGAGCTCTCCTGCCCCTGGGAGCAGCAGGTGCCTGAGCATGAAGCTGTCCACTGGGTCGGCTCTGGCCGGCCACTGCTGCACCTCGTCAGTCAGTTGCAAGCAACATTTTCCCCATCCCATGCCAGCAGCCTCTGCAAAGGATTCAGGGATGGACCATGGGGTCACTGAATGCAGTGGGGGAGCTGAGGCACTAACCAAGCCCCAGGCCTGATGACAGGATCCAGAGAGGCAAAGACCTTCCACTTTCCAGTCCATGAGCCACAGGGCCCTTGTGGCAGCTGTTCTCTGCCTGCTTTGTGGGCAGGAAGGAGGGAGGGAACAAACTGCTGGGGATCCCCGGTTGCCATGAGTGCAGCTTCTTGCAAAGGTCTCAGGTCCTAGCTGTGCCTTGGCCAGGCTCCAGCAGCAACTGGCTGGAGCGGGAGCAAGGGCCTGGCCTTCCTCCCTCTCTGGAAAGTCCCCTCCCTGTTGCTCATGGCCTGTGGGGCAGCTGCAAAGCCCAGCAGGACCTGGATGGGCAAGGGAGCGGTGAGCACTGAGCTCTCCCAGGCAGGCAGCAGCAAAGTGCTTCCTCTCTGCCAGCCCTGCCAGCACCCCGATTAATAGCTAAAAGCCCCAGAGTTTGCTAGAGCCACCCTGATTGTGGAGCAAGTAAGAAGTGGCCAGTGAGCTGGACAGGGCACTGCCAGCCACAAGGTCTGAGTGATCCCTGTTACTTGCCTCCAGGCTGGAAGGGGTGGGGAGTGCCAGGGGGGGGCTAGTGCCCACCACCAACTTATTTAAAAATGCCACCAGGAAGAACCGTTCCCTGCCCCACACACATTCCCTGCCCACAGGGGAGTTGCTTGGGTCTATATTCCCCTCCTCCTCTTTGTTGTGAGCTCAGGCAGATCAGGGTTGGGGTAGAGATGCGGCAGGTTGAGGCTGCTGCTCTGGGCAACACCACTTTTCCAGGCCATGTGCTGGAGGAGCGTGCCATGGCCACTGGTCTCATGAAGGCCTTGTCCCCTCAGGGCTGACCTGAAGTGAGAGCTGCACCAGCCACTCCCCAGGGACTGTAGGGCCTTGGCACAGCCCTGCAATATGCAGATTGATCTGAGCTGTGCTAGAGAGGGACCTTGCACTATGCTCTGCCCTGCCTCCATGGGACTGCAGACAGGGGGGTGGATTGGCCCTGTTTATTCCCCATACTGAGTGGATTAGTGCACATAGTACTGGCATCTGCAGTGAAGTGTCTGTGCCCTGGGAGTGGTGAGAAGGCCTGCCAGCCAGCTGCCATGAGCTGGTGACATCTGTTAATGCCAGTCTGGCATGGACAGAAAGCAGCACTCTCCAAGTAAAGGCTCCTTTCTACTCCCCTGGCTACCCAGGCCCACTCCCCCCCCCCCCCCCCCCCCCCGGGGAGAAATCCCTGTAGAACTGCCCTTGCTGTCAGTAGGGCAGGAGCAGACCCTGGCAGGGAGGCCTGTATTTGTGACATGCTCTATTTGGTGCCATGGCTCCTGTGAATGCTGTGCTGGATCATTTCCAGAATCTGTTTGCAATGACCTTTTGGCTGCTTCAAAGCTGAGGGGTTCCCAATAACTTCAGCAGGGAAAGTGACACACACACACTCACACACGCGTGTGCACACACACAGCAGGGAGAGTCACACACACACACACACACACACACACGGCTCATTTGATCCTACAGTCTATTCAGATTCCCAACCTGGCTCACTCTTCAACATATTTTCAGGGTGCTGCTGAAGCAGGGAAGCCAGTGGGTGGGGGGCAGCTGAGCTCTTTAACTTGTATGAGGAGATGAGACACACTTTGGGAGGAATGAGGGTGAATAGCCGTTTTCTCAACAACCAGCCCTAGACTATGGCATGATCTCCTACAGGCCATTGGTAATGTCACGCCCTTCCCTTCAAGGGTGGTGGCCCTTCAGCTGCCCTTCAGTAGCAAAAATGCAGAGAAAGGGGAGTGCATGAGTGTGTGAGCTTACTTGGAAGCCTAAAGCTGAACACTTCCCTGCATACGCGTCTCCACCAGGGGAGAAGCTGAGAGAGGAAACATGAGACAGATGGCCATCACCTTGCCTAATGATGCCCAGATACAGTGGTAACAAACTCATTAGGACTGATGTAGAATAGAAAGGCTGTTATCTAGGTCTTTTTGCCACTATGATCAGCAGCAAAATAATTAACAGAGTTGGCCTTTACATGGCACCACTAGGTTTCAGAGTCATCACCCCGTTACATATGAAAGGGACAGTGGGCTCCTGGGCACCTTGTCAAGCTCACCACAGTGGTGCTGTACTAGGTTTATACTGGGAGGGCTTTGTCCAGCTGGATGAGCTGGAATATAATGTTGGTTTTCTGCATGTGCAGAAATTTCTTTAATGAAAGCACAGGTGCTGGGTTGGGGGGAGGGCAGATTCTGTACAGGACTAAAGCTTCAGGCACTGGTCAGCCTTCCAGAGGTTCACAGTGGCAGCCAGTGAGAAGAAACACCAGGTGCCTGGCACTGTGAAAGACAGCAACTCATAAACCAGCCTGACGTCCTACAAAGTCTGTGACTAGGGAACTCCAATTCAAGCCAGGTGCAAACTCCCCTAGCAGCTCTTTCCAAATCTTTCCAACTTGAGTGTGTTTGTTAGTGGTGCTCTGCATGACTACGGGCTTGGTCTGTCCTGTGCATGGAAGCAGGTGTTTAGGGCCAGTTTCTCTTGGGGACTCAGCACATGCAGGGAGCTCTCGAACATCTGGGCCCAGTTTGGCATGTGGAACACCTGGAAACATGGCCACTGGCACCCAGTCCTTGGCACCCAGCATGGGTTTCAGTGGGATGGTCACATGCTGAGGCCTAGTCCATGCTAGAAAAGGTTTGCCAGCCTAGCAGTACTGGCACGTCCTACTAAGGAAGGATCTGCTAGCTGATCCCTTGCCTGTATAGCTTCTCCCACTTCCCTCAAGAAGCTACAGCCATGCGTTACTGCTGCTACTGTGTATTATGGCAGCCATAGCACTTTATTAATGCTACCACATCAGTGCTAAGTATTTACCAGTAGAAAAATCCTGTAAAAATCACAGCCTGGCACTAGAAAATGCCTTAAATAAGGACATGGCCTGAGACAGGGCAGCGCTGGGCCTGGACAGTCCCTGGGGAATGGGGGGGACTCCCCAGCAATATTGAACAACAGACTTGGTCCTGCCCAGCCTAATGGATCTGCAAGAGTAAAGTTGGAAGGTGGACAGAGTCCCAGCTCTGATTGGCTACACAGAGACTCCACCCATCTGTGGTTCCCATAGCAGTGTATCAATTGACTGGCATGATGTCATCAGAGCAAACTCTTATTGGCTGATTTATCTAGCAAGCAGGCCGCCCTCCTTTAGAAATTAACCCCTTCAGGAAAGTCACCCTGGCTAGGGTCCCCTGTTGTTTAGGCTGGGGAGGACAAGGGAGGCTCAGGCAAGCCCTGGGCCAGAAGATGAGCAGCTGCTATCCAAGGTACAGGGGCAAAGTTAAGCACCCCCTAGCAACTGGGGAGGGGGGAAGGGCTGGGATGCAGAGCTGCCCTGGGGGAAGATCCTGGCTCAGATTGGTCTGAAAGGCAACCTCAGGGGCTGGATGGCAGAGCAAGGAGTGAGCTTGGCCTCTGTGCTGCTGCCCAACTCATAGGCCTGTAAGTGCATCAGGATCCCTCCCCTGCTCCAACCTGAGCATACATGCAGTCCTGTAATCTCCCTGTGCCTGCCCTGCGTGGGGCGGGGGGACAGCAATAGCAGGGAATCAACCGCCATCCCTGGTCCAATAGCAGGAATCAGCCAGGGAAGGTCTGGGCTGCAGTAGCTGTGGGCAGGGCTGGCCTAGGCAACCAGGAGAGGCTACTTAGGAAAGGGGAGGTAGGAGATCCCCTCCACCAGGGGACCAGCAGGACCCAACTGTCAGCCATGAGCTCAGCAAGGTAGTTGCAGGAGCATCACTTCTAGCTGTGGGATGTGGTCCCCCTAGGGAGATGGACAGCTTCACGTAGCTGAAGATGGGGCCCTGCCTGCTCCAGAGACGCATAGGGGCTTAGATTTAGTGCTGAGTGTCAGCTGGCAAGGGGGAGGGGGAAGTGAAAGCGGCTGTCTGTAGGTCCCTGGTTCTGGGGCTGCCTAAACCCCTGCCATAAGTTAGAACAGGCTCAAGATGCCCCCAACCTACACCCTGTGGCTCAAAGAGCCATTGCAGCTGCTGGGAACAGCTGGAATGCAGAGGTGCTCCAGCTGGGGATGCCACACAAGCATGCAGTAGGCTGGTATGCCAGCCAGCTAGTCCCAGCCAACTTCACATGCCCTTGGCACCACTGAGGGGGACAGGGCACAGAGCCTAGGGAGGCTCCTTGGAGCTTCAGCTGTGGACAATCCTGAGGTCAGCAAATCCCTTCTGAACTGCAAGGAGCTGGCACTCGGAGCTGCGAGCACTTGAAAAAGCCAATCCCTACAGATCTGCAGCAGGGTCTGAGACTTACCCGACATCTGGGTGACATTAAAAGCATCCACCAGCAAGGGAGCTGTGTGTGCTTCTGTCTGTACATCCCATAGTATGTAGAATTCATGTATGGAGTGTGTGTACTGTGGGAGAAGGATGCATGCATGCATGTGCATGCATTCATATAGGGGTTTGCAGCATGGCGTATATGTGTATGCACACATGCAGTGTTGTATGGGGGTGTATATGGATTGTGCACACGTAATGGTGTGGGTGGCACATACCATAGTGTGTGTGAGAGTGTGTGTGTGTGTGTACTGTGATGTGTGTGCACTTGTGTCAGGCTTTACAGTGCAGTTTGTGGGGGTGTATGTGTGCATGCACATGTGTGCAGCAGTGGCGGGGGAGCGCACACATGTGGTGGTGTGGGTGACATGTCCTGGGGTGTGTGCACACGCTCGAGTGTGTCTCTATTCCACTGCCCAGCTGCTTGGAGCTGGTGCTGTTCCTGGGCAGCGAGGGCCCATTCAGTCACTGTTGTGGTCCCCATTGTCCAGGGGCTCTTGGCATTTTCTTCCTGTTCCTGAAGCAGCCAGTTTGTGGGGCCCTATGACAGGAACCTGAATAGCAGCTCAGCCGTGCCAGCACCGTGGGCCTGGGGCGCTGCTGGCTCAATGGCAGGAGCCGTGTGAAAGGACACCCACTGGCACTTCCCAGTGCCCCTTGCTGAGCTTTGTTGGGGTCCAGGGCAGCTTGGCAGTGCAGCTACAAGAGCTGCTTTCCTACCCAGAGCCCACCAGCTGGCCCCACAAGCCCTTGTTAATTTAAGGGCCTATGGAGAAAAATCTCACATGGAGAACAAGGAAATGCCCTGCATTTTGTCTCCACTGCTCCCTGCAGTTGAGGAATGCGGGGGATGGGATGAGCAGGGGATGAGGCCACAGAACTAGCACGCCCTGTGCCTTGGCACAGCTGCCCATGCCACTATTTCCCGAGAGCAGCAACACTAGGGGATGGATACAAATGCTGCCTGCAATAGCTGCTCCCTGCGCTCCCCACTCTGCAGCACAGTGTTCAGAGAGGCTTGCCTTCTCCTTGCTCCTCAGCTGGTCCCAGTTGTGTACTGGAAGATGGAGGTGGCCCAGCTGTTGATGCTGGCAGGGACAGGATGAGGCAGTCACACATGGCAGGACCTTGAGGTCAGTAGAAAAGATGACAGGTTATAACGGCCAGAAGGACACAGCACAAGCTGTGCAGGGCAGTGTCTGGGTCCAGGTTTCCTGCCTCTTGGGCTGTAGACAAGGCTTCTGCAGGCTGCCACGTGCCTGCTGGGAAATGACCCATGCAAGCTGTGGAGGCAAGCTGGCCGCTGCTGTGTTGTTTCAGAGATCCACGCAAAGTCTCCTTCCTGGGAAAGATCACACATTGCATCAAGTCCTTCCCACAGCATGTGCCTCAGCCTCCCCTCCCTGACTGCAGAAGCCAGTCCATGAGTCTGTGGCTTCCTCAGCCCCATGTCTCCTCTCACCCCTTCAGCACAGTCCTGCTGCTCTGGAAGTGCCTCCCCACTCCCTCCTGCAGCGGATGGCAGGTCCAGACAGGGCCTTGAGTCCAAGCCTTGTCTTCCCACTGCAGTGGTGCACGGAGATGGGAGAAGGATGGAAGGAGTGGGCAGGGGCTGATCCATTGTTCAAGGGGTGGAGGAAGAAACAGAGCTGCCCTGAACTCTGGGCTCTCTCTGCTCCTCTGTGCCTGGTCTCCCTGTGGGACTCCAGGATGCCACAACAGAAGAGTGGATGAAAGCAATTGGCACAACTGGTTCCCTCTGCACCAGACCAATCTCCCTGAGTGTGATGGTGGCATTTTGAAACCCAAAGGTTATTTCCAGGTCAGGCTGTGCTGTGCACTGAACCATGGTGGAGACACATGCCCTCATTACAAAGATCCATGAATAAGTCCACATCTGCACTGATTACTTCCTTTCTTTCAAAAGCAGTAGGTGGCATCAAGGAGAAGGAGAGCCACTGGGTTGGTGGACCCTGTCCCAGCAGCCATGCTAGGCACCATGCATCTCACAGCCTTGTCATGCCTACTGCATCCTAAACAACATGAGTGGCTCCTCCTGTACCCTGCTCTCAGCAACAGTGGCATGATCTGTCAGCCCGTGTTACCACCTACTACTGAAAATCTCCTGGGAGCCTCTTGGGGCTTCTGAGAATTGGATGTAACCAGGCACAGCTGCAGCAGCAGATGTACATGCCTGCCAGCTTCTCAACCAGCCTCTGTGGAGCAAATCTCCTGTCCTGGGCTGATACTGATGCAGAGCACCTGTGAGTATGACTACTGCCACCTTGGCCAACCCCAGGAACTGAACTAATGGCCTTGAGTTAGTTGACAATGAGGCTGTACAACTTGTGCCAAAGCACCAGACTCTCCAGCTATGGGTTGTCACAGACTCACATGCACTATGGTTCGGGCTCCACTGAAGCAGTGAGGTACATCAGAGCTCACAGATGCACCCTCTGGGCATGGGCATCTCTATTCTTAAGTGACACATTTTCCAACACACCAGAGTTCTCTGTCTTGTTGGTGGTACCTTACCACTATCACCATGAAAGAGCAATCTGGGATAGGGATCTCTCCAACACTCTTTGTTGAAGACTGCTGCAGAGGACTGTTAGCATCTCTGCAACATGCTTCTCTTCCTTTAATTGCTCCCTTTCTCCCCTGGAAATATTCCTTGCATGCTTCCAGCTTCTGAGATATTTGGGCATCCTTTGTTCTGCTTGTGTTCTTTGACCATTTGCTCTCCAAAAACTTTTCACCTGACTCAGCACTCGTGTTACCTGCCATGATTTCTACTTTGGTTTATCTGCTTCACCAGGTTCAGTCCCCAAAGCTGCAGGGTTTGATGCTTGGTTTAAAGAACCACCCGGTGTTGCCATTTAACAGCCTTGCTTACTCCTTGACTTCCTGGCTCCCTTTCAGCTCTGAGATTCTTGGGTAGCTTCCTTGCTTTTGCCTTTAGGCCTTTTGAACTGGCTTCTTCAGCATCCTGAAATCTCCCTTCCTTGAGTCCAGCGTTGCCTTCACTTGCTGGTACTTTGCTTCCCTCTAGAACCTCAAGCCTTTTTATATTGTGGTCAGTGTTACTTAGTGACCCAACTACTGTTACATCTTGAATTAGATCCTGAGTGTGACTGGATGAAGCTGAGAATAGCTTTTTGTCCAGCATACTTTGGACCTGACTGTGTTAGGAAGCATCTGCTTAGCAGGTGGAGATGCTGCTTTGTCAGTCTGTGCTGTTTTACCCAATGTATATGGTAGCCAAAGGCCCCTAGGATTAAAGTTTTGTTAAACAGTGCCACCTCACTGATCTCTCTTAGCATTAGGAACACAAGCTTGGAAAGGACTTCCAGGGACATCAAGTGCAGCTGCTCACCGTAACGTATCAAGGCTCCTCTGGAAGGCAGCTTGGGTTATTGCCTCCTCTTCCTGCTGGACGCTGTTCCTGACATTTCCTGCCCTAGGGGTAAGGAACTTTCTCATCTCCAGCATAAATGTATGCTGGTGTATGCCCACTTGTTCTTGTGCCAACATTGTCCTGGCAGGATTTGCCTTCCTCTACAGACTTCTTTTCCTAGTATACATGGAACATAGCTTAACCCAAGTCCTTCTCTGTCACTGCACTGGCAGGGCAGTGGCAGTACACCTTCCTTGAACCTGTGTTATGCTGTAAGATGTTGGCATTGCTGGTTTTGCACCAGTGGCAATGCATAGGGGGTGCATGGGGGTGCCTGTGCATCCCCTGAGAGCGCCAGTGCACCCCCTGACCAGCCACACTCACTGCTCAGGCGACGGGCCAGGGGGCAGGTGGGAGCCCTAGTGCCCTTCCTGCAAGCTCTACAGCTGCTTTGTGATCGGCCAAGGGAACCCCTTCCCTCCCCCCATCAGTGAGACTGGCCACAGGGGGACCCCTCCTCCCCCGGTCACTGACTGGTCACTGGGGAGGCATGTGCCCCCCGGCACCAGTCGCCCATGTTTTGCTCCTTGTAAATGCTATGTGTGAGGGTTCAGAGTGAAGATTTTAGGAATCCTCAGGTAAATGGTTGCCTGCAAATGCAGGGGAAAGGAAAGAAAACCCTTCCAGTTCTGATTCCCTTTGGATGAAATGGCTGTTCTCCTTCCTGCTGTTTATTCCCTAATACATTTAGAGAGCGTACACGTCTCCTAAACCAGGCCTTTCCCCTTCTCTGTCATTTCCAACTGATGCATGCCCAGCTTACAGCAGAAATTTTATTGTGGATCCTGAATATAGCTATTGATCCTTCCTTGGTCCTGTTTAAAGCGCATCCCATTTCTGTAACTCCAGGGAAGTTCATCCAGCTCTTCCTGTCTGGAATTCTGATCCTCTTCTTTATTGGAAATGCCCCTGTAGCCTGTGGAGCCAATATCATTAATGAACATATTTAATAAGATCAGCCTGAAGACACGTCCTTCAGGAGCTCCACAAATACCCTCCTTCCAACCCAACACTTTTCCTTTCAGGGCAACATGTTGCACTTTCTGCTTTTTAGCCATCTCCTCACCCAACTTACAATTCTTGCATTAATCCTCATCTTTTTCATCTTACTGAATAATTTCTCATGTGGCACTTGACAAAATACTCCTCTGCTGGCCAGATAGCTGTGACCAACCATATTTCCTTTCCTAAAATATCAGTTTTCCCCTCAAAGCAAAATATTAGGTTTATCTGACCCAAGGCTCCTCCCATGTTACAGTTGATGCCTTTTCCCATTGGAGCACAAGGGGCTTGGCAATTGGGTGTGACCTGGACCTTGCCATGTGCTTTGTGTGTAAGGTTTTGAGATAGATGGATGGAACATTGGGTAGGGGGAGAATTATTCAACACACACAGACACAGACATAGACTCACCCCCCCCCCATAATAAGCCATTGAGATTGGATGTGTCTAAGTGCCACCTGATAAAGCAGCTTTCACTTATGGAGCTGGCTGGGGAGCAGAATCTCCCAGGGAAGTTCCCACGTGTCACGGCTGTTTCATCTTGATTCAGAACAGAAAGGAAAAGTTGGAACTTTTGTTTCCGGGAAATTTCAAAGCATTTCAAGGCTGTTTCATCTCAGTGATCCCAGTGATGTTAAATTCTGCATCCATTTTTTATTTATTTGGGGGGGGGGGGGGGTA
>NW_005842191.1:930488-933091 GCF_000455745.1 Alligator sinensis
CGCCCCGGACTGCAGAAGCCAGTCCATGAGTCTGTGGCTTCCTCAGCCCCATGTCTCCTCTCACCCCTTCAGCACAGTCCTGCTGCTCTGGAAGTGCCTCCCCACTCCCTCCTGCAGCGGATGGCAGGTCCAGACAGGGCCTTGAGTCCAAGCCTTGTCTTCCCACTGCAGTGGTGCACGGAGATGGGAGAAGGATGGAAGGAGTGGGCAGGGGCTGATCCATTGTTCAAGGGGTGGAGGAAGAAACAGAGCTGCCCTGAACTCTGGGCTCTCTCTGCTCCTCTGTGCCTGGTCTCCCTGTGGGACTCCAGGATGCCACAACAGAAGAGTGGATGAAAGCAATTGGCACAACTGGTTCCCTCTGCACCAGACCAATCTCCCTGAGTGTGATGGTGGCATTTTGAAACCCAAAGGTTATTTCCAGGTCAGGCTGTGCTGTGCACTGAACCATGGTGGAGACACATGCCCTCATTACAAAGATCCATGAATAAGTCCACATCTGCACTGATTACTTCCTTTCTTTCAAAAGCAGTAGGTGGCATCAAGGAGAAGGAGAGCCACTGGGTTGGTGGACCCTGTCCCAGCAGCCATGCTAGGCACCATGCATCTCACAGCCTTGTCATGCCTACTGCATCCTAAACAACATGAGTGGCTCCTCCTGTACCCTGCTCTCAGCAACAGTGGCATGATCTGTCAGCCCGTGTTACCACCTACTACTGAAAATCTCCTGGGAGCCTCTTGGGGCTTCTGAGAATTGGATGTAACCAGGCACAGCTGCAGCAGCAGATGTACATGCCTGCCAGCTTCTCAACCAGCCTCTGTGGAGCAAATCTCCTGTCCTGGGCTGATACTGATGCAGAGCACCTGTGAGTATGACTACTGCCACCTTGGCCAACCCCAGGAACTGAACTAATGGCCTTGAGTTAGTTGACAATGAGGCTGTACAACTTGTGCCAAAGCACCAGACTCTCCAGCTATGGGTTGTCACAGACTCACATGCACTATGGTTCGGGCTCCACTGAAGCAGTGAGGTACATCAGAGCTCACAGATGCACCCTCTGGGCATGGGCATCTCTATTCTTAAGTGACACATTTTCCAACACACCAGAGTTCTCTGTCTTGTTGGTGGTACCTTACCACTATCACCATGAAAGAGCAATCTGGGATAGGGATCTCTCCAACACTCTTTGTTGAAGACTGCTGCAGAGGACTGTTAGCATCTCTGCAACATGCTTCTCTTCCTTTAATTGCTCCCTTTCTCCCCTGGAAATATTCCTTGCATGCTTCCAGCTTCTGAGATATTTGGGCATCCTTTGTTCTGCTTGTGTTCTTTGACCATTTGCTCTCCAAAAACTTTTCACCTGACTCAGCACTCGTGTTACCTGCCATGATTTCTACTTTGGTTTATCTGCTTCACCAGGTTCAGTCCCCAAAGCTGCAGGGTTTGATGCTTGGTTTAAAGAACCACCCGGTGTTGCCATTTAACAGCCTTGCTTACTCCTTGACTTCCTGGCTCCCTTTCAGCTCTGAGATTCTTGGGTAGCTTCCTTGCTTTTGCCTTTAGGCCTTTTGAACTGGCTTCTTCAGCATCCTGAAATCTCCCTTCCTTGAGTCCAGCGTTGCCTTCACTTGCTGGTACTTTGCTTCCCTCTAGAACCTCAAGCCTTTTTATATTGTGGTCAGTGTTACTTAGTGACCCAACTACTGTTACATCTTGAATTAGATCCTGAGTGTGACTGGATGAAGCTGAGAATAGCTTTTTGTCCAGCATACTTTGGACCTGACTGTGTTAGGAAGCATCTGCTTAGCAGGTGGAGATGCTGCTTTGTCAGTCTGTGCTGTTTTACCCAATGTATATGGTAGCCAAAGGCCCCTAGGATTAAAGTTTTGTTAAACAGTGCCACCTCACTGATCTCTCTTAGCATTAGGAACACAAGCTTGGAAAGGACTTCCAGGGACATCAAGTGCAGCTGCTCACCGTAACGTATCAAGGCTCCTCTGGAAGGCAGCTTGGGTTATTGCCTCCTCTTCCTGCTGGACGCTGTTCCTGACATTTCCTGCCCTAGGGGTAAGGAACTTTCTCATCTCCAGCATAAATGTATGCTGGTGTATGCCCACTTGTTCTTGTGCCAACATTGTCCTGGCAGGATTTGCCTTCCTCTACAGACTTCTTTTCCTAGTATACATGGAACATAGCTTAACCCAAGTCCTTCTCTGTCACTGCACTGGCAGGGCAGTGGCAGTACACCTTCCTTGAACCTGTGTTATGCTGTAAGATGTTGGCATTGCTGGTTTTGCACCAGTGGCAATGCATAGGGGGTGCATGGGGGTGCCTGTGCATCCCCTGAGAGCGCCAGTGCACCCCCTGACCAGCCACACTCACTGCTCAGGCGACGGGCCAGGGGGCAGGTGGGAGCCCTAGTGCCCTTCCTGCAAGCTCTACAGCTGCTTTGTGATCGGCCAAGGGAACCCCTTCCCTCCCCCCATCAGTGAGACTGGCCACAGGGGGACCCCTCCTCCCCCGGTCACTGACTGGTCACTGGGGAGGCATGTGCCCCCCCCCCCCCCCCACTGGCACCACTGCCCCGTGTTTGTCCCCGTTT
>NW_005842191.1:933208-949391 GCF_000455745.1 Alligator sinensis
CCCCAAATGGCACCAGTCGCCCATGTTTTGCTCCTTGTAAATGCTATGTGTGAGGGTTCAGAGTGAAGATTTTAGGAATCCTCAGGTAAATGGTTGCCTGCAAATGCAGGGGAAAGGAAAGAAAACCCTTCCAGTTCTGATTCCCTTTGGATGAAATGGCTGTTCTCCTTCCTGCTGTTTATTCCCTAATACATTTAGAGAGCGTACACGTCTCCTAAACCAGGCCTTTCCCCTTCTCTGTCATTTCCAACTGATGCATGCCCAGCTTACAGCAGAAATTTTATTGTGGATCCTGAATATAGCTATTGATCCTTCCTTGGTCCTGTTTAAAGCGCATCCCATTTCTGTAACTCCAGGGAAGTTCATCCAGCTCTTCCTGTCTGGAATTCTGATCCTCTTCTTTATTGGAAATGCCCCTGTAGCCTGTGGAGCCAATATCATTAATGAACATATTTAATAAGATCAGCCTGAAGACACGTCCTTCAGGAGCTCCACAAATACCCTCCTTCCAACCCAACACTTTTCCTTTCAGGGCAACATGTTGCACTTTCTGCTTTTTAGCCATCTCCTCACCCAACTTACAATTCTTGCATTAATCCTCATCTTTTTCATCTTACTGAATAATTTCTCATGTGGCACTTGACAAAATACTCCTCTGCTGGCCAGATAGCTGTGACCAACCATATTTCCTTTCCTAAAATATCAGTTTTCCCCTCAAAGCAAAATATTAGGTTTATCTGACCCAAGGCTCCTCCCATGTTACAGTTGATGCCTTTTCCCATTGGAGCACAAGGGGCTTGGCAATTGGGTGTGACCTGGACCTTGCCATGTGCTTTGTGTGTAAGGTTTTGAGATAGATGGATGGAACATTGGGTAGGGGGAGAATTATTCAACACACACAGACACAGACATAGACTCACCCCCCCCCCATAATAAGCCATTGAGATTGGATGTGTCTAAGTGCCACCTGATAAAGCAGCTTTCACTTATGGAGCTGGCTGGGGAGCAGAATCTCCCAGGGAAGTTCCCACGTGTCACGGCTGTTTCATCTTGATTCAGAACAGAAAGGAAAAGTTGGAACTTTTGTTTCCGGGAAATTTCAAAGCATTTCAAGGCTGTTTCATCTCAGTGATCCCAGTGATGTTAAATTCTGCATCCATTTTTTATTTATTTGGGGGGGGGGGGGGACATTACATCACAGTTGTGTTTCTTTATCTCTGACTCTTAAAATATTAAACATACATCAGTCTAGATGCAATGGATGGAGCACATCATAATATTTATTTTACTACTAATTAATATTATGATGCAGAACTTGAAGGAGACTGTTGTGAAAGACTGCCACCAAAACAAATACTTTAGCTTTTTCAAAATGAAATATTTTTGAATTCTTATTCTTTTAGAAAAAAAAATCCCTCAGAATCAGGACTCTCTGGCAAAACATTTAGGCTTCAACAGATCTGCATTTTTATTTTGTTTTTTTGCTAGAAAAGAGTTTAGTAAAAATCTCTTCTGCTACACAGAACCATGGGGGCATCCCCAGAGCCAGCTGGGCAGGGTGCCTAGAGAAACCTGTGGGAGGCAAGAGGAAGGTGTCATACCTCAGCTGGGTAGCAAGAAACCCCTGAGCACTTGTTAATTGGGCTCTTGGTAGCCAGAGAGGGCAAGGCTGGGAAAAAGGGCAGTTCTCCTGAGTTTGTTTCCAGACATTAAATGTTTTTATTGGTGACAGGAGCCCCTGCTTCCTTATCTCCTGTCAGTAAGAGTCCCTTCCCCTGCCAGAGGCCAAATAGGTCAGGAATTTCTCTTACCAGAAATATTGTTCCCCCACCCCCCATGCTTTGGTTGAAATGTATGGTTACATGCAACCTATTTGCAAATAGATTGTTGATGTAATTTTTTTTTATGCATTGTACAAGGATCCACACAAAACCTAAGTGGAAGCTGCAGGGCCTCGTCCTACAGATTTGGTGTTGGGTGGGGGAGTGGGAGCAATGCACTGCTAGGCAGTGTCTTGGATCCTGTGCCAAGCTCTGCCAGGATCTCCCTGGGTCAAGGCAGATAGCCAGAGTGTGAGTGGTGGGCACCGGCATAAAAGTGCTTGGGTGTTTTCCGATGAGCTGGCCTGACCCTGGAAGCTCACCCTGCCATGAGAGCCCACCCAGTGGGTGGCTTGGAGAGCCCCTTGCAGGATCAAGTTCAGGGCCTGTGTCACAGGTTCACCCTTCTCTTGCGCCAATGGGCTGTTCCCTCTCCTCCACGTGGCAGGGACACTGGGGAAAAAGCCTGCCCTGATTTCTCCTCCCCATTCAAGCTCTGCTAGGAACTGTCCTCATATATCCCTTCAAGGCTGCCAGACAGCAGCAAGCTGCCAGCTCCTTTGTTCCAGGAGATGGCAAGGGGCCCCATGCCCACAGTGCTGCCTCTGGCCCCAGCATGGTAGCTGCTCCTTTCATGGCACCAGCATGACAATGTGTACAAAGGGCCCTGCCAGCAGAGCCTGGCACTGAGGCAGACACGGGCCGCTCTTCTGCAGTGCAAACAAGGTGACTCCTTGCATACACAGGCACTCTATGCAGGCCTAGGCAGAGCCTCTGATGCAAGACTGACTCCTTCCTCTGCCAGCCTGAGCTCCCGTGCTGGGGCTGTGTGGGGTGACAGGGATTGCTCAGTGCACTGGGAGTGTGAGAGAGCACTTAGTTGAGGAAGGGCACAATTCTGCAAGGCAGACCCTGAGTGTTGGCCAGCAGTCGTTACAAGGTGACAATCTCCTGTGCCCCTGCCTGCCAGTGCCCACAGCCCTGGGCTTCCCTCATGCACACTCTTCTGGGGGTGCTCTCGCTCCCAACCCACAGACACCTGCTGTTCTAGCCCTGGGTTCCTACATACACATAGCTCTGCTGGTACCCCTAAACCTGACTCCTTCCAGGGCAATCTTGGCACCCCAGAAGCCTCTGCCATTGCCCATCCATCCTGTCCTCTGCCTCCAGCACTGTTGCAGCCCTGGGCACCTGTTCAACTCTCTTTATGCCCATCACTCCTAACTTGAGGCATCCCCTCCCCTCCCCTCCTCGGCTCCCCACCTTTGTTCTCAGGGGTGCAGGCCTTGCTTTTTCAGCTGGAGGCTCTCTGGCACTACCAATGCACCTTCATTGTTTCCTTTTTTAAATTTTATTTTGTGTCTCAGGCCAAATTAGTCAAATCAGTTCCAAATTGCATCCACTGAGCAGAGCTCAGTTGTTCACATCTGTGTGGTGCTACCAGTGGCAAGTACCCTTCCTCCCAGACTCTTCAGCTTCGGGCTTCAGATACTCCCAAATCCAGGGCAGGCTTCCCACATGCAAGCCCCAAGCCCAGAGGCCTTGGGGTTCAGATGCCCCTGAGTCTCAATTGCCCTTAGCCAAAGGAGCAAGCTAGGGAGAAATCCCCCAATCTCCATAAAATGAAGTGTTTAGCTGAGATCCTCCCATTGGGAAATTACAGGAGACTTGGAGAGGGGGGAGGGCTGCCTACAGTGCAATGGATATTCTCCACTCTCAACTACACAAAGTCATTCCAGATCAAAGAGAAGGGGGTCTCCCTTTTCAGGTACAGCAAAACCACCTGGATCAATACTACTTTTTTAATTAATATATTTCATGTTCCAGGTCAAATTAGCCAAATCAATTCCAAATACTATTGATTGAGAAGAACTCAATTGTTCTAAAAACCATATTTTTTGAGCAGGCAGCACTCAATCATTCTAAACACCATGTATGGCGCTACAACCAGTGAGCATCCTCCATCCCAGGCTCTCGCCCTCAGGGCCAGATTAATGCATAGGCAAACTAGGCACATGCCTAGGGCCTGGAGCTGGTGGGAGGTTCCTTTCTTCTGTGGCAGCGGTGCCCCCCAGGTGGGCGGCTAGTGGGCCAGGGGCTGCCCCTACTTGGAGGCAGCACCTGGCTCAATCCAACTCTTCCCCAACCCCGCCCACGTGCACGTGTGCAAATATCCATATATATATATATATTTATATATATATATGGATGTCCCCACTTGATCTTAGCCCACCAGAGGCTGAGACACTTGATCTGAGCCAAAAGGCCAAGAAGCAAGAACCTGAATCATACCACCTTTTTTTTGGCTTTTTTTTTGGCTTTTTTTTTTTTTTTAAGAAAAATGTTTTTGTGTCCTAAGCCAGTTCAGATCCAAATCTGTTTGAATCATTCAAAAACCATATGTGGCTGTGCTACCAGCAAGTATCCTCCACCCCAGTCTGGGCCTTCAGATACTTCCAAATCCTTTGGCAGACTTGGGGTTCAGATACCCTCATTTCGCTTGCCCTCAGCCATATGGCCGCAGGAGCAAGCTAGGGAGAAGCCTCCCATACCGCCCCCCCCTTCTAGCCACTGTTCATTACCTCCTTAAGCCCCCAGAGGAACCCACACACCTGTTTAAATATACACACCCGTGGAATGGAGTCCTGTGCATCCATCTGCAAGGCATCATCTCTCTCAAACCCGTTTCTTAGTCCTGTCCCTGAATACAGGGTTTAAAACTCAGCTCATTCACTGTTGCTTTCACTGGAGGACCTGCTGTTGCTGTTGCTGCTACTGTTCTCACTGCTATCTTCTGATCCATTTGTCTCAATGTCCTCTTCGCTGTCACCGTGCACCATACTACCTTTTTTTTTTTTTTTTTTTTTTTGGGGGGGGGGGGAAAATTATTATTTCTTTTTTTATACAACCATTACAATTAATGCACCTGCTCCCCTGCGTCCTCACCCACCCATCCACCTGCTGCCCTTCCCTAACCCAATCGTAGTTCCCTAGTCCAAGCCTCGCTTGGGGGTTTACATTCTCAGTTCATTCCCTGTCCTTGTTGCTGTCAATGTTGTTACCACTTCCACTGCTGCTGATCCTGTTGCTGTCTTCTTCACTGTCTCTGGGTCCAGTTGCATAGTTGTCCTCTTCCTTCTTCCTGTCCACTTCCCCTCCTGGGGGGTCTTTGAACAGGCTGTGCCAAGTGTCCCTTTTCCAGGTGGAGTTGGCTGTGTCTTCTCTGTCTTCTCCCTCCGCTTCTCAGTAGTAGGACTGGAGTTCACTCAGAAACATTTTATTTACTCTTTGGACAAATATATCTGTATATATACACAGTAGACCCCCGATTTACACGATTCCGACTTACGCATGCGCATTTATGCAATTTTTTATTAGGGCCCGGACTGAAAATGCCCCTCAAGATGTGTGTCATTCACATATACACGCAAACATGCGTGAGATTCGCATATATATGCGCATATATACGTGAACACCTCACAAAATTTGCAGGCGGAATCAAGCGGATCTGTGCCGCCATTTTGCAGCAATTGTGGTAGCGGCATCTCAAGCTGCATAGGTGAGATGCTAGATGCGCCTCCTAAAGGCAATTCTGCTGAGAAAAGGGGAAAAAGAAGCTATGACTAAGGTATGTCTGGGGTACACAACCCCTCACTATTCTAGTATTTCCTATGGGGAAAGTAGTCCCAATTTATGTGAATTCGACTTACACGAAATTCCCCCAGAACACAATACTCATGTAAATTGGGCTTTACTGTATGAGGTTATATATAGCTACACTCTGAGTATCACTCCACAAAGAAAAACCATAACCCATTACAAAACCACACCCGTGCAGCCCGCGCACCCGTACAAAGGCCCACTGGCCACCTAGACCCGTTACAATATCTGCATTGCACGCTACACACACACACAAATGCTAATCTCTCAAACCAGGCAACCCCTTCCTTTCATCCCCACCCCACTTGTGGGGTCACATACTCGGTTCACCTGTTGTCCATGTCACTGTCGCTCCAGCTCCCGCTGGAGGACCCGCTGCTGCTGTCGCTGTCCTCAGGTCCATTTGCCTCTTCCTTTTCTTCCACTGCTATCTTCTGATCCATTTGTCTCAATGTCCTCTTCGCTGTCACCGTGCACCATACTAACTTTTTTTTTTTTTTTTTTTTTTTGGGGGGGGGGGGAAAATTATTATTTCTTGGGATATATATATATATATATATATATAGTGTGTGTGTGTGTGTACACACACATACACATACACATCTTCTATCATAAACTTTCCATTGTGCCCTTAAACTGCATTAAAAAACCTGCACACCCATTACAATTAATGCACCTGCTCCCCTGCGTCCTCACCCACCCATCCACCTGCTGCCCTTCCCTAACCCAATTGTAGTTCCCTAGTCCAAGCCTCGCTTGGGGGTTTACATTCTCAGTTCATTCCCTGTCCTTGTTGCTGTCAATGTTGTTACCACTTCCACTGCTGCTGATCCTGTTGCTGTCTTCTTCACTGTCTCTGGGTCCAGTTGCATAGTTGTCCTCTTCCTTCTTCCTGTCCACTTCCCCTCCTGGGGGGTCTTTGAACAGGCTGTGCCAAGTGTCCCTTTTCCAGGTGGAGTTGGCTGCGTCTTCTCTGTCTTCTCCCTCCGCTTCTCAGTAGTCACTATCCGCTTCTCAGAGTCGCTGTCACTGCCCCCTTCTCCACATGGGGGAAGTTGGAGGGTGCTGTGCCACATGTCTCTGTGCCAGGTGGCTTTGGCCATGTCCTCTCCATCCTCCACTACTGATTTCAAGTAGTAGGTCTGGAGTTCACTCACAGCCATTTATTCTCACAGCCTACCACCTCTACGTCCATATGCCTGTACAACAGGAGGTTTTTTAACACTACCTGCTATGGTTATTTCGGATCCATCCTGATGAGCACCTCCTGGTCCCATCCCACAGCTGCTGCATGGCACAGAGGAACCTTTCTGGGAAGAGCTAGGGAGTAACTCCTAGTGCCCAGGTCCTGTTGCACCTAGAGGGTGTCTAAGGTAAGCTCCTTCTGCCCCAGAAATTATGCATCTCCCTCAGAAGTGCAATCCTGCTCCAGCTCTATGGGGCCTGTCCATGGCTATGTTCTTGCCATGGACAGGCTAATACAACTCCCGCAGCCAACCCTGTTCCCTCTTTCAAAGGCTGCCAGTGGGCAGCCTTGTTGCTTGAAGAACACTAAGCACTTGAGCAGGGAGTTGCCTGCAGAAAGCCAATAGGAAAGGCGCACAGGGCTCTGTGCCTGACTCAGACTGTACTATCTCAGGCTTCAGCTTGCAAACAGGAGGGCAGCCCACCCAGCCTCTGCCCAGTACTACCTCAGCCACAGGCAGGGGTTGAATCCACATCTACCTGTGGGCTAAGCAGGGTTGAGGTCTCCTTCACCCTCCCAAAGAAGAATCCCTTGTCAATCCTTGAAGAAGATGCCTGGGCATCTTCTGATTCCTTGTCAAGACCTGAAGAAGGTGCCTGGGCATGCCGAGCAGGCTTAGACACTGTCTACCCACAGAGACAGCTACTGCCTTGCAGGGCTTGGTTCCCTCAACCCCTGGTGTGCAATCCTGGCCCAGGCAAGTCCATGGCAAGGCTCTGATTGGATTTCACTCCAGATCTTTTAGAGCCCAGCCAACCCCAGCAGGGTTAAAACTCATGCCAAAAGCACTTGCCCAGTGGGTTCTGGTTCTTTGCCATCTGGGGTAACTCTTGGGTTGTGTTTTACAGCTCTTTTCCACAATGGCGAGAGCCGAACCCTTGTTAAAGAATGAAAGCTGAGGTTCTCACAGGCCACCTCCACCTCCACCTTCCTCTAAGTCTGGGGCTCCCTACAGCGCTATCCACTCAGTGCAGGGCCCTTATGCACCCTGCATTTTCCCTTCCCACTCTTGGGTTCTCCATTTCTTCCTAGGGTAGGAGCTCTGGGCAACCCATTTCCCCTGCCATTTGGATTTCCTTTCATCCTGCCTGGGGAGAAGGCATCAGGCAATCAGGGTGTTACAAACTCACAAGAGTACCCAGTTCCCTCAAACAGAATGTACCTATGCAACACAGGCACATGCAAAGCTGTATGGGACCACAGGCCAGACCTGTATGGGACACAGGCCAGACTAGGGCACGTGTGCGCCCTGGCAGCTGTAACTCCAGAAAGGATCCAGCTCCAAAGAAGGCAAGCAAGCAACCAACTTGAGTTCCCAGTGCAACATTACGGCTCCAGGGGCTAATGTGACTCTTAGTTGCCTGAACAGAGTACTGAGTTGAACAGGGAAGGGATTTTTGTCTTTCTTCTTCTTGTCACCCACAACTAAGGTGTTGTGGGGTTGCCCCGATCCTCCTGGTGATACCTGAAAAAACCTAGAGATTCCTGGCTAGAAGATCTTTCCCTTTAACTCTGGGTCATACCAACCACAAATGGGATCAGAGAGAAGTTTTCAACTGGTTCAGATTGGCATGGATTATATGGTTTAGCCTTCCTCTGTAGTGTTAGGCCTGGTCCTTTTCCTAGGAACATCTGAGTATCTATTAACCAATTAAAACTCTATCATTGCTGTGGCAAGGCGTTGGCAGAGCCACTGTCTCTCCTGCTTTTCCTTATGGCCTGTTATAGGGTGTTTGTGGTGTCTAGGAGGTTTTGCCTGGTAGCTGTATGTGAGGGTTCAAAATGGCAATTTGGGGAGGTTAATAGTTGCCTGCAAACACAAGGGACTGGATTCAAGGGTGCAGGAGGCCCCTTCCAGCTCTGGGCTTCTATGTTCACCTCTCTTACAGCACTTACAAGACTGATACTGGGATGTGGCATCCAGTTCTGTTTCTAAAATGATGTGGAGAAACTAAAGTGGCAGAAAAAAGCCACAGCATTTATTTAAGAGTTGGAGAAGGCATCTTAAAAGTGAGAAGCCTGGAAAGCTCTATTTATGTAGCTTATCAGAAGGAAGGTTGTTGAGGCAATTTGACAACACTATAGGAACCATCACAGGGAGGTAATGCCAGGCATGGTAGGGCTCCTTGATCTAGCAGGATGAGGCAGAGCAGGAACCCATAGCCAGAAGCTGATGCCAGACAGATTCAAATCAGAACGTAGGCACAGATTTTTCAGGGAAGGTGTTTAACCTCTACAACAGTCCCAAGGAGACAGGTCTTCATGTCTTGCAGTCATACCTAGCTGCCTTTCTGGAACAGATGTGTTAGTCGCAGGCAAGTTCCCAGGCTCAGTACAGGGAAACGGGGTGAGATGGGCAGCCTGTGGTGGGGGAGGTCAGAGCAGACGATAGAATTGTCCTTCCAAGCTTTAGAGTCTAAAACCTCTGAAACTTCTGTTTGCAAAAGCACGTGGTACAAAAGCCCAAATGTGGCAAGGCTTGACATTCAGATCTTGGCAGAAACTGTAGACCTTGATGTCAGGAGAAGGGGGTCCACATCCTGGATTTGTAGTGTAACCCTGCTCTGCTCCCCCCTTCATCTCTGTTAGGGAGATGATGATGCTCCCCTGATCCCAGAAGGGATACCAAGGCTTGATTTCTCTGTGTGTGTATCTTTTGATAACCCCTGAACGGGACCCAGGGAAAGATGCCACAACAAAGTCACAAGAATCCATCTTCAACTACGACCAAGAGATGGATCCTGTAGAGTCTGCACTGTAGATTATTCTATGTAAAATTCTTCTTGAACCTTCTTGGGGCACAAAGGAATGAGATGATTTTCTAATTTAATAAGAGCACTTGGTTCCTTTCCTGATGCTAGATTGGGGTGGGGGTGGTAGGGAGGCATGTCTGACTGCCAACTGCCTCCTTTCTGGGGCAAAATGAGAACAGAGCTGTTTGGAGAAATCTGGCCCTTGAAGGTATAGTGCCAGGGCATCCCTGTCCATCTCATCAGAGGATTGCTGTGGGCTGATTTCATGTCCCGGTTTTAGCCTGCATAGAACCTCATTCAATGGGTATGCTTTGACAGAGGGTTTGATTCCAACAACCACATCTGGTTTCCAAGAAAAGGTGGGGAGACATCCCTCCCTGCAGCCGGACCCAGAGGTCAGCAGCTCCCTGCCAGAGCCTGAGCCAGAAACAGAGGAACTGACTCAAAGAGAAAATGAAACGGAGTATATTTCTTTCCTTACTCAAGCTGCATGAGACTATCCAAAAAAAGTTCAGACTATCCAAGCACAGGACATGGAGCCATCCTTTGGTAAGGCCACAATCCTGTGATCTCTTCCACCCAGGACTGTGCTGAGCCCTTTGGACAGCTACAGGACTTCAGGCAGGCAGTATAGAAGAGATTCCCAAGCACCTGAGTAACAGAAGCTTGTTTTGGAGAGGCAAAGAGCACCCACAATTTGGGTTGATTCTCACTGAAATCAACCCTCAGATCTTCAGAGAACCAGACCTCTGGTGTCTTGTGGCTTTAGGCCACAGCGCTGTGAAGACGTCCACATGTGCTCAGCTTTCTGCGTGGGGAGCAGTGCTGCTACTTCACAGGACTGATTGCTACATGTAAAGCTAAGCAGAAGTCTCTGCAGGTTTGGTGCTTACCTACAGATGTAGGCACGGCAGCCATGTGTGAAAAGGCAAGAGAAGAAACAAGCAACAGCAGTAATAGGAAAATGTTGATGCCACCTAGAAATCCCCATTGTTTCAACAGTCAAGGTTTTTTTTTTCAGAAACAGAAGCAAATAACATTGTTTATGGCTACAATAGGCCTCGGTTCCTACAGGAGGCTCAGCCCTGATAAATCCCAGCCATGACACCAGAACCTAAATGTATTTATTCCCTTCCTGCTTTCTCTCTCTTTAGTTTTAGCTTCCACCTTCCACTCCTGAGAGGATGCGTTTATGTTATACTCCAGTCAGCAGCTACAGGCTGGGGTGAGAGGAGCTACTCTAAAGCCGGGGGATCAGTGCCATTTGATCATGCATTTTTTCCTTATTTATTGTGGGCTTCTATGAACATGCATTGTGTTAAATCTGTTTCTTATGAAAATAACCGGTATTGTATATTATGGCGGTCCCTGGCTTTTAGCCTCTGTTGAATAGTTCTGATGTGCAATAATAATAAATTAATAATAAATAATGTATGGAAGCCAACAGTAATAATTCTTAGTGCTCAGAGCTTGAACCGCCCCAAGCACTGTAGTCATTGCAATCTTTCCTTTGGTATGGAATTGAAGATGCAGGTCAGGGCATGGCCTTGTCCAGGGTCTGGCAGTGAGTGAGTACTGAAATGGAAACAAAAGGGTGTCCTGGCTCCTTCTTTGAAGAGGAGTTGAAATTTCCCCTGAATGGCCTTCCTCAACTAATTTTGTCAAAAATTTTGAATTTTAGTGTAGTCTCAATTTCTTTCACAAAACATTGTGTCCTGTTTACCAGAGCTACAGAGTGGGGCAAGACCATGCAGCCTTCAGACATCATTTTTGATGGAAGGGGACATATTTGTTCCAAAAATATATCCCCCCAAAGTGTGCCGGCCATCTTCCTAAATCCCAGCCCCTCTCAGTGCATCAGGCACCTCACCACTCCAGTGGTGACGTTCACTTCCTTATTCTCCTCAAACCAAGGGCTGTGGCCTTGGCAAACTCTCCTTCCACATCCATACTGCCCTGACTTCTTAGCTTCTGGGTCTAGGCAGCCCAGAGTATCTCTTGGCCTTGCTTATCCGCCTCTTGAAGGCTCACAACAAGCATAGCAGCTTCTTAACCTGGCAGGGGAAATACCATGTATCTGTGTATAAGAAGGCAGTTTTCCTGGACCACACCCCGGAAGAACTGCTCTGCTGGCGTGGTTCAGTACCTACCAAGGTGCAGCAGCTTTAAACCCAGTTTATGGAAATGGGAGTCTCCTCCTTTGCTTGCTCCTGCAGCCATATGGCTGAGGGCAAGCAAAACTTAGGGACATCTGAACCCCAAGCCTCCGAGCTTGGGCCTGCAGGTAGGATGCCTGCCAAAGAATTTGGAAACATCTGAAGCCCCAGGTGCGGGTGGAGGATGTTTGCTGAGAGTAGGGCCACTTATGGTTCTGGGCTCTTGGATTTGGAAATAGTTTGGGCTAATTTGGCCTCGGATACAAATTTATTAAAAAAAAAAAAAAATCTCTTGGTCTCAGTCTCAGGCCCTGGTCTTCTTCAAGTCTGGGTGTGGCATGCTCCTGTGGCCTTGCTTTGCTGGACACATTTCCCAAGGACTCAAACCTGCCCCATAGCAGCACAGGGCAGCAGAGCAACTCTGAATCCAGTGCCTCTTTCACCCATAGCGTTTGACCTGCTGCTTTGCTTCATAAGGAGCCTTCCCAAAAGAGGTGGGACTTTGACTTTGTCAATAGGGTGTGCCAGGGAGGCAGGGCTGGCTAGCCAACCAGAAGGAGTCAATCCAATTTGTTTTTCACCGCCCATTAATATCTCCGAGCCTCTGGATTCTGGAAGTGGAGTGGCACTAGGTTTCCTCCCAGAGCCTGAGAGCATTTCTGGGAAATGCCAGGGCTGACACTGACTCCCAGGAAGGCTGCAGAGAGTTAAAGGACTTCTTAAGAGCCTGTCCTTACAGAAAAGAGTCGAGCCAGGGGTGCAATCAAAGGGAGTTTCCCCCTCAGTATCAATGGGGCCAGAACTGCAGCCTAGGAATTTCAGGCTGTCTGAGGCTAGAACGGGTGGGCAATTATTTCAGGCAGAGGGCCGCTTACAGAGTTTTGGCAAGCCATCAAGGGCCACGTGACAGGCAGCCAAGGGCAGATAAATATTAATTCTCTAAATTTTGGAAGTACCCCGTGGGCCGGATAGAATGGCCTGGTAGACTGCATTTTGCCCACCCCTGGGCTAGAACCAGCCCACTCCTTCTTCAACTTATAAAGAGGTGCCAGGACTCAAGAAGGTGGCGATGGGCCACAGATCTACTGGTTCAACTCCCATTTGAGCTAAGAAAGTAGAGGTACTTGTTGATTGACCAGTAGTCTGAATGAAACGGCTTTCGTGGGTCTCAATTTGATCCCTCATGAGCAGGCAGCCATTCCCCAGAACCAGGACTGGAGCTGCAGAGGTCAGTCCTGAAAGGGCCATGGAGGCGTTTCCCCCCCACCTACTCCCCACTCCTAGTAGTATCTAGGCTGTGGGGCCTGAGAGTTGTGCCTGGTGGGAGAGAGAAGCTTTGGCCCTTTCTCCTCTGGACTGGATACCTATACCACAATGTTACATGCAAGTGTGATCGCAGGAGGGCCTGGGCACCAGTCACAGTCTGTCTTTTGACTTGCCTGGGATGTATAGGAAGCTAAGACGGAACCAATCCTGGCTCCTCCACATTCCTGTGGAATGGTTTAAATGCCAAAGAGCTGTCATTTGGGCTACCGGAGTAGGGGACAGGCTCTGAGGAGGTGGAGAGGTACACAGTGATTGCTGTACACAGGGCGGTCCTACAGCCAAAGCACTGCCCAGCTGTGGGAGGAGCAGCTGGCCGGAGGACGGCTCAGTGCTTTGGTACTGGCTTAGGAAATCTGGGATCCGTTGCTTGCTCTGACACCGATTCCCACTGTGCCCTTCAGCAACTCACCGAATCACCCAGAGCCCCAGTGCCCTGTCTGCACAGGAGGGATACTAGCCCTGCCTTGCTTCACATCCTGTGAGGTGCTCAAACACTATGGAGACTGGCGCCACATAAGTAAGTCACAGCCACCAGGCCTGGCTGCTTGGAGTTGGGGATTACCTCCTGTGCATCCTTTTGCACATGCAGTCATAGTATCCTGTTTTGTGTACAAACATTTTGGAGGCCACAGCAGGTTTGGGCCATCACGGTGGAAGCTGCCGTACTGTTACCCAGAAGGGGCTCCTTCTTGATGAATCATTACTGTGGTTATAACCACTCTTAAAAAAAAATGTAGGGGGGCGGAATATACCTTGCACTAACCCCCCGCAGCTAGATGTTGAGCTGCATTTCCGGTGCTTTAACTTCCACCTTTAGACTAAGGAGATGGCAGCTTCCGGTTTGAGTGTGAAGTACCCTGGTTGTGTTTAAGACACTGCAAGAAAGCATTTCAGCAGCTGATGCTCTGCAGTAATTAGATGCAATAACCAGAGCCTTTTTTTTATGCCGTACTGGAGTTTTCCCTTCAGATCAATTGTTAACTGAAGTGAGAAACGAGATTTTCCCCCATCAGAGCTGTCAGTTGAAGATGCAGCTTTAGGACAGAGGCTGGGGAAGGCCGTTTTACCAGCACTGACTTTACCGTTTTCCTTAAGTCTTTTTCCAACGATGTGTAGGAAAAAGGGTTGTGCACCTAGCACAGTAGTACACACAAAGCAGGCGGGGGGAGTGGGGGCAGGGCCTTGAGGGCTTGTTTCACACTCTGTCATTAAAATTACCTTGTAACCCTGGGCAACTCATCTAGTGCATCCGTGCCTCAGTTTCCTCAACCAATAACATTCTGTGCTGATAACTTCTTCCATCATAAATAGTTGGGGGAGTTCAAAAATGACCCAGTCACCTGAAATTGGACTTTTGACTTATTTTAAACAAACTCTTACAGAATATAAAATCCCACCCCCCATTGAAAAACAACCACATTTTAACATCGTTCTACATGCTTAAGCATCTACAGGATGAGGAATTGAGTGAAAGGGAAAGGAAACAGTATGAGAGAATTTGGGTTTTTTTCAGGTTTTTTCATCTTCAATAGTCTAACAGGCAATACAGGTAAAATAATTAATTATACTATATAGTGAATACACTATACTATATATTAGACTGTTCATTCCATCCAGGAAGAGCATACACCAACTGCAGAGGCTTCTTCAGCCTGACAAAGGGTTTTTAAACCTGAAAGCTTGCTAAAAATGTTTTTTTCCAACTATTAAAGTTGGTCTAATAAAAGACATCAGATTCACCCAAGGAACCTTGTCTGCCTATGTCCTTAGATCAACACGGCTACAACCTACACCCCAGTATAGTGTATGTTATACACCTAGAGTATGTATGTGCATTAAATGTGTATACTATACCTGAGGGTGCAGGTTTTAATAAATCTTTAAATGCTTTGAAAGCCGGCATAGGAAACTAATTTGCCCCCATGAAGTAGGCAAATATCTTTGTCCTTATATTACAGATGAGGAACCTGGGGCACAGAGAAGGAACATCACTTTCCCAAGCTCCAACAGTAAGATAGTACTATTCAGGACTAGACCTCAGGCCTCTGGATGCTGAGTCTTGTCTTCTGACCACCAGCCCCACTAACTACTTGGCAGAGCAAATATGGGCCTCCACATATACTGATTAGAAGGGCGACCTTGCCAGTGAGATCCATGGCAGAAATGCTGCAGATCCAACTTGTTCTGTTCAAAGGCATTTCTATGTTACCAAGTACGTGACCCCTGAAAGACACATGCACCTAGCTAGAGGCTCCAGTTTCCACAAGACAGTCCCAAATTTGCTGAGTTTTGCAGATTATAAAATAATTCCAATTGCAGTACATGAAGGAGAGACATTTATCCCCCCTGCTCACCCTGTCACCCAATGAGAGGTAATTTCTTTTTTTGTTTTTTTAGCCTTCAGACAGAATAAAGTAACAGCCCCAGTGCCAACCCTCTTTTGGGGGGTGGGGGGAGGAGGAGGAGGAGGAGGAGGAGGGCAGACATGCCAGAGTGACTGAAGATAGAGCCCCAGTCCAATGGTGGGGCCTAGGAAATGGGTCTCACTGAGGGAAAGAACAGGTAGGGTTTAGAAGCAGCCCCAGTTTCTGGGGGCAGGGGGGTCATATTCAGCGTGGTGCTTGGATTCCAGCCCTGCAGACACTGAATACCAGCAGGCACTGAGCCTGGGCCCAGGAACAGGCCCTAACTAGTCTGAGTCACATCTTATTTGCCAGGCCCTGCACAACGGCTCACCCCTTGTACTCCTGCGTAGTGGCTTCTTAACCTGGCAGGGGAAATACCATGTATATGTGTCCAAGAAGGCAGTTCTCCTGAACCACACCGCGGGAGAACTGCTCTGCTGGTGTGGTTCAGTATCCGCCGAGGCGCAGCGGCTTTAAGCCCAGTTTATGGAAATGGGAGTCTCCTCCCTTGCTTGCTCCTGCAGCCTTATGGCTGAGGGCAAGCAAAACTCGGGGGCATCCGAACCCCAAGCCTCTGGGTTTCAGCCTGCAAGTAGGACGCCTGCCAATGGATCTGGAAACATCTGAAGCCCCAGGTGCACATGGAGGCTGTTTGCTGTTGGTAGGGCCACTTACAGGTCTGGGCTTTTGGGTTTGGAATTAGTTTTGGGTAATTTGGCCTCGGATACAAATTATATATATAAAAAAACCCTGCTGGAACACCTTTCCAGACGGCCCCTTGCTCTCAGGGCCAAGCTGGAGAGAGCTGGGCCTGGGG
>NW_005842191.1:949560-957478 GCF_000455745.1 Alligator sinensis
GGGAGCCCGGGGCAGAGCCAACCGCAGGGATGAAAGGCAGGTTTGTGTTTCCCGTCCAGCTGGAGCAGGCTCCTGCTGCAAGAAGGGTGGACGCCAGCTTGGACCA
Organism: Alligator sinensis; assembly: GCF_000455745.1. NCBI lineage: Eukaryota > Metazoa > Chordata > Crocodylia > Alligatoridae > Alligator > Alligator sinensis. The sequence continues at coordinate 949,667 of NW_005842191.1, forward strand.
AGGAGTGGTAAAGCCCACGAGTCCCCCTGCAGTGGGACCCACGGGGCACAGCCTGGACCAGGCTCAGAACAGGGGCCACTTGGAGTCGCACATCTTTGCTTTTAGCCCTATTTTACAGCTGGGAAAACTGAGGCCCAGAGAAGGGAGGGGCTTGACAGGGGCTCTGCAGGGCCCGCATCTGTGGCTGGGGGAAGTGTGTAAGGAAAGGGGTGGCGAACATAGGGCTCCGGGCTCTGAGGTTTGCCCACTCTCGGCTTCCGTCCTGGCGCAGCTCGGTACCTCGGACCGGGCCGCTGCCCAGTGCTACAGGAGAGGGGTGGGGGGGAAGTGTACTGTCCCTTTAAGACGGGACTTGTTTCTCCCCGTGGTTTGTTTACATCTTCGTCCGCACCGCTCAAGACCCGATGAAGGACGCAGTGCGCAGCACTCGCTCTACTCCGATATCCTTCCGCCCTCCCGGGCCTCCCGCCCGAATGTCGCTTTGAGCCGCTTCTCTGTGCCGGTCCACGCGTCCACCCCGCCAACGTCGCTCCATGATTTCGGGACCGGCCTCGGGCACTCGGCGCAAGACTGACACTGGGCCTACGGGACTATTTTTGGATCATACCAATTATTGCCGTGGGGAGGGGGGGGTTGAGGCCGGGGCGCGGCGTCCAGCCGGGGCGAGGGGCAGCGTGCGCCTACCCACACCCGCCCTTAAGGACGCAGTTGAAAGCCGCTTGGCGTTGTTTGGCGCCCACAACGGGCTGAAGCCCCTGAAACACATGGACTGATCCAAGTTCCACCTCCTCTCTCATTGGCGTAGCCGTGTATGAACGACGCACGCTCCAACCAATCAAGGGCTAATCACGGCGAAGACCAATAGGTGGTGCCTTGTGCTTGGCTCCGCCCACAGCGCTTGTTGATTGGCCGCGGGAGAAGCTCCGCTGCGCTTCTGGGAGCCGTAGTCGTTCCAGGCGGCGCAAGCTAGGGAATCGATCGGGGCGAGAGACCACGCATCCCAGCATGCCCCGGGGCGACGAGCGGCAAGTGCGCCTGCGCGGCGCGGGGCGGAGCCTAGTACCTCTATTTAAGGTGAGGCAGCGGGCTGGGAACAGCAGTTGAGAGCTGGCGGTGCTGGGAGCGGGCGGCTGAGCTCGAGCTGGGAAGGGAGGGGCCGGGAGCAGGAGCCGGAGGGTGTGATGAGCGCGTCAGGTCTCTGCACGGTTCGGCACAGGCGCCGGGCAGTTTAGAGCCGCCGCAGCTGCAGCTGCCCTGCTCGGGGCGGGACTTGGCGGGATTAACCCCTTCGTGGCTCCGGACACTTAACCCCTTGGGGCCTGGAGTGGACGGTTTAACCCCTTGGCGGCTGGAGCGTTTCAGCGGCCCGGACGGACGGACTGATCGGGCCCCTGGCGGAGTCCCCCGCGCCCCGTCTCTCCCCGATGTGCGGGCCTGGGGCGGCTGCTGCGAGGAGCCGAGAAGAGGCGAGCACCTGCCCCTGAGCCCGCCCCGCGGCGGTAGCAGCGAGCTGGAGGAGCCCGGCCCGGCCATGACTGAGCCCGAGCCCAGCCTCGACCTCGGCCCGGAGCGCTGCGAAACTTCTCCCTCCAAGTGTGCAGGTGGCGCGGGCGGAGAGGAGCCCTTGGCGGGGCCGGCCCCCGCCGCCGCGGGGCTGCGCGAGGACGAGGACAGTAGGTGGCAACCGAGAGAAGCGCAGCAAGAGGAGGAGGAGGAGCAGGAGCAGGGGGTGTGTCCGGGGGCCGAGCAGGCCGCTGCCCCGCCGACCGAGGCGGGCCTGGACTCGCCCTGCCTGGAGGGCGGCGCTGCCGAGGCGGGGGGTGTTGAGAGCCATCCCCAGCCGTGCCAGCAGGGCTGTGGTGGGCAGCGCTGCCGGGCTGCTGTGGGAGGCGGGCAGGAGGCCTGGCCCCAGCAGCGCCAGCTGGGCAAGAAGAAGCACCGCCGGCGGCCGTCCAAGAAGAAGCGGCACTGGAAGCCCTACTCCAAGCTGAGCTGGGAGGAGAAGCGCAAGTTTGACGAGAAGCAGAGCCTGCGGGCCTCGCGCCTCCGCGCCGAGATGTTTGCCAAGGGGCAGCCTGTGGCGCCCTACAACACCACGCAGTTCCTCATGGAGGACCACGACCAGGAGGAGCCTGACCTCAAGACGGAGTTCTACCCGCGGCGGGCGGCCACCAAGTCGGACACCAGTGAGGAGGACTTCATGGAGGAGGGTGCCGACGAGGACGGCGGCAGCGATGGCATGGGTGGGGACGGCAGCGAGTTCCTGCAGCGGGACTTCTCCGAGACCTACGAGCGGTACCATGTGGAGAGCCTGCAGAACATGAGCAAGCAGGAGCTGATCAAGGAGTACCTGGAGCTGGAAAAATGCCTCTCTCGGATGGAGGATGAGAACAACCGGCTGAGGATGGAGAGCAAAAAGTACGGTGGGGACTCGGCCGAGGACACTAGGGTAAGAGACCTGGAGCTGGAACTGGACAGGTTGAGAGCTGAGAACCTGAAGCTGTTGAAAGAGAATGAACTTCACAGACAGCAGGAGACCCCCCTCCCGCAGTTTGGGGAGTGAGAGAGACTCGGCCGGGGCTGGGGTGGGGGGGGAGGACTTTTTACAGTGTTGGAATGTAACATTATATACATATGTGTATATACAAGACAGCGGACTGTTTTTATGATGCATAAACAGAATAAACCACAGCCTTGTATTGTTTTGAAGATATAGCTATAGCTTAGTGTGCGTTCTGTTCTTAATCATGTGCAACGGAGATTTCCCTTCTCTGTTTTTTCTTTTAAAATGATTGTGACTGGGGTGAGGGGGGGGTTGATGTGTAAGTAAAACTTGACTCAACTTACAATGCTTTTTTGTGTGTTTTAAACCAAAAAGAGAGAGAGAGAATCCCCAGGAGGAAGAAAAATAAAACCCCAGGAAACTGTAAATCAGCCAAATTCTGACAATAAAATCCATTATAGCATTCTAATAAATCTAATTACTTGTAAATATAACAGTTTCAGTGTGATTTTCTAGAGCAAATATTCAAAATATCATTCTCTCAGGTGGGAATATGTTTTGAATAATGTTTTTTGCTGTATCTATATCTCTTAAATAGTCAAGACTTCAATAGTTAACACTTAACTTGCTAGCAACTGAATCTCAGTAGCCATATCGCATAGCTTTTCCCTGCAGAAGACAATCTCCTATTTCTACCTCTAATCCTTCTAAAAGCATTAAAGTGGGTTCACAAACTCATTTCATTTCTGGTGGTCTAAAATACTAATTTTAATACAAAAGGATGGTGCAGGGTGGGCAGAAACAATATATTCTGTATTTTTGCCACTGTTATGGCTGCTGCTTCTTTTTTTTTTTTATAATAGCAATCCATTACCTACAAGTGACAAGTGCACTCATGTATATTCTTCCACCTATACTAATTAATTTAAAAGGGCAGGACTATGGCATACGAGTGCTATGGGCAGGTTGCCTCCAGTTTAGAAGTGGGCTAGCCATTTAAATGTTTGTTCATTTACTAAAGTTGAGCAGCAGCTTTGTATTGGGAGTTCACTGATCAGCAATAATATAAGACTGAAGTAGTCAGAGAATAAGATGGATCACTGAAATGATGTGCCATCTTGCAACCTTTTATTTTTCCATCTGGATTGGAATCAAAGCAGGATAAAGTAAAGAGATGCCTGTATTCCTTCTGTCCAACTGTGCAGCCTGTATCCAATATGAAAATCTATTAACTGGTAAGTTATAGTGCAAAGTGTGCGCACCAGTCCTACCTTGTTCTAAAATTTTTGCAATCTTGTGTAATTGGAGATGGTCACTCAAGGTATCTCAGAAAAGTGCATGTCTAAAAAGAGGTTTTCACCTCAGTCAACCTTGCATAGGGAGTACCAGCAGTCCTAAGGTATAACAAACCTGTAACTGGCAGCCATTTAAACAGTTTGGTTGTCTTTTTCACAGGTTGTCAATCTTTCATTGGCTTAAAAATAACAGTTGCACTCAAGGTGGATACCTAACCCATGGGTACACCTTATGCAGCCCTACCTATTCTGTCTTACAGCAGGCAACTATGGGGTTAGACATATGCAAGAGGAACATGTTACTGTTCTCAGCTGGGAATGTTTAACAGTATGGGTAGACTGCAGCAGTAATTGAGGTTTCACAAAAATATAAATAAATAACCCTATACACAACGTAGGAAATTCACAACAGCTGGCCAGGCTCAGTCCTCCTGCCTGAAGAAATGTATTGACATGAATTCTTAACTTTTGGAATGAAAAACAAAAATACTAAAGGTCTGGGTTTTTTTGGTGAAGCTTTGTCCTCTTAGTGCTTTCCTACTGCTATGACATCACTTGGCAGAAGCCGGGGCTGGTGCACTACAGCTTAGTTGCAGAGAGAAGTATGTGGTTAAGTTGTCACCACAGAGTGTGACAGTACTGTGTATCTTCCAAAGAATAAACATAGAGGGCAAAATACAATATATATTTATTTTAAATCTTACATTATTAAACATGCAAGATCATGCAACAAGAACATAAGTATGTACTCTATTATACAGTGATTTTAGCATTAGGCATGTAGCAATCTGCCAACACAAGAGTTAGGAATTTTCTAATACCCAATTAATGTGAAAAATGAAGAAAAATTGTTAGATGCATCAGCAGTAAATATCCTCACTGAAGTGCATTTTCTCAACTTAAACCAGATCAGCTATGTAGATAAAGTCTCCCTCCACTAACATAATATTTGCCACTTATATAATCTGGTGGTAGTCCTGGAAAACAACATGAAGTCAATTGCAAATGTCTTGGCAAACCCAAAGTAACTGGCAGAGAAATTATTCACATTAAAACAAGAGTAACATAAACAGGCACAGGGCTTCCTTCATGGTAGAGTCAGCTTCCCAACTTACTTTGATTTAATCGGTTATTTCTACTTTGGATTATGCTTCCGTTGGTCTCTGGAGAGTACTTTAGTGGAAAAGAGTCTTGAGGTGGGATATGAGGCTATGATTTCTTTTTAGATGGTGTGGAGGCACCAGAGCTTTCCACTAAGAAAGCTCTTTTGTCAGCTTCCCTCTGTTTAACGGACTCCAGGTATAATCTGCAGCATGTTGGGCAACCCTAGCAGATGTGGCAGGTTACAAAAATGGAGGCGGTTCCTCTGACAGGGCAAGCCTATCATATTAAAGAATTTATTAAATCTGCAACAGGTATGACAATAAACAGTCCAAGTTGCAGAATGCTGATTTAACATGCTCTCTCCAACTCATCCTGCTAAGGAGACAACCTGTCACACTGCATCAACTACAGCTTCTTCAAGAAATGATTCTGGACACAGGTAGAGTACATGGTAGTTAAGGTTGGAGGTGACAAACATCTGACCAGATAATTCTGCCTAGTCTCACATAATCTTGGTAGCCAAAAATGAAAGTTGCTTTGTAAAGAGCAGTACTTAAATTTAGTTGATAAAACATTGTGATGTCTTTAGTCCAGAGCAAGAACCTCCCTAGAACGGCCCTTGCCAGACTCTGTGGACTTTGTCCCTCAAACAAGCATCACATCAGTCTTTCTTGGGCTTCAGCCACCCACACTTTTAAAAAGGCTCCAAAATCTTCAGTACATGGAGATCAAGGAGACTGCTAAGGAGGAAAAGCTGCATGTCACTGGCATAATACTAGCACTGCAACCAGTCTCATCTAAATATCTAATGGTTGTACAAGAGTAGTAAAGGATCTGCCTTGTGAGACTTGGCAGATCAAAGTTCTCCTTTATTATGAGACTTTTGGAGCCTCCTGGAGAGGTGTAACTTACTGCCAGTCTGGCTGATCCTGCTAAAAACCAGGCTATGATTGACCAACTTCATCTGTACAGCAGCTGGTTACAAGTGTTTTAGAAATTGGTTTGTATACAATTTGTACAGAAGTGGATCTCTTGACGTTGAATGTTCAAAGATGCTTCATTTGTGAGTTGTTTCCACTTGCTGAGAAGGGAACTGTTTAAATATTTTTCACTGTCCTAGGGAGAAGATAAAGACAGCTGATCCCAGAAATACAACATAAAAACAGAAGTGAAAAGATTAGACTATGAAATCCAGTTACAACTGGTGCCTTTAATGTGAATAGAAAGCAGCATACAGCAGGATGTTCAGTCAATTAAAATGATAGTTGTAATAAATATGCTAAAAGGTAGTTACAGGTTTCCCTAGGTTTATGATGTACATGCATTCCTGGAAAATGGCGCATAACTTGAATTTGCATAAAAGGAACCCACTTTACAATGTAACAAACAGGGATACGTTCCAAGATCTCAACTGTACTGATCCCCAGACCCATTTCTACCACTTTTAAAAGACAATTTTAGTATTCACCAACAGCAGACAGGGCACTATCATAAGGGGATGGGAACTACAGAAACACGTGTCACAGACAATGAGCGAGGAGCACGGATCCATGCAGGAGACTATATTTTGGTGCACATCACTCCCACAATGCACCACACAAAGCAGCTGACTGCAGGCTTCCACCACACCGCGGTGGACGCGATGGGGAATCTGGTTGTCACACCAGATGACAAAGCCAACATATTTAATGATTTCTTTGCCTCTGTCTTCCTCAGTAAGGACCAGAACTGCCACCTCCCTGCTAGGCCCCCATCAGGCCCCGAGGGAGGCACACCTGAGCCCAGGGTAAGTGAGGATCTAGTTAGGAAGCTGCTGGAGGGGCTGGACGGTTTTAAGTCAGCCGGTCCAGATGATCTCCACCCTAGGGTTCTAAAGGAACTGGCCGGGGTCATTGCGAGTCCCCTGGCACAGCTTTATGAGCACTCGTGGTGCTCTGGAGAGGTGCCGGAGGACTGGAAGAGGGCCAACGTGGTTACCATCTTCAAAAAGGGGAGGAAGGAGGACCCGGGAAACTATAGGCCAGTCAGTCTTACCTCGATCCTGGGCAAGCTGTTCGAGAAAATTATTCTGGCACACATCCAGGAGGGGCCAGCAGGGAAATGCATGCTCGGGGCAACCAGCACGGGTTCATCAGCGGCAGGTCATGTCAGACCAACCTGGTGGCCTTCTACGATCAGGTCACTAAATCATTGGATGCAGGGGTAGCAGTGGATATAGTCTTCCTGGACTTCCGGAAGGCTTTCGACACTCTCTCACCCCGTTCTCATTAGGAAACTGGGGGACCGTGGCGTAGACACCCACACAGTCCAATGGGTCGCCAACTGGCTAGAGAGCCACACCCAGAGGGTGGTAGTGGATGGGTCCTTCTCGGCATGGAAGGACGTGGGCAGTGGGGTCCCGCAGGGCTCGGTCCTCGGGCCCGCCCTGTTCAACATCTTCATCAGTGATTTGGATGAGGGGGTGCAAAGCACCCTGTTCAAATTTGCTGATGATACCAAGATGTGGGGGGATGTGGGCACAATAGAAGGGAGCAACAGGCTACAGTCGGACCTTGACAGGTTACAAGGATGGGCGGAGGAGAACAGGATGGGGTTCAACACAGACAAGTGCAACATGATGCACCTGGGGAGGAACAACCGGCACCATACCTACAGGCTGGGGAACTCCCCTCTTGTCAGCACGGAGGTGGAAAAGGATCTTGGAGTCATTATTGACTCCAAGATGAACATGGCTCGGCAGTGTGGGGAGGCGGCTAGGAAGGCCAACTGTACCTTGTCGTGCATCCACAGATGCATTTCAAGCAGGACCAAGGAGGTGATCCTCCCCCTCTATGCGGCACTGGTCAGGCCGCAGCTGGAGCGCTGCGTCCAGTTCTGGGAGCCGCACTTCAGGAGGGATGTGGACAGCAT
>NW_005842191.1:957551-962919 GCF_000455745.1 Alligator sinensis
CCTGTTGGGGGGGTCTTTCCCCCCCCCCTGCCATGGCAGGGGGTCGGATTAGATGATCTGCCCAGGTCCCTTCCGACCCTAGAAACTATGAAACACCAATCGCATAAGAGTGAATTTACCTCACATATAACAATTTGGTATAAAAAGGGTCATCACGTAAGTGAATTCGCACATACAGAACCTGCATAAAAAGAAGGAAACCTGTACACACCACAAATTACAAAATGAAATAAAAGGCTTAATGTTGATAGTAAATGAATTGATCATTTCTGGCATATGGAAGTGAATTTCTGGCAATTTTTTTTTCTTTTTAATACAAAGAGAAGGAATCTGAACAAGTGTAGGAAGCACAAGAGCAATACTTCTTCCTGTAGACCATAACTACAGGAATTAACTTAATTGATTAATAAGATGAAATAAAACTGGTGGCAGAGGGTACTCTTTGCAGGTCTTTCTGGAACACGTGCCTTGAAATGTTATCTTTACCCTCAGAACAAGTGAGAACATCTACCATTGATTAAAAATGAAAAAATCTGCACAGGAAGGAAAGATTCAGCACTAATTTCCTAAAGAGTGGATATGTCTACACATGGTCCTGACTGCAGTTGTTACTGCAAGTACTAAATGACTCTGTAGTAACCGCCGTTACTATGCAGTCCTGGTGGTGCATGGGTCATTTCCAACCCTACTGCACAGTAGCATGTTGCTACTGGCACAGCAGCACTGGCATCACAGTTTGTGCCTGCTGATGCTACGTCGCCATAGCTTGTCGTATAGACATGCCCACTGTGTCTTTAAACAAAAGCAGCGAACAAACGTGAGGGAACCAAGAGATAGGCTTATGCACAACACTTCTTTGGACTGAAAACTATACCAGAACAAAATGGGCTCAAGTGGAAACACCAGAGAGAAATCCAGCAAGAACACACGTGTGTTTCTAATGTAACTAGTGTATCTTGCAAGTTGGTCAGCATAATTTTGCTGCTAGATTGTTCATGTTTGCCATAATGGATAGGCTTGGTATTGGAAACAATGCTAAGTCTTATTTATATGTAGAATTTGTACCAGTTTTGCTTGATTCCATTAGATATGAATAATAAAAATGGCTATCCAAAGTTCTAGATGCCCTGACACTTGACCTGTATTAATGTAATACATGGGCAGCACTAAGGGAAGGTAATAGAAGGTAATAAATAACTTTGTCAACCATAAAAATAACTCCCCCCCCCCAAAAAAAAACAAAACTTATTTGACCCCCACTGATATAGGAACGCACTCTAAACCCCTTCCAAAAACCCAAACGGCTTTTGCACTGTTTAGCAAGTCACCAAATTTGGTCTAGTTCCAAGCGTAGGTTCTGGGGCCCTGAACAGTATGTTCTGGTTTGTATCCTCCCTATTTCTCTTTAAAAATGTAGTCAAATCAGTGCAAGCTGCTGTAAGGACACACATATAAGGTTAAGCCAATCAACTAGGGAGTCTGCACTCAACAAAAATCCTACTTACAATTAAACCAGCACAATTCTGCAAGATGAGCAGCAATCCAGTTTTAAAATGAAGCATAATTAAATTAAACCTGCAATTTAAGGTGAATAGAGTTGACTGAAGTCAGAGTTAAACAGAAAAGCAGTCATAGGCCAAGCTGGTTGCATGCCTAACCAGTTAGGAGAAGTGGTAACTAACTATGATTAAGGAAAGACCAAGCAGTAAAATAGTGATGGGATGTGGGAACAAAATATTCCTAAAACTGACAGCACAGTGATTTAGCCAAGAAATTCTCTGTAGAAAAGTGGCCCTGCTGATTCTGACCTTCCAAGTGCAAAAGCTTCTACTTTATAATTGTACAAACTAAGCCCCTGCTCCAGTTTAGAACACAATTTGCACTTAAGCAGTAGCAACTGGGCCTGTGTGAAGCGGAAAGCATTTGCTTCAGATTCGGCAATTCGGAGGGACAGTGATTCGATTTGGTGATTCAAATCATTGTCCTGATTTGATTTGGCCGAATCCGAAGATATTTGGTGCCAAATCTTATTCAGCCATAGACTATACAGGCAGGCAGTGCCAGCGGGAGCAGCCAGACAAGCCCCAGCTTGAGCCAGCAGCCCCGGAAGAAACTGTGGCTCGTCTGGCTGCTCCCCCAGCTGCTGACCTGCCAGGGCAAGGCAGGCAGTGCTGGCAGCCCTGGAAGAAGCCGCGAGGTCTGGGGGAATGACTGGGAGCTGGTGTGGGGAATGACTAGGGAACTGGGGAATCGAACCAGGAACTGGGGGGAAGCCCCCGTTTGTTCCCCCAGCCCCCGATCATTCTCCCCAGCCCCTGCCTCGCCCCAGTGGTGGGGGCAGCTAGGGGAGCAGCCAGACGAGCTGTGGCTTCTCCCAGGGCTGCCAGCTCAAGCTGGGGCTCGTCCAGCTGCTCCCCCAGCACTACCTACTCCAGCCTGCCTGTACAGTCTATGGCTGAATCTCCGAATCTCTCCAGATCGATTCAGAGGCTTCTGATTCGACTCAGAGAGATTAATGGGTCCCCCGATTTGATTCGGATTCAGAGATTCAGTCGCTGAATCGGACCATATCTCCTCCAAATTAAATTGACTACCGAAGAATCGCACACCCCTAGTAGCAACCAAGGGTTTTGGTGTTTTATAGCTAAACTGTTTCATTATACGGGTAAGCCAGCATTACCGCAGTGACTAAGTAACCTGCCCAGTCACATGCTCTGTGGCAAAACCAGACTTCCTGACAATATCTTCATATGCCAAAATATCAAACTATATGCCTTAGCTACCACTATGCCAGACTATATAGCAAAAGACACTTTCCAGGCCTGCATATAGAATCATAGAAAATTAGAGTTGGAAGGGACCTCAGGAGGGTATCTAGTTTAACCCCCTGCTCAAAGCAGAACCAGCCCAACTAGGTCATCCCAGCCAAGGCTTGTCTACCTAGGACTTAAAAACCTCTAAGGATGGAGATTCCATAACCTGGCTAGGTAGCCTATTCCTATGCTTTACTATCCTCCTAGTGAGAGAGGTTTTTTTCCTAAAAACCTAAACTTCTCTTCCTGCAACTTGTGACCATTGCTCCTTGGTTCTGCCACAGTTCTCTACTCTCAGGATTCTGAGCCTGCTTTTGCCTTCTCAAAACTGCTTGTAAACACTTCCATGCACCATGTACTTGAGACTTACACATGATGTGGCAACTATTCCCAACAGCTCAAGGAATGAAACTAACCACTCAAACGGTTTCCCCCAGGTTATCTATCACACTATTTTAAACTACTAGTTGAAAAATTACCAATCCATCCATAAAATACACAGGAACTTTTACCTTTTTTCAAAGTCTCCACACAGAGCACAATGACAGTTGCTCCCTCACTTAACAAACAGCAGGAGAGGGCAGGGCATATTCAATGTGATCCTTTGGATTCAGTACATGAACATTCCCTAGGGGAAGTCTGGGCAGAGTTTGGTTTAAATGCGTGAAATAAAGGATTATATTCCAGGGATTATTTTCCAGATACACTGCCTAGAAAATTAGTGTGTAATAGGGAATCTGAAGACTGGAAAAAAGGATGTCTTCAAGGAAAACAGAAGTTCAGTACCATACGTTCATGCTAAAAAAAATAAGACTTTTCCTCTTAGTCTTGCCCTCACTTGGTTTCTGACACAAGACTAGCTTTGTAATAATTTTCTGGTATCATGGTAAAATCATATTTAGTAACTTAACGGAAAGACTTTGGGAAAAGCTCAATAACATTTCAGAATATTTTTTTCAGAGTATTTATTCCATTTTGGTGCAGTATTAAGAATGAGAATGTAGCAGGGAGTAAGCTTTAAGACTACTACTTCTGTGCATTTCTAACCATATTGTGTTAGTGACGCGGGTTCAAAACTGCCAACCAGTTACACCAGTGTAAATCTTGAATAAGGCTACTATAATCTGTTAAATATCAGATTTACAATGGGATAAAAGCAGTAAATTTGCCTCTCAGTGGGCACGTCTACACATCACGCTATGGCAACGTAGCAACCACGCGGGTCTATATGCGATTGCTAGCTATGTCACCATAGCAGTGCACTCCTCACTTATAGCATGCCGCTACGGCAATGTAGCGAGGAAATATGAGCATATGCAGCCGATACAGGGCCGTATGGGCAGTTACTGTGCCATGTTTTAGTATTACCAAAAGGAAGTAGTAAAGCATGGCGCAGTAACATCGCCATATGGCAACATGTAGATGCACCCAGTTGCAAAGATAACGCACCCCAGGCATCAAGCATATACTTGAACCTTATACTAATATTTTTTGGAAATAACTCTCAAAGTGTCTTACAAAGGCGGCCATCCCCTCCATTTTTATACCTATAGCAACCAAGAGCTAAAAACCCTCAGGACAGCCCAGTGTCCCATTCACAGGATCACTTGACCTCTCTTGCAAGAGAGTACTTTCGTTATAAGCAAGTAATTTAAGTCCTTTTCTAAAGCAAGCTGTGAGGTATTAACAAATCAGCTAATATTCCTAAACATAACATAATACAGCTCTCCTGGCTACTTCTGAGGCTAACGGAGTTTTGAGGTAGGTGATTATACAGCAGTGCTTCTCAACACCATTAGACCCAAGGCAACCCTTAAAAAAGGCCAGCCCTATGCTTTCACTTGTTTTTTGACTAGGGAGAAGCAGTCGAGTACTTTTTCTGTTGCAAAGGACTCAGCCAAGCCACAACACAACAGAGCGTTTGCAACGCCCCCGATTCCTACATGAAATCTCTGGGTTTATCTCATGCATCCTGTGTCTGTGATTGCACATCCTGCAGCTCACCCCGGGGGCTTGGCAGCCCTGGCTGGATGCGCTGTTACACAGCACAGGTACCGCACCTGTTAGCGTCCTCTGCAGCAGCGAAACGTGTCATCTCCGCTATTCAGTGTCACTGAGCACTGCGCCCGAACGGCTCCTCTCTGCTCCCAGGCACCGGCTAAAAACAGACGATTTGGTTCAAAGCCCCGGTCGGATTAGTCCGAGATATGAGCCCCATCAAAGCGTGGGGCGGGGCAGCCGTTCACGTGATGCAGAAGAGGCAGCCGGGACTGACCCGGGGCAAAGGGGAGCGCTCGGGCGGGTACTTCGCGGGTCTTTCACGTGGGACAACGCGCTGCCCCGCGGGAGGGGCAAGGCGCTCGCATCCGAATCAACCCTCCCGGCTGTACAGCTACTCCGAATTAATCACGTGCCACTACGGGGGTACCGACCCCAGCGCCCCGCTGCTGCCGGGCGGCCCGAGCGAGGGGAGGGAGGGGGAACCCGCGGCCCTGGGGCAGATGCGCGCTCTGGCCGGCACGGCCCGCGCGTCCGCTCCTCCTGCGTGGGCTGCC
>NW_005842191.1:962936-992551 GCF_000455745.1 Alligator sinensis
AGCCGCCGCTCCCCCTCCAGCCGCCATGACAGTCTCCAGCTCCGGGAGCGGCGCGTCCAATCAGCTCCCGCCGCCCAGGTGATTGACAGCCCCCTTCCGCCCAATGGAAAGCAGCAGAGCGCGGAAATGGGCGCGATCCAGAAGCCCCCGCCGCAGAGGTGTGTGGGAATTGTGGTCCTGGTGGGCGAGCCTTTGCTCCATGAAACAGGGGGTGGGACTTGGAAGGGACTACTACTCCCATGGGTGACTACTACTTCCGGGTGGCGCTCCCCTTCCCCTTAATGAACGAGCCGCAGAGCCGCGTCGAGCTGGGGGAGGGGCACGCTATCGTAGCACCTGGACACGGGCAGCAAATAGGTTAATTACGGTACGAACTGCAGTTCTGCCCCTAGCTGGGCGGTCCAGAGTCTTCGCCTTCTCCTCCTCCGACCCCGGGCTCCAGGAATAAATGCGCACGCAGAATACAGGGCGGGGTGCAGTGGTTTTCCTTCTGTGGCTTACAGGCCCTGCCCCTACAGCATCGCCCCGGCCGGCCCTCCAGATAGCAGCGTTGTATCCAGGCCTCTGACTATATCCAGGCGCTGCCCCTGAAGAGTCTCCAGCCCCTGTGGTCACTGCTTCATACCCACAGGCTTGCACAGTACTTGTGTACCCCCAGCTTTCCCTCCCCTAATGTGGTTGCATCTAAACATCTGCAAAAGGCAGCAGCAGGACCCTGATCTCCCCCCACCAACATCCCCAGAAAACAGAGGGGTTAGGCTACAATGCATGAGCCACACGCGGTGGGTTTTGCCTGGCCTTTTGCTGCCTGCAAAATAATGAGTAAAGTTCTTCAGAAAATGCATTTCCCTCCACCAGCTGCCCGCCTGTGAAGCATGTGATTCCTCTCCCTTTGCAATGCCTGTAAAAATGTCTTGTCTTGGAGAGCTTGTCTCAACGACTGGTCCCACAAAAGATATCCCCTAAGAAATCCTCTCCTCGCATGATTTCTGGGCCGTCGTGGTGATGACATGGCTCTGCTGTCTTTTTCAGCAAGGGTTGTTTCTGAGGACATCTGCATGTGGAATTGCCTAGGCTTGCCTGGCTGCAGCTGGAAGCTTTCTTCCTAATCGCCCCTTGCCAAATAGGAAGGTTTTATTGAATGGCATTTGCCAAATCCATGTGTTGTACAGTAATGCTTGCATGCCTTGCTGTCACCTCCAGCCATTTTCCCCCTTCAAAAGCAAAGGTGTGGTGAGAAATCTCATTGCCGTTTGCGCAGCCAGGACTCTGAAGGCTCCAGATGCAAGTCTCAGGGACTGCAAATTCATCTTTTTCAATAAGAAGAAACTATGATTTTGCATGGTTTTGGGAAACAGGACAATAGGAGGGCTGCTGCTGCTTTGTCAGCCTCCCCCAGACTTCCCAGCTTATTTGAGAGAGAGACCCCTTCATTTTGGATTCAGGCTTTCAAATCATTCCAGTCTGGGAAGGAGAGATTTTTTTTTTTGTGGTGATGTATTTAAACAGGACATTTAAAATCTGGTTCTGTGTTGTTGTTCCTCCCCCCCAACTCAGAACTGTCACAGCCAGCTGATTTCTGTTTCTGTTGCTCCACAGTGCAACCTGCTGCAGGAAAGGCTGCTGGGATCTTAGGCCCTCCCTTCTGTTGCAGACTGCAGGCGCTTAACTCTTTAAGGTCTTTTCCTCCCTCCCCCCATGCCAGTTTGCTTAATGAAAGCTCCCAAATTAAAGTGGGCTTTAGAGAAAGATAAATCTCCCCCACTCCTAGAGGAAATGGGCTGGTGCTAAGAGTGCTTGTTTTCTGCCATCTTTTAAGGGCAGCCAGCATGCAGTTATTCTGTAGAAGAATATGATTCTTGCTCTCAAGTGTTTATGGTCTCTACCCTGACTCTTTGAGCTGCTCCGTGTGTGTGTGTGTGTGTGTGTGTGTGTATTTGAGGGGTGAAGGGGGGTCGTCCTGTAGGAAGTAGCCTGGAGGATCAGACACCTCATAAACAACACAAGCATGCACTGTGACCCTTGCTCCAAGGCATAAATGAGCTGAGTTGTGGTGTGAGTTACCATACTTTCAAATCTACTCAAAGAAACTTTGCCATACTTGTCAAAGGCACTTTTGTAGGGCTCCTCTGGAAAGTCTTTGTTGTTACTGGATACACTGTTGCCAGCCCTGATAATCCATGCTCTGAATGGCCTTATTTCCTTATCTGTGGTTTATGATGACTTGTCTGAGATCTGACACTATTGCTGTCAGGCCTTCTTGGTGTTTTAATCCTGGCAAATAAGTGTGGTAGGGTAATGACAATATACTTTGGGGGCAGGGGATATTTTTATCCCAACACAGCTTTGTATATTAGTCAGACATTTTCTGTTAAGCGTTCTTGGCTGTAGTAAACTGGGCAAACTGATTTTGTTTCCCAATTTTTGTGGGCTTTAGTTTCCTAAAGTGTTCTTTTAAAAAAAAATGCAATTTTAGAAGATTGTGCAGAGCACTAAAAAATGTGGTGAGGAATGGTCGAGTTGTGACTGGAACAATGGAAGAGGGCCAGAGTTTCGAAGGTATTTCTCCACCTAAAGAAGTAGGTAGGTGCCTCATGGGATTTTTGAAAAAACTCTCATCTTCCTTTACAATATCTATAAAACACCAGTCACACTGTCAGCACTAAATACATGAGCAGGGGAAAAATAGCCTACCCTTATAGCCTGTCTATTTGCAGGATGGAGACAGGGACTTAGCTTTCTCTGGAGTCCACTTAAATGGGGAATTTTTATGCATATGAATTAGAGAAATTGGTAGTGTGTTGGTGCCCTGTTGCTGAGTTTGCTAAGACCCAACATGACTGGTTGGTGGTGCTATGGGAACCCCCCTATACTCCTTCCAGGTCAGGAGGCAGCAACAGGCTACTTCCTGAGTGAGAGGCAGCATGGCTATCATCATCACTATCAAGCACTGTGCCTGAGCTAATTAGCCTTTCAAGAGAACTAATTAGCCTGTCCACAGCACCAGGCTGTGCACTTACATAAACCAGAACTCAAGAGTGGTGTGAACTACTTCTGGCTCCAGAAGTCTGAAGAGCACCAAGGACAGTTGTCCTGGATTTTTGTTCCTTGAAAATTAATGGCTTCTATCTCCCTGTGTCTTTTAAGTGCCCACATCCCTTTGAAAATCTGGCCTTGGGTGACATAACGGATTTGCTCCATCTGTTTTTCACTTCCAAGAATACTTCTCCCAAAGGGAGGGAACCACCGCCTGGACACGCTGGAGAAAAGCTGGAAGACGCACAGTATACAACAGTGCCGGGTCACCTGGGGCAACAGCCTGGGTCATAGTATAGCACATTTCAGAGGTACAGAGGGCAGATGTGCATCTCATCTCCTCACTGATGGTGGCAGGGTGCTGGTCACTTCATGCCTTTTGTGCCTTTGGAAATCTCCCCTGTACAAGTTTTCCTCACTCACTAATAAACATCCCTGGAGGGTTTCAGGTTGCAAGTGAGAGGCCAAGCCCTATGTTTCCTTGTGAGTATTGCTGGGATCACCGTTTGGGCTCTCTGGGACTGGAGTTCACTTCATCTATCTAAGTCCAGAGTATTTGGACTTGATGCAGGAGAAGCGCAGAGGGTTCAAATCTGCCTCAGCCTCTTCCTGGGGAGGGAAGGCACTTCAGCATGACACTTCGGTGGCAGTTCACTTAGTAGGAGAGCCGTTGTGACTCTTTTGGAGCAAGGACACTTTTTTTTTTATCTGTGTGCATAGGGGAAACTAGCATTAAGCCAGATGGTTTCAAAGTCGTCCACAGGAGTTGGGCACATTAATCCCAATTAAATTCAACAGGACTTGGTTAGGGCCTTTGAAAATCCCAGACTCAATACCCACATAGCATATTACTGCAACCGAATGCCCAGTCCTGTGCAACACTTAAGCCAATGAGTAACTTTACTCGTGGAAGCAGGCTCACTGATTTAAGACTACTCAGCCAGTAACATTACTCCCACAGTTGATGGTTTGTAGATTGGCCCTCGTGGCTGTGTCCTGAATCATGTATCAGTTTGAGGAACAGGCAATGAGCAGTCTGGGAATGATGCTGGTGAGGTGACACTTCTGTCAACACTTCTTAACCAACTTCCACTTTAAGGAAATTGAGGTGGTTTTGCCTGGAATGACAGTGTCTAATCATAGGCACTTGCCCTTCAAATACGTAGTTTCCACTGTAACCTAAGCAACAACAAAAAAGTCGGGGGGGGAGAGTCCCACAATGACATGTGTTTGAATGTGCATCGATCCACTGGTTTCATAGATTTCATAGGTTTCTAGGGTCGGAAGGGACCTGGTAGATCACCGGGTCCAACCCTCTGCTCCAGGCAGGAAAGAGCGCTGGGGTTAAGTAACACCAGCCAGATGCCTGTCTAATCTCTTCTTGAACATCACCAGGGTAGGGGAAAGCACTACCTCCCTTGGAAGCCCATTCCATATTTTGGCAACCCTCACCGTAAAGAATTTCTTCCTTATGGATGTGAAGAACTTGTCCAGTTGGGCATCTTCATTTCGAGACAGAAGGATTCCTCATCTGTGTTACAAAAAACATTCTAGATTATTCAACCAGGATTACTCTAATGATTGACTTGGAAAAAATGTAAATCGTTTTTCACTAGTTAGGCTGTTTGTGTACAGTTTCTCAGCTGCTTGAAAACAAATAGGCCCTGATTCTACACAGAATTATACATATGCTGAACTGGCCACTGCGGTGGACCGTGGGCTTTATTCAAATATTTCTGTGCTAACCAAGTTCATGTTGTTATAATGCTGTTGTGTGACTCAGTTTACCTATAATGCTAGCACACAGGGAAAGAAGGGTTAATAGAGCCCCTGCTAAGTGCCAGGGTTGGCTATGTGTGGAATGTGTGGGAAGAGGCAAGATGGAGCTATTGCATCCACATCTTGAATACCTTTGTTAACATATCAACAAAGGTGAGATGGCCTGCGCCCAGGAGGCTGGGGGTAGATGAGCATAACAATGGAGAGGGGAGTGTGAACTCAAGGTTTACAAGAGAGTCTGGAGGCATAGACCAACTTGAGAGCTTTGAGGACCTGGAGAGACTGGGAAGGGAACAGCTTTGGGGGTGCTCTGGACCTGTTTGGAGTGGCCTGGGGATTGAGGACAGAGGAAATGCTTTACCGGTTGGAGGTGCGGGGAGAGACTCTGTGACTGGGTGGCCTTTGTTCCAATAAATGCCTTGGATAAAGAGGAAAAAGCAATCAGGGCTCGTGGACAGAGGTGATATCTTTTATCACCTTGGGTAAAGAGGTTGTCTGTTTTGCTGCTTGGACCTTCGGGTTTCATTCAGTCTCCCAAACAAGAGCAAAGTTCCTCTCTCAGGAGCAAACCTGGATGCTAGCTCCTCGGGTCAGGGCTATGGAGTAGCATAGAAGGTGAGAGATCAAAAAGACCAGATATCTCAGAGTGGAAAGGAGCCTGGACTTCCCATTTCAGCTCTAGGAGCCACTCCTGGGCTGGCTTCAGGGGACTTTCTCAGTGACCAGACAAGGAGGGTGTAGCAGTCCCAAACAAGCACACCCCTGGAGTAACAGGGGGACTCTGACAGCCAGGCCACTGAAGTCAACAGGCCTGCCCCTATTGCATCACATACAGGTCCTTGCAGCCTCAGAGCTGAAGTCAGTTGATCTTTTGTTTCTTGCCTGCCAGGACAGGGCATTATGTTGGCAATACACTTTGCAACCTTCCAAACTTGACACTACTTTGCAAAAGTACTCCAGTGAAGCTAAGAATCTGTAAAGTCCTTCTAGGATTCCTGCTTTAAACTCCCTGCATCTCTGTCTTGATTTTCTAGATGTACAAGAAAAATCATGTGAAGAGTTTGCAGAGCCTGAGCAAGGAGAGTTTGTAAGACATACCTGAGGTTGGAACGATGCTTCTCAAGGAGAGAGGAGGAAGTGCAGGGGGAGGGCACTGGAGTTTGCCACTGAGCAACTCAAATCAGGGAACCTGGGACTGCTGGAAGAGAGGGCACTTCTGAGAGGAGGTGCCCTGCCCATATACTGGATGCCTTGTTTGTGTTGACTTGTTTAGTTGATGGTGACAAACTTAGCTTCTCACTGCAGCTTCATGAGGTCCAGGCTGCCTCAGGCTTTAAGGCCTCATAGGAGCCAGCCCCAGGATGCTTTCAGTCCCTGCTCCCTCCTACAATAATGCACTGAAATCCAGGAGTCAGGCTGGGATTGTCAAAAGGAAAACAAGGGAAGTAGGTGCCCAGATCCCAGAGGAATTCCATGTAGTTGGGCTCCTAACTCCCCAAGTCTCTTTCAAAAAATGCCAGTGTTGCTCTTTTCCCCCAAGTCCCTCACACACCTTTGGAGTGTGGACATGGGAATTGTGAGCATTCTCCCCTAAAAACTCAGGGAACCCTGGGGCTTAACAGTTTAGAGGTAACTTTTTAAAGTCCTGGCCTTGTCAAGATACTAGTGTTGCCAGCTGCCACCATGTTAAATGCTGGGGGTTCCTCACATACTTCTAGCCCAAGTTCCTTAACTGGTGCAGAAGGGTTTTATCCTTTTGGAAACATGCCCTGCCAGACCACCCTGTAGGCTAGGACTTTCTTCAGGCCCCTTAAATGTAATTTTTTACTGCCCTATTCTTTACTGGAAGAACTGGAAGTCCCAGCTGCAGCTCAGGCATGGCCCAGTCTCAGAGCAAACAGCAGATCCAGGTCAAATCATAGTCAAGGCCCTAAATGATGCTTAGACTTCACTGGATAATTTCACATGCCGTTGTCTCGGACGGCCGGAGACGACTCAAGGTGATTTAGAAATTACTCGGTTGTTTGGGCGGGCTGGTGAATGGAGAGGCAAGACACAGCTTATCGGTTGCAAAAACTTTACTTATGCCGCCTGTAGCCGCGACGCAGATGGTCCGGTCATCTGAACAACTATGTCAGTTGCTCCAACTGGCAAGGCTCAGGCAAGCTAATCAGTCCACAAATTAAGCCGGCGGGGAAAGGGTACGTCGGGGTTTGCGCTCGGCGACGGGGAGAAGAATCGATAGGTGATCAGTCTATTGATCAGCTCAGCCACAAGTCAGATGTCTCTTTAGAGGCACTCTGCAGCATGCTCAAAGTTCTCCGACTTGGGCGGAAGTCGCACGAAATTTTAAACGGCTAGCAAGCCAATTACTAGCCGCCACGTAGGAATAATTTAGAACTGGCCAATAGCGGGACACAAATTTGCATCCAAATGGCGGGAACTCTCTTGCACCGAGGTTTCTCTGTTGCAACAAAAACCTTTGCTGTGCAAGAGGCTCTCATGTGGCGGGAAAATTCCATCGTGCCGAGGCACCAAAATCACTGGGTTGTGACAGCCGTCAGACTGAACCACATTTGAGGCTGCTTTTTGTAACTAGATCTTCCTTCAGGCTTATTTGTAGGGTATAGCTAGGATGCTCCATGTCAATCCAGTTGGACCCTGCTAGGGAGGAAAGTCATTTCCACTAGGCACAGAAATTACACATAAACCAATATAAGTGATTGGAAACAGGTTCAAATCTGTAACACAACAGAAGTTCAGTGCACAAAACCGCTTTCAAAATGGGTGAAAACCAGTTTAAGATAAACTTGGATGGATGTATTATCAGACTTTACAGATTTAAGTTATATCAGTTTATTGAACTTATGTCCCAAGTCCCCTCCAGGTTCAAGCTGAGCAGGGAGGTGTTCTCTAGCACCCCAGCTTCTGATCTGGGCTACTGCAGGCATATGGCTGCATGTCTGGAATCAAAAGTGAGTGTCTGTTCACTTACTTATCGCTTCAATCTATATGGCTTAAACTACCTGCAAAGATTGAATTAATTCAGCCTCGGGTCTTTTGACTGTCTGTACTTAGCCCTGGTAACAGTCATGTAGCTCCCTTCCCATTCTGGCTGCTGTGTGTGCCTGTCTGCCTCTTTCATGGGGTTATTTGCCTAATACAGACTTGAGGCACCCTTTGATGGTCTTGAGGCACCCTTCTTAAAATGCCAGCTCTTAGTTTTCACTCTTTTTTGGGCTACAGAAAAAGAATAGAGCCATTCTTTGATGCAAAGAACTCATAACAGGCCAGACTGTTTTTTAAACAATGTATTCCCATGTGAAAACTCTTGGTTTATCTTGTGAATCATGTGTGCACACCACAGTGCTAACACTGTGTGGTACCCCGTGACACCCCCTGAAAGGACAGCACCCTGGTTGAATAACTGGGCTAATATTTATGAGATCTTCTTTACTTTGTTCTGACTTGGGGCCTGATCCTGAGTGGAGGTGTGCTCCTACCACTCTCAAGGAGAATAGGAGTCAAGAGTGTATAGCACTTTACAGGAACACTGGGAACAGTAGCCTTACATCTCCATACCTGAGACCTGAGTAGTTGGGATTAAGCACATTCCTAAATTTAAGTAACTGAGTCGTTCTCCAGTTTTTATGCTGAAGTGCCTACCTGAATCAGGACCTAGATTCAGGGGTATGAAAGCAGAATTCAAACCCTGTGACAACCATATTTAATAACAAAAGCAACAAAAGTGTTTCTAACCTAACTGCTTGCCATTCCTACTTGGAAATTATTTTTGGCCCTTGTGTTTATAGCTATTGCTTTGGAAAGGACAAACCACCCAAATAAACACTGGGAAGTTCTCTCAGCTGTCACACTTGGCTTCAGTTATCCAGCCAACACTGCATGGTGTTGCTGACCAGTAATTAGAGCACTGTCTGCCGTGGGGAAAAGGCTGGGATTTAAACTTGCTGTTTGTTGCTATAAAGGAGTGTGTGTTGCTATAAAGCAGTGTGTGTTCATGTGTGTGTGTGCTGCACAGACCCATGTGCTGGAGTGTTGCATAATCCATCAATTTATTCTTTGTGCACTATTTTTAAACAAAAGATTATATTCACGTGGTCTGTTGCCTTATGCATATGATTTTTTTTATCTCACGTTTTAAAAGTCTTTAAACTTTTCTCATGCCTGTTCTTTTTTTTTTTTTAAGGCTGATACAATCAGAAAGAAAAAGTGTCCCCAGAGCCAGGACAATATGGGCTGCTTAGTATCTTAGAAGAAGAGAGTAAACAGAGAACTGGCTGGCTTAGGGCCTCTGCAATGGGAAACAGCCTTTTTCCTCACTTTAAGTACAGCCCTGGTCAGCAGCTGCTGGAGTCATTGATGATGATGCTGACCACCAGCAAGTGAAGAGAGGCTGGTCTGAAAACAGCTGATATAGCATTGTCTTAACCTGGCTTCTTATAGTGCTATCATGAAAAATGCCATGGTTATAGCTGGTTTCAATGTGCTGCCTTGTTAGCAGCCACACCTCCAGATCTGGTTGAAGGAACACATGGGCCTGAGGGCAGATGTCAGGAGATGTAAGAGAGGCTCTCCCCCGGGACACCCTTGTTGCAGTTGGCTGCAGAGAGGAAGTGAGTTTTCAGAGCTGACAAAAAGCAGAAGAATTTCAACTCTAGCTAGGGGAGGAAGTGGGAGTTGTCAAAAGCCAGCACAGACCCTGACTCAGGCAGGTCCTGGAGTACACCCATGGCTCCAAACACATGCAGCTTGTTTACTGCAGTGGATCAGGATCAAATAGTGCATCATCTTTTTATAGCCTCCCCAAAGCACCTACAGTCACATCTTTCTGTTTTGTGCCCCCCCCCCCGTTTCTCTCTGCACCCTCTACCCAGGGTGCAGGTTTCCCAAAGGAGCCAGAATGCAGCACTGTCTGTTCCTCCTGCTGCCCAGGAATACTGAGCTCCACTTTCAAATAAGCTCTTCATTTACCAATTAATTATACAGGAAAGAGACAGTGCAGATTAACTGAAACTTCAGCCAGTGTCTGCATAACTAGTGCAAGTTGCTCTCTTGGTCCAAGGGGCTGCCAGAAGCCAAGGGAAGACCAGGTGGGTGTCATAGAGAGCAGCATCAGGGATTTAATTGTTGGTGATCAGGATTTGCAACCATGTTGTCACAGTCCAAACATACCGTTGATGTCCTACTCCCCTCTGATGTGCATTTCACTCTGTTCCCCCCTCCCCTCCTTGTTGCATACAGCTCCTAAACTCACCACAATATGATCTTTCCTTCTTCGTTTGTTTTGTGCAATCTGACTGGACTCTTGGGTGGGTTGCTTTTGCATCTAATCCCTAGAGCACTGGGGGCCAACCTTTTTGGCAGGCATGCCACAAATTAGCCCCACGCTCTCCCTGAGCACCATCCCCATCCCCTGTCTGATCAGCTTCTCTGCTTATGTTCCCTGTTTTGTGTCCCTGCCCAATTTGCAGTTCTGCCTTCTGCTTCCTGTATGCTCTGCTTTCTGCTCCCTGCCCTATATGCTGCATGTTGCTTGTCTCCTCCCCAGTCTGCCACATGCCATACAGAGGCTGCCCATGCCACCTATGGCATGCTGGTCATCCCTGCCCTAGAGAGTCATTTAGGGTTTAATCCAGTGCCTCTGAAACTCAGTTGAATGATTCCTGCACTAGGGTTTGGAACAGGCCTGATTCCTGAAGATGTTTCTACCTATCTACATCTCTTTCTTAAGCGATGGATACTGTTAAATAGGAATGTGACAGTTAAGAATCAGATCTTGCTGCCATTGAAATCAATTGAGTTTTAACTCTTAATGGGCACATCCAGATGAGCGTGGACATGCAGTATGCAGCACTGCAGACCCATCTGCAGTGCCACGAGCCGCACACCCCATACATGCAGGCAGGAGGGTTTTTTTGACCCTGGGATTTCCCGGGGTCAAAAAAACCCATGCCTAAAAAACCTGAAGATGTTTCTACCTATCTACATCTCTTTCTTAAGCGATGGATACTGTTAAATAGGAATGTGACAGTTAAGAATCAGATCTTGCTGCCATTGAAATCAATTGAGTTTTAACTCTTAATGGGCACATCCAGATGAGCGTGGACATGCAGTACGTGGCAGCGTGCGCAGCCCAAAACTGGAGACAGGCCAGCCGGAGCCCTACTCTGGCTGCCAGCCAGGCTCCCTGCTGCAGGAGTGCCACGGCTGCAGCTCCCTGAGGCCCCCAGAACCCTAGGTGAGACTGCTGGGGCGAGTACACTCGCTGGACCCATCCTCCCCTACCCTACCCAGGACAACATGTCACGCATCAGAGCGCATGTGGCATGAGTGTTCCATAACGACAGGTAACAGTGGCACCATAGGCAGCGGAAGGCCAGGGCTTGGGGGCGTTTAACACCCCAAACTAATTTCGCAGTAGTCAGAGACAGCAACAGCACCATAGCATCGCTTGGTGTGCAGCCAGGCCACCACCCTATGCGCACTGAGCTCTGCACAGCTGAGGACAAAGAGGCTAACTGCGCATGCGTCGCACTGGGCAGAACATGATGAGAGTTGTAGTTCTCATGCCTACACATGCACTAAGGTCCCCCAAAATAATATTTTCTTCCTCAGTGAGTGGCACAAGGTGTGTGCTGCCACTTGTCCCCAGGGAAACACACATTTCTGCTCATGGGGGCATGCCCAATTTCTGCAGAAGCCTCTTCAGGTACTACAATCATTGGATGAGTCCAGTAATTCAATATTTTCTTTGTCAGCAACACTGGAGGGCAGGGAGGGGGGAGTTAGAGGAAAGATGAAACACCCCCACTTTGTGCCGGGTAGGAACACATACAACCCCTGTTCCAAGGTACTAAGAAGCAGTGACTTTCCCAAAAGAAATTCCTCTGCTGGGGCACCTGCTTGGATTCTTGCTGTCATTCATTACAATCTCTTTGAAGAAGCACCACTGTCACCACTTTGAAGAAGCACCAGAGCTTAGCTCTGTTGATTTGTTAGTTCCAGCTGAGGATCTGCCCCATTTGAGTCTGTTTACTGAATGTCTTTATCTAAGTGCTCAGATTTTTCTGCTGGCTTTGCAAGGGAAGGTGAATAAGAACCAAGTTTTCACTGGAAAATGAAGTTGGCTTCCCCAATGGAATCCAGGATGGTGTCTGGAAAAGTGCCCAACAGCCTTTGGGGTTTCTGAAGTCATCTGGTCTCCAAGTCTTGTGTCTTGCTGCTGGGATCCCAGCACTGTGGAAGCTGGATGTACAGAAGGCCTGATGTTTCCCTTGCCATGTACCTTGTGTCATCATTACCACCAGGGCAAAGGGGTTGTTAAAATGCTAGTTAATCAGAATGAGGACATTTTACAACTAATTTGCATTACAGTAAATGACAGTACCAGGTTGGGGGCAGTAGAGAACTGGGCCCATGTTCCCTCTTCCCCTCAGCACAGGCTTGCTTCTTAGACATTAGAGGAGGTTCCTTTCTGTCCCTACTGGGTTTGACTTGAGGCACATGCTGAAAGGAGCCCAGACAGCAACGAGAAGGGGCAACAGATCTGTCAGGCCCATAGGTAGTTCTGGTAGGAACACACTGAGCAAGGCTGAAGAGCCTTACTAAAAGATTTTTGAAAATCCAAATATATCAGCTGGGTCCCCCTTGCCCACATATTTGGTAACACGCTCAAAGAACTCCAGCAGATTGGTGAAACAGGATTTTCCTTTACAAAAGTCATGCTGACTCTTCCCCAGCATAGAGAGACCTTGGAATTGTAAATAGTTCTCTAAATATGTCGGTTCAATGTGCAGTGGTGACTAAAAAAATCAATACAGTGTTAGGTATCATTAAGAAAGAATTGAAAATAAAACAGAAAACATCATTGTGCTACTGTGTAAACCCATGGTGTACCAATATTTCGACTACTGCTTGCAGTTTTGATTTCCACACCTCAAAAAGGATGTCATGGTTTTAGAAAAGGTAAAGAAAAGGATGACAAAGACAACTGGGGGTATGGAGTAGTTGCCATATTAAGAGAGACTGACAAGGGTAGTAATTTTGAGATTGAAAAGGAGAAGGCTGAAGGAGGATATGACAGAGGTCTGTGAAATCATAAAGGGTGTGGATAAATAATTAGGGAACTGTTATTCACTATGTCCCAGAATAGAAGAAGTAGGGAACACCTATCTGGAGACAGGTATGAAACAAACAAAAGGAAGCCCTTTTCTTAAACAGTGCATAGTTAACTTGTGAAATTAATTGCCACAGAAGGTTGTATAGCTAGGTTAAAAAAAACAAATTCTGGAGCCACCATCAACTGTTAGGGGTAAATAACCTTCAGGAAGTAGGCTGTATTTGAACTGGTGACCTACAGGTAAAAACTCTGTCCCCTGTGAAGGGTCCTGAGCCATCTGTTTCCCGAATATATTTTTTTCCAAAATGTTTTCTTGTGCCAACCTGGTTATATAAGACAGTGGTGACAAAGGGCTCAATACTCTGTAAAGGTGGTGCATGCAGGGTCCCAAAGGAGAACAGGCATTTCTGAGCATATGGATATTGTATCAAACGCTATGCAGAAGACATCATTCTCTCTAGATAAATATTCAAGGTGGTGATTCAATGGTACAAGACATATAGTCATTTCAGGTATGTCTTCATGGTAGTGGTAGTCCTGACTCACACAGGTGTGACCCCAACCCAGTTACTGCCTAGAGCCAAATATTTCTGACCTGTGTTAAGGGGTGCTTTAAACCCAGGCTAGCTGGCCAGGTGCTTTAAACCCAAGCTAGGTGGCCAGGCTGGGAACATAGGCTAGTGTTGTGTGCTACGAATCCTTCAGGGTGTCTGATAAGGTATTGGTGGTCTTAAAAGACTATTCCCTGCAGCCTGTCAGCATATAGAGGCCCTGCAAAATCCAGCACTGAAATCTATCATCCATTCTCCTTTACACTAGCATGCCTTTTCATTCCTTGCTTGGGGAGTATGCAGGGACATTAAAGAGCCAGGCAGCACTGGGAAGCCCCATCACAGTACCGGAATGGTGTAGATGTTAATCAGGCCCTTTAAAAGTAATTTTGTACTGTCCCTTTGAGCAGCTGGCTGCTCCTGCTGTTCAGACCCAAGCCTTGCAGCAGAGACAAGGGCAAAAGAAAAGAGAGAAAGTGCATCTTTGTGCAAGGCATGCTGCACAGGGGTTGTATCCAGAACTCTTTGTGCTAGGGGAGAGGCAAAGGGAAACTTTTCATGATTGCTCAGTACCATACACAGTGCCCAGGAGTCCTCCCAAATTTTTATACTCCTGCAAAATGAGGTCAGAAGAATAAAAAATATGGAGAAGGCTGGAGGTTTTCCACACTTACTTTGCACTGGTGCAAAGGTTTCATAAAGCTCAGGGCAGGATAGAGAACCAGGCCTGTAGTGTGAGGCATGGACATGGCCTTCCCACTGTCAGTGCACAGCTTCTTGGCTCAATTCTACTCTTATACCAAAATCAGTTCACCCTTCTCCACAGCTATGGGTGAAGCCCCCTCCTGATCTGCTCTGCTGGGAGAGATTCATCCCTCTTGTCCCTTGTGCACTCAACATTGCCCTCTGCTCAGGCAAGGACATCTTGCCAGTAGTCACAAGTGAATTTTTTGGGCATGTCTACATTGTAGAATGGGGTTGATGACCTTTTAAACACACTGAAGTTACACAAGAATGTGATTAACACTGAGCATGAACTACAGAGTAGTAGTTAATTAAAAAGCAAACCATCCATGCTGTCCAGGTCCAGCATGTTTTAGTAGGTGACAGTGCTGTTGTTTTATGGCTATTGTGGTAGTGCTTAAAGGTCTGGATAAAGATCAGGGCCCTTTGTGCTAATGAGAGAACTCACACAGAATGAGACCATCCCGGCACAAATAAATAGACAAGACAATGCAATGGATGGAAAGTGACTTATCTAAGGTCATGTGAGTGGAGCTGAGAACAGACACCAGGTCTCTTGATTCCCAGGCCAGTGTGCTTGTCCTGGGCCATGCTGCTTCTCTGAGTCATTTCATTCCTGTGATCTAAAATGTCCACCTAGGGTTAAAGCTGATTTGGGCAGAGGACACTGTTTGTGAATGTGGGATCCAAAAGAAAAGAGAAAAAAAAATTGCAGGCCTTAAAACTTTGATCAAACTTTGTAAAACAAATGTAACTGGAAAAGTATGTACAAACTCTGATTTCCAGGGGCAAGAAGGGTGTGTTAGTTCTCGCTTTGTGAACTAACCTCGTCTCCCCCATAATTCCCATCCTGATAACAGCAAAGCAGTAATGAGCTAGTGTTTGTAGCTGCTTTTTCTAGCAAACTCCACTATATGATCACGTGAGTTGTAGTGACTGTTAAAAGGTATATAAGCCTCCTGATTTTGCTCTTGAGGGGGGAACCCCTTCCAAGTGCTTGGGAAATCCATGTCACTTTGGGGGGGCCCCTACAGCTGTAGTTTCATTTGAATAAAAGCTTCTGCTGACCTGACCCAAAAGTATGCTGCGTGTTTCCATGACACAAGGGATGTAATAGGAAATCTGATCTGGGGACTTGATTTCAGTTGTCCAGGTGCAGAGCACTTGCTGGCAGTGCCTGCCAGTGTCCTTGAAGTAGAGAACATCATAGGTCAAGGATGCTTTGACTTGGATTTTTTGGTGGCAGATTTTATGGTACCACAGGAATCATATGATGGTAAATGAAGGAAACCTGACTTGATTTGCTGCATGTCTGGAAATGACCCTGGAAACAATTCTGGATGGGGGACTCTGAACTAACTTTCTGGGATGGAGTCTTGGCTCTCAAAAGGACTATTTGGTGACAGGGTACCTTCATAAACTTCCAAGTTTAATGCTGCTATGAGACTACAGAATGATCTTGGGACTTATATTATAGACAGGCCATCCACTGAGGCAGGATCCCTCAGAACCAGCCCCACATGTTCCTCATGTGCAATTCTGTACGCTGCTTGTAGCCACCCTCTTGCTCTTGCTAGAGGAATGTTGAGGGCGGCTGTCTCCTGTGATGTCTGGAGCATGCATGATGCCAAAACACAACAGCAATATGACTAGACTCCAGCTGGTCCCAGTAGGAGAAAAAGCAATGCCCCCAAAGAAACACATGGATGAGAAAGCAGCCAACTTCTACATTTCAGAAGTGAGGAAGTGCCCCTCTTGCTTCTGTTAATCTTTGGTCTCTCTGCAGTTTAGGAGTTGTGCTAGGCAGCTCTCACAGTGGGTTGTGGGATGTGCCATCTGGTCTCCCACGGCATGGCTTGTGTCTCATGGAATTCCACGCTGCAGCTTGTGTGGCCTTACTTGAGTTGGCAGGAAGCAGTGGCCCATCTTGATCCAGCAGGAAATTGCATGATAAGGCTATATGTGGAGCTTGAACAAAGACCATGTAAACATTTGGGAGGGAAGAGGGAAGGAAGATATGGGGAGTCAGATTCGGGATCCAGAATTTCCTTTATCTTTACAGAGATAAAGGGATCTATAACACCACAGAATACTGGCATCAGAGCGCACTTGAGGTTAGCAGTATATATCAGCATGTGGGTAGTTAGAGGAGCCTTGGGGTTGTTCTAGACTGGAATCAATATAGCTTGAGCCCTTATCTAATCTCTGCTAGACTCACCTCTCTCTGCATTGAATACAAGAGGGAATGAGATCTATAAAATCCTGCCCCCGCCCCCGTTCCAGACAAGCTGCTAAAGCAACAGCTCTTGGTGGGGTAAAGTCTGAGTGACTCCTGAGCAGGAGTGAGTGATAGCAACTTGAAGCATTATGATGGCAGCTGGGGGAACAAGGATCTTGAGCAGGGCTCCTCAATCTCTCCAGGATGAATGGTGCAGGGTCTGTACCTGATCCTTCTTGATTCAGCACAGGGTCAGTCCATGGGTGTGATGCAGTGCACTCCTGTATGTGGGGTTGGTCCAGAATACAACTCTGTGCACCAGCCCAACCCCAGAAGCTGGATCCACTGCTCTGGGAGAAATTAATGCTGGTACTACTCCCCTGCCACCGTATTTCTAGACCCTAGGGGACCCTATGGGCTGGATGACATGGCTCCATGGGCTGGAGGTTGACCACTGCTGCTCTAGAGGTACAAACTGTACTGTTTGCCTTTGCACTTCTGTAGAAAATGATGGGCAACACTGTGTTCTAATGGTCCTGCTGAGCATCTTATGGGGTTTTTGTTTTTTTGTTTTTGGGAGGGTTTTTTTTTTTTGCATTTGATTTTGCCCTTTTTATTTGTATATGCCTCGCCCAGGTAGCCTAGGCCACGAGCAATGCATGGACATGAGCAGCGAGGAAAAGCTCCAGTGTTTGCAACTAGTGAGCTCCAAAGAGCAGAACTGCCTAATGGGGCAGATTGCAACCCTTCTCCCACAGCTTGCACTGGAGGCTGCTGGTGGCTGGTTACATGGCTCCACCTCTTGATGGGGAACCGAAACAATATCAGGTGACAGCTCCTGCTGCATCAGCATAGAACTTTCCTAGCAAAATTGTGTGAGCCATTCAGAGACCAAGGCCCATATTCTGTTCTGTACCAACACAGGCAGGGGTATAGGAGATGTGGACATAAAGGAGCCTATTACACCTCCTTGATTCTTATGCCGCGCTGACTTTAGGTCATAGGCCAGGGGTGGGCAAAATGTGGCCCGCCAGACCATTCTATTAAGCCTTAAAAATTCACAAAATTAATATGTATCTGCCTCTGGCTGCCTGTCATGCAGCCCTGGATGGCTTGTCAAAACTCAGTAAGCGACCTTCCACCCAAAATAATTGCCCGCCCCTGCCATAGGCTAATGTAGAGTAGTCAAAGGGCTGCACTAACTTGCACTGACTGGCTACTGTCCCCTGTAAGACAAGCCAACTGAGGAGCTTTGGTGCACTCTGCTCCCCTGTTGCCTCCTACAAGCCCCTCTCTGCCTCTTCTGCCAGAACACGTGTGGGACCAGTCAGCTGCAACGCTTTACATCAGCCGAGAG
This sequence comes from Alligator sinensis, assembly GCF_000455745.1. Lineage (NCBI taxonomy): Eukaryota > Metazoa > Chordata > Crocodylia > Alligatoridae > Alligator > Alligator sinensis. The sequence goes on from NW_005842191.1 coordinate 980,762, forward strand.
ATACCTTCCAATGGAGGAATTCTCAGCAGCCCAGATGGGGTCAGTCTCCTCTATCTGAGCAACGCAAAGGGGCCAGAACAGAAAGAAAATCTGCCAGAACAGGAAAAAATATGCTCCAGAGTACTCACATGTTCACAAGTCACTAGGAATAGGGGGTGGGTTTCAGCAGTGTTTTCAGTAAGAGAAGGGAAGCTCACACAATAGACGAGCCATTAGGAATGCTTCAGCTAGCCCTGGTTACAGTGCATGAGACACATCAGTAGCCCTTTTTGGAGTTGAAACAATAGAACGGTGCAGAAAGTGACTCTTCCAAAATGCTTTGCCATCAAGGCCCTGCTCCTCTCCCTCCCTGACTGGTCACCTGTCCCTTGTGGAGTTGTTGAAGTGAGTGCAAAGTGCTGCCATTCCCACTTGAGCACACTTTGCACCTCCCTGGCTCCAACAGCATTGTGTGAATGACTGCTACACCAGGCCTGCTGTCTTCACTGGGATTAGCTGGGAGTTGGGCCAGTGCCTCCTCACCTTGGGTTAATAACCAGCAACCCCTGCTGGGTGTGGTCAGTGCAAAATGGCTGTGCTAATAGTGATCTCCAGTGATTCCTGTGGTGTATATTGCACAATAGGAACAAATCAAGTTTACCTAACACAGTAACCGTAACTCCCAGGATATTTTATATGATGACACTTGGGCTCGGATCTAAGGAGAAGAAAAGGGAGGCTGGGCTATTAGACCCTCTGGTAAGATAGCTCTTCCTGGGACACAGTAGTCCCCACTCTCAAAAAATAAAAATAACAGCAAGAAACAGGCTCAATCACATTGCTTTTGCTTGGAGGAACTTTTGGGTTTAGCGCCAATCCTTGTATTCTCCTTGATGCCTGTTGTATTTTTTCTTTCCTGATGTTCCAGCATTTTAAAAAAAAAAAAAAAGAGTGACTGGCTCTGGAACAGGACCCACTGTGAGTTCCCAGGCAGAAGCGAGTCTAGATCTGTCCAGACCATTAGTTGTTGCCATCAGCTGGCTAATAATAACACTTGGTACTGGTACACAGAGTGACTCAAAAGCAGTAACTAGCATAGCCTCATGCCACCCACACAGGCCTGTCGTTATCCCTAGTTTTCAGGTGGAGAAGCTGAAGGGACGTGATTTGCCTAAGGCCATGCAAGTAGGCAGTGGCAGAGCTGGGAACAAAACCCATGTCTCCAACACCTGTGCCATCCCTACTGCGTTTTCCTCTTTTCACAGACCAGGACCTGAGACAGAAGAGGCTAAGGCCCAGAGCCTATTTCACCTGTATACATCTACGTGCTACTTAGCTGGCTAAAGGCCAGATCTGAGTGACTGCAGCTCCATCTGTGCATGTAGAGCTGTCCTGAGCATGCTCAAAAGGGATCTGCTCCATCCACTAACTGCAATTACACTCTTACAATCCTATGCCTGAGAAAACACATAAATGCCATGCCAGTCCCCAGCACTGTCAGCCTTGCCCCTCTGGGACAAACTGGGCTGTAGATGGCTAAACAGCAGTTTGATGCCTAAAGGTGAAGTAATGTTTGGGCCCAAGTTATTTGTCCAAAGTCAGAGAGCACATCAGTGGCACAACTAGGACTTCATCCTCACTTAGCTGCATCCTGGGACCTAAACACAAGCTCAGCCTCTTCTTGCCCAAGCAGTAAAGATGACCTTAAATTCTAAACACATTTGTGGTATTGCCAGGGTCTTCCACAAAATCTGTTTGTTTCCCTCCCTTTGACAGCCTTGGGCAGGAAGAGAGATCCCTCCTCCCAATTGCCTCCTCAGTCAAAAGACTCCCACTCCTTGCTTCTACTAATTCAGGGCCTTTGGTGCCTCCCCACAGGAGATGCAGTAGGAAGTGATTGCTGGTCTGCTTAACCCTCCCAAATGCCTGTGTGTCCCTGACTCCTGTGCTGCTTCCCAAGGAAGCACAGGTATACTATTTTTATATTTATTCTGCGTAATCAGTAAAACCTCTTGAAAAGTGAGATGTTGCAGCTACCAGGCAAGAGCCCAGTTGCCTGCTTGTCTTGCCCTGGAACAGACAGGGAGCATGAATCACTGCAAGAGTTTCACACTGAGCCAGAGGCTGCAGTCATTTACATCAGTGCCATTGCAAGGGTAACTAACAGCAGAGAGTGGGCCATCCATCTGTTGGGAGGGCCTGTAGGGCAGCAGTGAACACTTCCACAGAGGAAGAATCTCAAGGGAGCTCCAAGAGAAAAGAGGGCACATTTTGACCAAGATATCAATGAAGGAACACAGGGCAAGGTAGGGATAAAGGCGCATTAAGTAACAAGGACAGCTCCTGGGAACACTGCTATAATGATTCTCTCCAATGGGTTCAGTGATAGGAAGAATTCCTCACCTTTGTGAGGGACACTTGGCTATGGGTAAATAATGCAGACCCAGATGGGAGGGCAAGCTACAGCTGTACCTGACCTACCCAGGCACTGAAGTGTTTTCTAGGGCCAGGCCCACATACAAAGGATGTGCTAGTTTAACTGAAGCAGGTATGCTCTACTACTGAACCACAACATCAGGGCAGCTTGCTGTATGTACATCTAGCATCACCCCAAGGAAAACGTGCCCATTTAGCTATCTCTTGGCAGGGTCACACTTTTAATTAAATCAGTGCAACTCATGGGGCATCTTGCTTTTCTGCTCATGCTCAATTTGATTTCTGCTAATGTCTGTCCTGTGGGGCTGAATGCAGTGACCATTTGGGCCTGATAGTGAAAGCATTTGGCAAAAATTTACCTGCTTACCAGTATTTTGATGCCTCAATGGAAGCCACTCTCTTTTGAATCTCTGGCCATGAAGGTGGGAGCTGAATCATTTGGAAAATCCTTGCCTTAATAACAATATGATGATCTCTAGCACCCATCAAGTACTTTCCATCAGGAGATCTCAAAGTGTTTAGTGAAAGAAGCCAGCCTCATTATCCCCATTTTATAGATGGTGACACTGATCCAGGTACTCATGCAGTGACTCATCCAAGGTTACGTGGTGGGCAAAAGACAGAGCTGGGAATAGAAGCCAGGTTTCCTTCTCATGAATTTGAGTCTGGTGGACTGTTACCATTCTAGGCAATGCTGGGATTTTCTACAAGCCCAATGAACACACTAGCATGCCAATCCCATGTACCTCTCTAGGGTCCTGCCACTACAGTGACAGATACTACAGAAAAACCCTATAAACATAAAATTATAGTCTGATTCTGTTTCACTGAAAGCAGCAGCAAAATTCCCCTTGATTTCAGTGGGAAAGGACAAGACCTTTAAAAGCACGGGGTAGTCTGTTCAAACAGACTGAGTGTAAGCAAACTGCTCCCACTGAAGTCAGCAGGGGTCTGACCAGCATAGAGCCAAGGCAAGGCTGAGCCTTGAGAAAATCTCCTCCCTGCCTTTTATTTTAGCTGCATTTTTAAAAACGTTATACTCGCATTGGGAAAGGAACACATTTGAAATGTCCCAGAATACAGCTCTTCATTTTTCTTTTTTTCTTTGTCTCACCCATTAGTTAAGAACCTGACCTAACATCAATTTTAAAGCATTTTGATGCACTGGGATGTCATTTTTAATGGACTCCGAAGCTGCACAAATGACACTTACTACTTTTAGCATAACCTGCTTGCAAGCATCTGTATAAATAACTGGCTTGCTCCACACAGAGGACAAGGACTAAATGGGCTACACAGCTGGAGTGGGAGGATGGTCTAATGGGCAGAGCACTAGATTGGGAGTCCTGGCATTTGGGTTTAGTTCCTGGTTCTGCTCCCATGGTCACTGTATGACCTTGAACAAGTCCCTTAGTGCATTTTGTGCCTTGGTTCCCCATCTGTTCAATAGAGCAAATCCTTTCCTGCTTAAAAGAGTTGTGATGGTAGAGCTGTCAGGGACTGGAGGCTCTGATGCTATACCAGACAGGGCCAGGTAAGTAGCAATGGCATGCTGACTGTCAGGCCACAGAGTCCCATAGAGACCAAGCTGTTCTTTGGGAGCATGGTGATCTGTGAGCCACTTGGAGGGTTGACAGGGCACCATGAGTGCAAAAATGTTTGGGAACCACTGAGCAAGGGTGTTTGACCTTCCTTTCCCTCCTCTGCAGGGTGTCCATCCAGGTCAGCAGAGAAAATGTGCTTTTTTTTTGCTTCCACCTAGATAGTACCCGCCCTGCAACTAGAGAGGGGACTGGAGAATCCTGCACATTTCACTGAGCCCACTTGAAAAAATAAAAATGTAGTGGCTATCCCATATCCTCTCTCAGCAGAGTGATGTGCAGCATCAGCTACATTCAGCCAAAGGGCTCTTTAACAACTACAGCCAGGTCCATCCTGAGGGCCTTAATGATCTTCAATAGGTTTGGAAGTAAACAAGCTCGCTAAAATGATTCATTCCCTGCTGGAGGACTTTATATGCCAAGTCCCAGACTGCAGCCAACTTTAACGGCTGAGAGATCCACCTCTGGAAAAGGGAGTTTACAATGGAAACATTGATGGGGCTGTAACTGGTAGGATAGCAGCACTGCCCAGGGCACGTCTGCCTTCAGTGTGAACCCAGAGAGGGCTGGATCCTGCAGTGGGATGTGCTGGCATAAATCCAGAGAAACATCTTTGAAAGCAGAGGGTTTGCACTGTTGGCAAAGCTAGACCTTAATGAATCTTGGAGGTTTTTGTGTCTGTACTGCACGCTTATGACACTGCACCGAGGAACATGTTGTGTTGATTGATTTATTTATTTTACCTGCTCTTTTTCATGATCTGGACTGGAAGAGCCAGAGCCCCAGGGCTTGCCTGATCTAGTGAGCGACAGAGTGAGGTTTCCTTTGGATGGGAATGGGAATGGGCTAAAGTGTCAGTCAGGAATACCCCCTGGAGCTTGCAGCAAAAACATGAGCTGTCTGCATGGAAATTATTTGCCATCTTGGTATTAATAGAAGAGGCTCAGGAAAACGCTGCCCAAGTAAAACGGGGATCTGAACACAGCAACTGATCCAGGACTTCAACATCCCCTTGGCCTTTCAGGCTGGGGCAGAGGAAGCTCATTTTCCTGAACACATTCCTTAGCATAGAGACGGTCTTGATAGAGGGTGGGGAGGGGAGGTGGGGAGAGCCTGTGCAGACAGCATTACACAGAGGGAACTGTGCTTGCTGTTTGCAAGGCCTGTTGGGGGCTGGGAAGGCTGAACAAGCCCAGCCTGTCTGTTTACACAGAGGACGATATGTTTTCAAAAGAGTGAGCTGCAGATCTGGTTGGAAAAAAAAGTGTGAGAAGTGGGGATCACTGCTCTTGGCAGCACTGGCACAAGCCACTCCAGGAGAGAGAAGGGTGGTGGGGAGGGAGAGGGGGAGACACTCAGAGGGGAAGAATTTAACCCCACTTCTTGCCCAGTCTGCTGGCTTGCTTGGCTACCAAAGCTCTGCAGGCTGGTGCCAGCAGTTGTCTTTCACTTAGACCTGATGGATCATTAAAGCCCTGCCTACTAGAGGGATCTTGCTCTCAGCATTACAGTTTTTTCAAGGCTGCCTAAGGACACCCAGTTCCTATTGCAATCAAGTAAATATTGTGCTGGTACAAAGCTTCCTGCTCTTTGATCCCTCCCATGGGGGAAGTAGGGCTTGCAGCCCAAAAATGAGGAGGAGTTCATAAAGACATTGGGATCAACAGAGTTCAGGAAGTAGTAGAGAGAGCAGGGGTGGAACAGGTGAGAGGGAGGCTACCAGGAGGAGCCCTGAGCTAAGGACTGAAATCCTTGGTAGAGCCCCTGTCCATGGGTACAGCAAGAAGCAGGCCCAGCTGGTAGGGCATTGCATTAGTGACATGCTTTAGTCCTGGCTTGGAATGGGGAGCTGTCTCTGGCAGTCCACTCTCTGTGGTCCATTCAGTTCAGAGCCTCTCTGCTGGTCTGTTTTGTGCTGTGGACCTGTGTCTACCAGCCCCTGGAATGAGAATCACCATTGCCTCCCAAAGCTTTTGGATTTATGCCGTACTGGGGCACTAGTAACTCCCTTTGATCAGATTCATCACAGTCCCTTGGACAGGGGGACAGCTCCTTTTCCTGTCACTAGTTCCTGAGTCCACCCAAGAGGACTTCACCAGTCAGTCCCAGAAGTGAGGTAAAGGTGAGGATGGCCTGGTGCCATGCTTAAGACCTGGGATCCCAGCATGCTCAGACCTGGTGGCTTGGAGAGCCCCCAAGACATCTGCACCTCTTCATTTCTGGGGTTGATGTGGGGAGCTCATTTTCTCCCTAGCATGACCAAGCATGCTGCTGCTGTGATATAGACATGCCCACCGGCTACTGGGTACTAGGTTCATTTCTTGACATGACTCTTAGAAGCAGGGCATTCTGGGAGATTTCAGAAAAAACATTCTGGGATATCTCTGGATTTCCAGGGAAGCCTGGAGAGAGAAGGCCCAGCTCCCATAATGTTCTGGGGAGCAGCTGTAGTGCTCATGGTGCCAGCATTGCATTTCCAAGGCATTTAATCTGAACCTGGTGTGAGCCGTTAGCAAGACAGGCTGTGCTGGAGCTCTGAGAAGCCGTGGCAAGTCATCCACTCTAAGGTGACAGGCCAGAGATAAAAACATGGGCCAGCGCTCTAAGTTTTTTATATGTGCACATGGACAACTGGTGTGCTGCAGAAAGGACCCCTCCACCAGGTGGGGATCTTGTGGTGGTTAGTGCATCAAATTTCCCTAGGCTGTTTCCAGCTTGCTTGGCTATTTGTCTCCCTGGGCTTCAGCCCTGGATTCTGATGTTCCTGGCTGGGTCCTAGCAGAGGCAGGCAAAACTGCCATAAGTCATGATTAGCATTAGTGCAGCACTCCCTATTGCAAAATAGCAGCTTTGTGTGCCCATGCTCAACATCTACCCCACTTTAGTTGAAATCAGGGTAAATCCACAGTGGGTCCTACATGAGATGCAACTGCACAGTAGCCTAATAATAATTCTGCACAGTAGTGTGTCAAAGCATGGACAGTGCTAATATGCTACTGCACAGTATTATTAGGCTACTGTGCAGTAGTGTCACTAAAAATGTGTTTGCCGGTGCTCCTGCACAGTAACTCTGGTTACTGTGCATTTATTTAGTACTTGATTATACAAGTACTAAATTAAACACATAGAAAATACTGCGCATTAATGAACGTGTAGATGCGGCCACTGTGGAGCAGGCCTTTGAATCTCAGAGTAATGAGGGCAAAGCAGAGCTTCTGTGTTCAAATCCTTCAGTCTTCATCACTGACTGAGGCCTACAAAACACATTATTTTGTTATTGTCCCCTTTTTGAATACTAATATTGCCTCTCTTACTGGGAGCAGCAGGAACCTGTGGCCTTGCAGATCAGCTTTCCAGTGGCAGAGAAGCCTGTGACATAGCATCTCAATATGTTCTTGCTTATTTATCCATGTACTCAAGTCCTGCGAAAGAGATGGCCATAAACAGCATTCAGGTAATCCTCTCCTCCAGAAATCACAGCCCAACACCCCTGGAGTTGCCCTTTCCCAAAAATTGCTTCTAATACAGAGAATAAAGTGGAGAGTACTCTGCCATCTACCAGAGCTTCTCTCAAAGGACAGAGGAATGTTCTTTGAAAATTATCCAGCATGGTAACTTGGGCAGACCCACTGGAACACCCTGCACTACTACATTTATGTTTAAATCACAATGCTGCCAAATACTCAATATTACTAAATGTTTGGGGTTCCCATTATAGAGAGATTTTTTTTTTTTTTTTTTTTTTTTTGGATTTCAGCTCCAGAAAGTACCTCTTGACAGGGTCAGTTGCCTCTGAATCAGTCTTGCCTCTGACAGCCATTTCCTATGAGCGCTGATAGATGGCTTAGGCAGGCCACGGGGCTGTAAGGATGAAATAAGGAGCAATTTCTTTCATTCTTATCCTGTTCTCAAAAGCAGGGAAGAATGTCACCTGCCTGTGAGTGTTACTTATATGTCACAGTTGCAGGGCTGGTTAGACCCAATTATAACCTGACTAACTTGACGTGAATTGGCACATTTCGGAGACCTCACTTTGTCCTTGTTCCTGTGAATGTGTTTGGCCCCTTGATGGCATCATTTGGAATAATAACCAGGGCCCAGGTCCTCCATTGGTGGAAGTCTGTGGCAGTCAGTGGAGCCCCAGTGATCAAAGCCAGCTGAAGGCTTTTGCCCCTGTTTATAACTTTATATTACTGCTCATTTTATTCCTGAGCACCAAGCACACTAAGAGGCAAATAGAACTGCGCTGATCTCATACATGGAATTCATGCTTCCCATTAGTGAAATAAAGCCACCTTGGAGGTGAAACCCAGCTGTTCATTCGTTGCTGGCAACAACGCAAACACTTTCAGACTTTAAGCAGGGACTGCTCACAAGCAGGGCAGCATGCTTTGTTAGCTGAAAAGGATGGAGCCAGCAGAGTTTAAGAAAAGAGGCTTGTTCTGCATAGCATGGCATGGGGGTCACAATTACATCATCGTGCTACAGACTCCTCTGTTAGTTTCTCAGGGCCTTTCTAAAGTTAACTCAAAGTCAGCTGGGTCACAATTGAGCCAGGACCAGGCACACAGTTTGGTCTAGTGTTAACTCAGGTGAGCCTCTCTTTTTGGAGGTCTCCCAGACAAGTATTAGGCACAATCAGCACTGCTTGCAAGCTGTGATAGTATCACACCTGAGGCTGATCTGCTGAAGCTAGGAATGCAAACCAGTGCCAAGGTCACCTATAGCAGGGAATTTCCTGATGGACAGACACCTGCTCAGACTGGCAATCGCTATTAGTTTGGATAGCTTACTGGGTGAGTGGCAATTGCCTCATTCTGCCCTACAACCCCAGCTGGGTGCAGGTAGCTTGGGGAGGAGACTCCCATCTTGGTTTGTCCTGAGGTATGGCTTTATGAACAAGTTACCGTTAAGCTAGGGTGTGATTTTATAGCTTATCAGTTACTCTGTGATAATTGCTCATGTACCTGCTCTTCTCCACTTATACCTGAATGAACGTGAAATAAGCTGTTTTGATAACTTGTTCCTATGCCCATACCTGTAAAGGGCTGTCCCCTGCAATGGATGCTAGCCTCACTGAAAAGCAGCTGGAGTTACAGAGCTTAGGGATGAAGCTATAGATGCAGTCCTGTTGTCCTTCTGGTATCTGTTAGTGCCAGACTGAGGGAGCCTGGGATACTGTACCTTATCTACACTGCTGCATGCTTCCCCACCGCTCCCTGACCTGGAGGAACCTGTCTAGAAGGGAAGGGGGTGATGAAATTTCTTTGGCTCATTTAAACTTATTCCTCTGCTAACTCTCCTAATGCCAGAGTTGCCTGTCTCTGAGGAGTGGGAGAGAAGCTCTCACATAGCCCCCACCAGGTACCAGCCTGCCTATCTCTAGATCGGGTGCCCTTACAATGGCAGGCTGCTTCCCTGAGCCATTCAAGCCAGCTGCTTTGATGCTGCTGCCTGCCCTACTCCAGTCCCAGGGCCCAGAGAAGGTTTTGTCTGGACTGCAGCCCCTCCATTTCCCTGAGGAACAAGGTGCCTCTGCCCCCACAACTGCCCTTGCTTTCTGCAGGCTTTTGAGTTGATAATGCAGCAAAGTTACTCAGTAACTGGCTAGTCCTTGAGGTGGAGGTTCCAGAGCCAAAGGAAAAGGACTGGCTTTCACACTTGAGCTCTCTCTCCTTTGTATAGAAATCCTGGGCCTGGTGCCCAGTTGCCTGGCACCTTGCATTGTCATTTACACCACTACACAGTTCCTGTGAGGTGCTGCCAGATGGGAGTGATTCTGATGGGAGTGCTACCCTTTAGACTATGCAAGGTGGGGGGACTGCACAGTGCCTGGCCGTCAGGGTCCAGACAGTCCAACCTTTGCCAGCTCTGCCTTAAGTCTTTGCCTGGAGTGTGGGGTAGTTACATCATTTTGCCCCCAGTGAAAGTCCACCCAGCACTTGGACCAAATGTTTTCCTGTCCTTCAGGAGAAGTTGGCAAATGTTTTTGGTTTGTTTTTTTTTTTTTTTTCCCCAGTCATCATTCTTTAATGCAGCTGCTGCCTCTGCCCTTCCAAGCTCTCTTGTCTAACCAGGGGCAGGAAGAACCAGCTCCATCTCATGTGATTTCCAGCCTCATTCTCTAGTCTCTGGAATTTCAGCTAAGCCCTCAGACCTTTTGGTGCTTTGGGAAGCCCCAGACCTTGGTGGGGTGAGGGGACTCCAGTCAGGAAAAATGGGCCCAGGTTCTGTTAAAACAGCTACTAGGCTTCCTTTTAGACTTCAACTAGGAACTTGCTAGTCTTGAGGGGTGGGAGGGGAGATATGAGGAGGTGGTTTTCAGCCCAGGAGGTTTTACTTACCTGGCAGGGGAGATACCCTTCTTCTTGACCTTGAATGGCTTGGTGTAGTTAGAGTGTGATGGTCTGTCCCTTGCACTGCAGGCAAGCAGACCCCTGCAAGGATCTACAAATGCCTCCAAATGCAAGAATCTCAGCTATACAGTTTACAGTGATGGGGGATTGCTCTTGGGCTTTCCCTCTAGCTTGCTTCTTTAGCCTTTTGGTTAAGGGCAAGTGAGACTAGGGGGCATATGAACTCCAAGACTTCCGGGTTTTGGGCTTGCACGCAGGATGCCTGCTGTGGATTTGGGAGTATCTGAAGCCCCAGGATGAAGAGTCTGGGAGGGAGGATACTTGCCAGTGGTAGCACCACACAGACTTGAACAATTGAGCTATGCTCAGTCAATAGAATTTGGAACTGATTGGGCTGATTTGGCCTGAGACATGAAATCAAAAAAAAGAAAAAATGAAGAAAAAGCGTCATGTATCCTGGGGATCTGAATTCATGCTGAGACTGAGCCAGTTATTCTAACCCAACAAACGGAGAAGCCAGAGTGAGCTAAAGCAAAGCTAAAATTATGCTGCTTCTGCACCTCTGTCCTCCCAGGCTGTCCCAAGCTCTGCCAAGCACACTGTAAGTTAGAGTCTCCTTGTGGCTGCTCTAACTTATCCTGTATCTCCCAGCCCTCTGGGCTCTAGAAAGCAGGAAACACCTGCAGGGCACTTGCACTAGTTCTGGTCCTCTGGGCATGGAGGATACTCAGGGGGCTGGTTTGGGTTCCTTTTAGGGCCCTTTTCTTCAAGAGAAAACTAGAGGACATAAAGGCATCTGATTTTATATCAATAAAGGACAGAGGACAACTGGACTGTCCTCTATGATGGCCACCCTACTGAGTGGGGAGGAAGGCACTGAAGCTCAGCTGAGCTGGTTATTCCAAGGCCAGCACCAGAGCTGACTCAGAGGCAGGGCTTGACTGAATTGCCAAGGTGCTCCCTTCCAGAGGCTGTATCTCTGCAAGGCAGAGGTGGGGGGGAGATCAGCTCCTCCCCACAAGCTTAGCTTTCCCACAGCTGGAGCCTTATGTCCCAGGATGGAAGTCCTGGAGCTGCTGGTGATATGTCTGCCTGGTGCCTGTGTTAGAAAGGCGAGGGCAGGCTTTGGGGAATCTGAAGGAGGGCCTGTAATGCCTAGCGTTTCTGAGATCTGACTTCATAGGCCTCTCTTGTGGCCTATCCTCAGGTCAGAGACACTTTGCCAGTGGGCAGAAGATGGGAGTTGAGGATACTCTCGAGCCCTTCAGCTTCCTACTGATGGAGGGGACTTGAGTCAGGGAAGAAGCAGAACTGCAGTCTTATGCCCATGAATGCCGTGTGCCCCCCCCCAATTGGGGGGGGCACAGTGAGCTCCTGCAGGTGGCCGCAGCGCTGTCGGCAGTGGGGGGGGGGGGGGA
>NW_005842191.1:992645-996737 GCF_000455745.1 Alligator sinensis
GACTGCCCGCAGGTGCTGCTGGCAGTGTGGGCGGTGCCTTTTCGCAGGGGGTGCACCGCCATGCTCGGGATGCACATGCATCCACGTGCACCCCCTATGCGTCGCCAGTGCTTATGCCCTTTGGTCCTGCCCCCAGCAGGTCCAGGTGCTGGCCTGTTTCAGAGGTGCCTTGTCAATTGGCAGAGGCCCTGCCCTTCTTGTCCTCAGAACCATCACCCATTAGCAGCCCAGTCCCCAGGGAAAGGTCACCACTGCAGTATTTTGACAGTCCTAGAGGGGGCAGGAGCATTGGAAGTAGGGTGAGTCTCTCCAGGGTGTGTGTTACCACCCCAGCCCCAGCACAACTGGCTGTGAGGAAGGGCAGGTATATAGAGGGATGGGCTCCTGACATGTGGTGAGAAGGAATGAGAAGAATGAATGGCCCCTTCCCTCGGCAGGCCTTTGAGTTATCTCAGTTGACTTTATTGACCCAAGTAAATGGCTCCTCTTCTCAGCCTTGGCAGAGCCTACTCAGGCCTGGGACAGTGAGCTGGCATGATGCTGTCAGACGCATCAGCCACATTTCTGTGGCCACAAGGAGCAGAAAGATCCAGGTGAACTCAGATTTGTTTGTCCCCCTGCAACTAATCCCTTTTCTTCCTGGCTTCTCCTGATACAAGGACCCAAGAGCAAGAGCTGGGGTTTCAAAGGCAGCACGGGCATGGTAGAACATCCTTGTGACAGAGTGCAACACATGGGTGGGACTCCTCTCTGCAGCACAGGGTCCAGGAACATCCACAGCTCCTCACAGAAAAGTAGCATGTGCTAGTTGTTAATCCTGTTTCAGGGTGCACAAGGATCTGCGGGGGCTGGAGTCTTCCTTCTTCCACAGACAAAACATTGCTGGACTTGTCAGCTGGATCTTGAATGGTGAGAAAAAACTCCGATCCCATCCACAACCCTGGGACAGACCCATTCCAGAGCCAGGCAAGCCCAAATCGTTGGGCTGGTCAGCAGTTGGGGATATCAGTTGAGCATAGATGGTCACAGGGATGCTAGCCCCTTTCTTGTCCCAGCTGAAGTCTACGATTTCAACAACAATTAATGCTGAAATTGCCTTTGAAAACTTCAAGCCAAGTCTCCCCTCTCCTCCCCTTGCCTCGAAGGCATGCACTTGCAGGGGCAGGCTTTGCCCTGCCTCAGGGGGGCACCCTGCCACTCATCCTTTTGTCCTGACCAGGAGGGGTCACTGCAGCCAATGGGAGGCAGAGTAGGGCCTGGCAGGTCATGGATCAATGCATTACTGAACAGCCTTTGGTTATAAATATCCCATCAAAGCAGTGACTAACGCTCTCTTCCTTTCCTCCATCCTCTTCTTACTCTCTCTCACTTTCTTTCTTTTATTCCTCTCCCCCCCCCCCCCCGGTTCACTTTCCCCTCTCTGCACTGGAGTGGAAGTTGCTGTTTCTCCCTCCATGCAGTTCCTAGATGAAAGCAGCTCCTTGGAAGCAGCCTTGTTTTGCCTCCATTCCCCTCTGCTGGCTGGTTTCAGATCCCACACTCTGCAGAGATCCCCAGAGGGCTCATTACTCATCTCATTACACTGGCTCTGCTCCTTTCTCCCCACACCCCCTACCTTCCTTCTTCCCTCCTTTCCTAATCTGCAAAGGCATCAGGATCCATTGAAAACAGGCTGCCAGGCAGAGGTGTCACCCCAAGGGCCAGCCTCACCATCCCCAACTCCGGGAGGGCCAGGCCACTGTTGATCCTCTGCCCACTGTGAGTCTCTGTTCCTCACAAATCAACAACACAACCAGGGAAATACAAGGTGGTGCTCAAGGCCCCTGATGATGGATGACGGAGACGATAGAGCCTTGCTCCTGGAGGCTGCCACTTCCAACCCAGCCAAGGGTGGTGAGGGGTGATGATGTTCCTATTCAATGGCCCCTACCCCAGCTCAAGTTCATGCTGACAACATGCACTGCAAGGCCAGCATTTCCAAGTGCTTGTCCCCTGGAGGCAGGGACAGGCTTCCCAAAGGGTTCTGTCCACTTGGAACATGTTTCATGCTGAACCCTTCAGAAAATCTAGGCCCCGTTGTGGGTTCTCAGTGGCCCCTCTAGGCACCTGCTCCCAGCACCTGCACTAGATCACAGGGCCTTGGGCCATAGACTGGTGGTGGAAGGAGCTGCCACTGGCTCCTTGGTAGTCTGAGCACCGTGAGCTGGTGACTACAGTCAGGAGTTGAACCATGGTGGTGCTGGGAGACTTAGAGGGGCCGGCAGGCCAGGCATCGGTGTGGGGGCAAGTTGCTGTGTTGGCTGTTGTGGGGTGCTATGTCAGAAACAGGCAAAAGAACAAATTTAGAAAATCCCTGGATTTTCAAAACTACAAAGGTGGGGACATTTTTTCTAGCTGTAAAGATGGGGGAGGGGAATGGGGGGGATGAGAAAGTGTTGATGTTTTCAACATCTGCAACCAAATCAACATTGCAAAATGGGAAAGGCAGGTTCCTTTGCCCTGCACCTCCCAACTGCCTTACACAGTGCCCTGCCTGTGAGGAGAGAGGGGCAGGGCAGAGACTCCCCTTTTGGATGGGAAGGAGGCAGCTAGGAATTCTCCTGGGAATCCCAGCCCTTCCCTCCAGTAGGAAACATGGTGGCATTTGACCCATGGGGTGTGAGTGCAGGTAACATGGTGAATATCCTGTTCACTCCCAGCAATGGATGAGGCCCTGTTGCACAGGGTACAGAAGATTAGACTCTGATCTTGTTTGTACAAGCAGATCTGTGGTGTCACTGTGCAGGCCCAGTGTCATTTCGTGAGTAGTCACCAGGCTGATGGATCAGCGTCTGTCCTGTGCAGGGGGGAATTGTAGGGAGATCTCTCGCTCTCAGGACAGGGTGGGCAGGTCTGGAGGCAGGCTGGTTGTGGAAGGCAAGGGGCTTTCTGCTTTTCCTCCTCCCTCTTACTCTGATAAAGGCAGTTGCTGCATGGCAGCTTCCTCAGGGGGAGGGTGGGCAGGACTGGTAAGTGTGTGCAGAGCAGACAGCTGAAGTGGAGGCAGCAGCAGGTGAGTCCTGAAGGCTGCTGCTGCTGCCACCAAGGGGCTGAGCAGGGAGCCTGGGGCTCTGGGTTCACCTGCCTTGTCCGACTGCCAACAAGTCACTCCCTCCTCCCTGTGCCAGTTCCTGTCCTGCAAAATAAAATAGGGTGGCCACCCCCTGCCTTTGTCAGCTCGGACTCAGGCAGGGCCTGTCTCTCACCCTTGGCACGTGCAGCACCAGGTCCAAAGGTAGCCTGGGAGCCCAGGGCCTTGCTGTGGTGGTGTTATGGGTGATGGGCTGGCAGAGGTGAGAACTGGGGCTTGTTAAATGGAAGTAGATTTGCACCACAGAGATGAGTGGGTGTGTACACACATATGCAGGTATACATACACACATACTCTACCTATAAGGTGCAAATCTGTCCTCCCTACTCCCTGAACCCAAAGGGGCCAAACCCCCCACGCAGAGCACGTGACTCTATGCCCAGCTACGAGCGTGGGGCTAGAGCAGGGGACCGGAGCGCCGGGGCTTGGGCGGAGTGGGCGTGTCTGGGGCCGGCCTTGCTAGTGAGCCAGCACGCATGCGCATGTGGACAGGGACCAGGGAGAGGCTCAGCGGCGCTGGCCCTTTAAGGGCCGGGCCTCTGCGGGTGCAGGGGCTGTCTCGGCGCTATTACGTGTGTGCCTGCGTAGCAGGGATGGGGTCGCCCTTAAGGTGTCCCGGAGCCCAGTTAAGGTGGACTGGCTGTGCGAGCACGCGCAGACTTGGGGGTGGTGCTGGGCTCTGCACCGGGGGTGCTGCAGCTTGGCAGGGCAGGGGCGGGGCGGGCTGGTGCGCGGGGCAGGGGGAGCAGCCCATGTGAGGGTGAAGGGGCTGGTGGTCCTGGTAGCTCCATGCCTGCCCCAGCCCGCTGGGAGCTGCCCCAGAGGGCACCCCTGCCTCCTTCCTGCCAGCTGGGGCTCGGGTCTGAACTGGGCAGCTTCCAGGGCAACGATCACTTCCCTTGTATGTCTGTACCTCTGTTCCTTTATGCTTCAGGGGTAGGGCCCTGATTTCAGTTGATTTA
>NW_005842191.1:996747-1013143 GCF_000455745.1 Alligator sinensis
CCCCCCCCCCCCCCCCCCCCCGTTAACCTTCAGTAAACACTGTTTAAACATGAAGAAGCACTTAGGAATTAAGTACTTAAGCTGAAACTCGTTTGATTTCCTGTTTGGGTGCTTAATAAATATATCAAAGGAACACAATGGGGTGCAGCCACTGGGGCTCTAGCAGCCACAGGCTTGGTGCACGGAGCCAGAAGGGCCCGCCACATGCCATGACAAGAGCGTGTGAGGTGTAACAGGGTGCCCTGGGCCCAGGTAGGGAGTTCCGGGGGCCAGCGTTGCTCTGCTTGGCTCCTGAGAGTGCCGTCCTGGGAGCTGGCACCACGCTGCCACATTTCATCAGGTCCCTTTGTGCTCCCTTGGCCGGTTTAGTTTCCCAAGCCTGCCACCAAACCTCAGCACCCTCCCAGAACTTCCCCAGCCCCGGGGCTACCAGAGAGAGTGGGGAACCCAGTCCACAGCAGGAGGAGATCAATGCTTTCCTAGCTCCTTGGAAGGGTCAGGATGGAGAGCATCAGCCCTCTGCTCAGCAGGGGAGGAGGAAGTGGAGTCATTTCTGACTGGGGATGGATTGGGATTTTGAGCCAGCTCCCCAGAGGCAGGAGGCCAGCCTCTCTTCTGGCCTAGAGCCAAATCAGAATCAGCTCACTAGGATGTGGGACTCTGCCTCCCCCGTGCTGTTTGGGGCAGAGGTGGGTGTGTTTGCACATCATCTTTCATGACAGGGCCTGATTGAAAGCGTAGCCCCTGGGTGTTACAGCTGAGTAAAGGCCCCTGGGTTCACTGGAGGGGCACAGGCTCTGCACTCTGCTGCCCTGTGGCCAATGTCAGGGGCATTGGGAACACCTGGCTGCACTCCCTGTTGCCAGCCCAGCATGTGGGCGGTGCACAGTGTCAGGGAAACTTCTGCTGGCCCAGGGGATGGCAGAGCTGCCTGGGGGACTGTGCCGTGATAGCCGGGCCGCATGTTAGCACCTGGCCACAAATAAAAGCTCTCCTAAGGAAGGAGCAAAGCTCCTCCTAGGATCTGCTTTAAAACCAGAAGCTGGTGCCCAATGCCTGTGATCCTGTAGCTGATGGTCTGTTTTTGCGCCACCTGCAGGCCCCGGGGGGAGATGCTGGGGAGATGGCCAGCCCCAGGAAAAATAACCTGACCCACCCCCCCCAACCCGTTTGTTGACAAGATTGTCCCCGAGTCAGCCCAAGGGGGGCTATACTCAAATAAAGGAAATGGAGATGCACAAACACATGCTTGGGCCCTGCTTATTTAAGAACTGTGAGCTGGAGGGTTTGGGTGCACGGTGCTGACAGGAGCTCTGCTGCACAACGAGAGTGGCTGTGCACCCGCAAGGCATCCGCTGGAGCTGCTTGCGGGGAGAGTCTTTTCCTGAGCATAAGCCCCAGGAAATGGTACTGCTGCCTGGTGATTAGCGCAGGCCTGGACTTTCCCTGCTCTGTATAAAGGCAGGCAAGGGGTCAGGGGATAGGCAAGGCAGAGAAGGAAAGCTGCTTTCATAAGGATTGTAAGAAGGCACAGCCTATCGTTTTGTTCTGTGATTGTCCAGCACCTAGCACAGTGGGATTTTCCTAACTGCTATGGTAATCTAATAGGCACAAGAATAATGATGCTCCCCAGGTAGGGTACTATTTGGCCAGCCCAAGACCTCAGCTAAGCAGTACTATTGGATGTGGTGTGTTGCTCAGAGCAGGAGTCAAGATTCCTGAGTTCTGTATCCAGCTCTGGGAAGGGAGTGTGGCCTGGTGGGTAGGCCAGCCTCTGGGGACCATGACTCTTGCGTTCTGTTCACGGCCCTGTAAATGGCTTGCAGCTATCTTTTGTTCAGCTGGGACTGCTCCAATCTTGTGAGCTGGTTCCAAGCTCCAGTTTTGCCCCAGGTTCAGGGCAGGTTATAGGTGCACCGCCCATGGAGAAGTTTTCACTAGGGACCAGCCCAGAACTTTGTGATTGAAATAAGATTCCAGTGAGTCTGGAGAGCCTCTCAGGAGCTTCTCTACATAGGAAAGCTTATGGTATTTCAGATACAACTGTGAAGCTAATATGCATAAGTTAAAGTGCATAAAACCCTGAAGTGGACACTCCTTCAGAAATAAAGGGGCCTTAGCACTACCTAGTGATCTATACCAGTGGTTTTAAATCTTTTTGGACTCAAGCACCCCTCCGTAACTTCTGTGAACTGAGTGGTACCCAATTTCAAAAACTAATTGATATATTTATTGCCGTGCTTATCTCCTTATTTATCTCCTTACTTATCTGCTTATCTCCTTACACATCATAGCACCCTTTAAGTCAGAACTGGTGGTACCCCAGGTGCCCTGGCACCCTGGTTGAGAATCACTGAATTATACTGTGGACAGCAGCTGCTACGCAGGGTCAGTCATGGACTGCATGCTGGCACTCAGAAATTACAGACCAAACCCCAGTACCTGGTTCCCAGAGAGCAAGTGGGCCAAGAACTGATTCCAGCAGACAGGATCAAGGAAAAGTGAACTAGTTTGCAGATTTCAACACCCCCCCCCAGAAAAAAAAAAGGAAAAAAAGGCTGCATTTCAAACTAGCACCAGTACAGCATTACAGTAGAATATATGCTAAATATAAACCAGCACTGTGCTCTTGTTGCAAAAAAGGCCAACAGCCTACTGGGTTGTATTAACAGGAGCATCACTTGCAAATCAAGGGAACTGATTCGTCTGCTTTTTCAGCACTGGTGAGGCCTCACCTGGAGTAGTGTGTCCAATTTTGGGCCCCACACTTCAAGAAGGATGTGGACAGATTGGAAAGAGTCCAGTACAGAGTGACAAAAATGATTAGGAAAGCTAAGGAAAGGCTGAAAGAACTAGGGTTATTTAGTCTGGAGAAGAGAAGACTGAGGGAAGATTTGATGACAGTCTTCAAATTCCTGAAGGGCAATTACAGAGAGGATGGAGATGGGTTTTTCTCTGTGGCCATGGGAGACAGGACTAGGAGCAATGGCCTAAGATTCCAGTATAAAAAATTCAGGTTGGAGATTAGGAGGAACTTTCTTACTATGATGGTGGTCAAGCATTGGAGCAGGCTACTTAGAGAAATTGTGAAGTCTCCATCCTTGGAAATTTTCAAGAACAGGTTGAACAGACACTTGGCTGGTATGATTTAGTCAGAGACAGTCCTGCCTTGAGCAGGAGGCTTGTGAAGTCCCTTGCAGCCCTACTGTCCTATGACTCTATTTCTGTAAATGAGAAAAAACAACCTGGCTGGCTGTGCCCTAATGCATCTCATCACTCCTACCATGGTGGGCAGCACTTTGACTGATAAATCACACCATGAACTAGAGGGCTGCCAGTGTCTAATATAGCCCCCAAAGATACATCTATGCTGCAAGGGAAGGTATGCTAGTAACATGGGTAGGCCCAGTCTTGTTAGGCTTAATTTTGCTAACACATAACACCAAAGAAGACTTCAGTGTACAGACTCTGTTGGGCACCCTGACTTGTACTTGGCTACTGATTTTTGCAGAAGTCTATGCTATCACTGCAGCTGTTACCTGAGTTGTGTCAATACTGGTATATCTCAGACAAGAGCCAGTACGGGTAGACTTGTCTCATTCTGCTGCGTTGGCTTATCCCAAATCCGAGCAGAAGAGAGGCTGGACTACTCTTTGTGCAGTGATCAGTAATGTGTAGCAAGAGAAACTGTGTTTTCCTGGGGGATCCCAATCTGGGAAGTGCTGGCTGGAGGTTTCATGTCGCCACAAACAAAACATTCTTGGAGTTTCCAAAATTAGATGATAGTTTTCTCAAGCACAAAAATATATAGTTCCTTATGTGGGACAGTTCAACATTAGATCTCATCCTGGCAGATGAAGATGAATTGACCATTGACTAAAAATTAATGGTTGCCTAGGCATGGGTGATAATGATCTAATCATTTTGCAAAGCACAAACACAATATAAGTTTGACCAGCAAATACACTACTTGACATTTTAAAAGGGCCAATTTCCCAAAGCTGAAAACAATTATGAGGAAAATTGACTGAGAGAAGAAAGTTAAGCAAAACAATGTGAATGACATTTGGAAGTTGCTTTAAAAAACCAAACTTTCCTGGATGCCAAAAATCCCCACTAGTCCACAATTACAAAAGAATGTGTTCTTGGTTAAGAAACTGATTCTGGTTAAGAAGAGAGGGGAAAGCAGCAACAAAAAAATAGTAAAGGAGAAATGAGATAGTAGTGATGATAAATTAACAATCATCAATTGTTGATAATTTATAATGGAAGCTAAAGCTGTCAATGAAAAATCTGAAATAGTAAGGGGGGGACAATAAAAGGGATCTTTTACAGATGTTTGGACAATGATACAGCAATAGCACAGTTCTATTATTAATTAGGGATGTTCCACTTATTAATAATGAAGCAAAAAAGGCTAAAGCATTCAAGGGATATTTCTGTTATGTATTTAGAAAGATATTGAAAGATACTGTCGTATCTACGGTACTAAGGAAATGCTGTCTATTCCAACAGTAACTTGGCAGGATTTTAAATGGCAGTTACTAAAAATTGCAGAACTGGGTGGACTTATGCCCAGGAGTTTTCAAAGAGTTGGCCAAGGAGTTCCCTTAGCCAATTAGGTTGATATTTAGCAAATTTTGTAATGCCAGGGGAAGCATTAGAAAAAGGTCATATTGTGCCAATATTTAAAGAGTAAATTGTAGCTATGGGTTGGATTGATGCCCAGCTGGGCATTAATTCTAGGTAAAATCATGGAAAGGGTGACACAAGATGAGGCAATAAAGAACTGAAAAATAAGAGTATAATTAATACCAGATAGTATGGTTTCATGTCAAACAAATATGATATTTTTTGATGATAGCACAAGTTTGGTGGATACAGATAAGTGTTGAAATGATATATTCCAAATTCTGCAAGATATTTGATTTAGTCCAGCATATTACTCTGATTTAAAAATTAGCATTAACAAAATAAATGGATTGCTGATAAAGTTAAACAGATTAAAAACTGACAAATCTAAAGCAAATAATTGTAAATGAAGAGTTATCATGCTTTGGGGACAGTTTCCCGTAAGTGGAACAGCCCATTGCTGTCCAACATCTTTATCAATGATCTGGAAGAAAATATAAAGTCATTGCTGGTAACATTTCTAGATGACAGGAGCAGGCAATGTGGAGAAGAATGATGGAGAGATGTCATTTTTACAGAGCAGTCAGGATAACATGGTAAGCTGGAATCTCTTGAATAGCATGCCTTTTAAACAAGACCCTGATCTAAAAATGAAGACGGGAGGTCACACTGCAGGACCTGGTTTTGAGAAGGGACTTTACAGCCATTGTAGAAATCAATTGAACTTGAGCTCTCAGTGAGATTCTGTGGCTAAAAGAACCACTATGACTCAGGTGTATCACCAGAACTGGTTATAAAGGGTGATGGTGACTACCACTGAATTTATTGCATTGGGGGCACATCTACACATGCAGTTATGGCACCTGAATAAACTGTGGAGCTTATTGCTGCAGAGTTAATTGCTCCCAGGTGCACCATTTGAACGTGGGCCCAGAAGCAATTAATTCCATAGCAATAAGCTCCACAGTTTATTCAGGCATAGCAGGTGGAGCCTGGGTGGAGCAGTATCTGCTGGTACGGGGATTCAGGAGCCAGACTGGGGCTGTTCCCTCTGTCTCAGTGTGCCATGGAGTGGTTGGCTGGAGCACAAGAGAACTTCAGCATGGGGCTAGCCAGCAGGTAGCCCCCACAATGAAGCAGTCCAGTGCCCAGCCAGTCAAATCAGTGGCTTTATGTGCCTTACTGTGGAGTTCTTTACTCTGCAGCAAGATGGTACTTGTATTTACAAATACTATCCTGCTAAGGAATAAATTAGTTTACTCCAGCCTAATAGGGGCTCATGCTAGATACTGAGACATTACTGTGCAGCTAATTAGTCAACTGCATAGTAAATGTCTCCTGTAGATGCCCCGGGGAGATCATTCCTAGATCCTGGTGCTGCTACTAAAACACGGGGACAAACTGGAAGCAGGGCAGCTCCAGGCTCCAAGTCTAACTGGAGGTCTGGAAATTCCCCCATCCATCCATTTGCTGTCTCTTGTCTTGTGTTTAAACTGTGAGCTTTTGGGGGACAGGAACCACCTTTTTGTTCTGGGTTGGTGGAAGACCTGACACCACAGGCTGCTGGTCTAGAGCAGGCTCCATGCTACAGTAAGATTACACTAATGAATCATTAATAAGCAATAACAGCAAACCAGACCTACAGTAGTACTGAATAGAAATACTATTGGCACAGTCAGCAGTTGGTTTTAAATTTTGGGTGGATCAGGAATCAAAGCAGGGTGCAACCGCACCACTGCAATGCCCTCACCGCCCATCCACCAGTGCTACGAGCTAATCGCCACTTTGCTTTCTGCTGGATGAACTAAATACATGGCACCTCTCCAGTCTTCCCCTGTAGGTCTGGTTTGCTGAATATTCAGGCAGTACTGAGGGACTCAATTGACTTCAGGGCTCATTGTAATCCTTCTAAACTCTTCATTCCATAGATGTTAATGATCCATTCTCCTTTTTAATGCTGTTGATGTTCCACCGATCAACTTATCCTTTCTCCTGCAATTTTGCTTTCTGTTAGCTACTCCTGATAATACAGATCCTATTTCACAGCTCTGCAGGCTGTTTTTAATTCTAGCTAAAAACATTAGCTCAGGTGTGGGAATAACTTTCAGTGAAGTACTGAGTGCACTATCAAGAGATACACTTTACTTCTAATGACTATAGGACTAATGAAACAACAACTTTTGATTATTTTTGCCTAGTTTGTTGTGTTTTTAATACATGATAAAAATAAAGTAAATTAATTCACATCCCAATAAAGATATACTTGTTTTTGCTTTGATCTTAATCTGAATAACATAGCCATAGGCCCCTAGCATATTAATAAAGCTTCTAGTTTCTCTAGTAGAGCTTCTGGAGAAAAATATGTGTTGTATTATATGTGATGATGCAGGTCACCCTCTACACTCCCCATTTCAAAATCCTAGATCTGCCATGGCCCCTAGTACCTACAGGGGGGAAAGATTTCTTGTTGAAGAAGGTTCTTCAGTCCAGCAGATGAAGTCACAGCAAGTTCTAGCCTCTGGAAGCAGAAATTAAGCAACTTCACGCCACAGATAAGGCATGCGTTCCTAGTAGCGAGAATGACTAAGCATGGCAAGAGCTCACCTAAGATGCTGGATATGTCAATTAAGGTAAAATGTTTTCTAACAAATGCTCTGTAGTCTCTCCAGATCATCTGTCAGTGATAGGTTTGACCCAGGAAGTGCCAGCTGAAATTCAGCTCGTTTTGCAGAAGATCAGACTGCAGGATTGTAACAGTCCTTATTGGCTTTAAACTCTATGACTCCATGAATAAATTATAAATATTATAAACTGTGAGTGCAAAGCAGAATATCACCACTCCAGCTACAGACATTGGAATTCACCTGGATCATCTGTGTGTCATGAGCCCTATACTGCCTGCAGCTAAAGGAGTGTTCTCGTAGCTCTAGGGCTGGGTGCCTGGGGGTGTGCAGAAGTAGGGGCTCCATCTCTAGGCTGTGGTGTGTAGAACTGTGGTGCTATAAAAGCCACCAGGGGGATTGTTACAATGCTTGTAAGCATTTTCCAGAGGGTGTGTGATGCCTCCCTGCATTCGAGGAACACTCAGGAGCTGCCTGCATTGCCCGTGTAACTGTAAGAAGCACCTAAGTTTACGGTCTAAAAATTGCTTCCTAGGCCTTTCTACTGGGATTGTCCCTTGCATGCTGCAGGCAGGAATTCCAGGCTCTGAGAGCTGACCTGAAATGTTTTGGGGAGGCTGTCTTGTGATGCTGAAGCACAGCAATGTAGCTGTTGTGCCACAGTGATATAGATCTTTGGAGGAGGTTTTGGAGGGGAGGACTACAAGGTATCCTCCTGATGGTCATAAACCTGCTACAAACTAGCTGGGAAGAAATCTTCCTAACTGTAACACATAGGCAAAGTTGTCCAGCAGTTAGAGCAGCAGCTGGGTGCCAGGATTCCTAAGTTCTCATCCCTAAATTCAGCTATGAGCATTGTCTGGTACAGTGGTTCTCAACCTTTTTCAGATACAAGGTACCCCTTACAAAGTGCCAGCCCTTAGCTTTTACTTGTTTTTTGACTACAGAAAAATAATAGAGCAATAGGCAGACAAGGTTCCTTGTCTGCCCATGTCCTTAGACCAACCTATAGCCTGGAGTCTGGACTCCTATCTTGGTGAATGTAGTTCCTGCCATGAAGTCAGGACTGCTGGACTCTATTCCAAGCTCCTGAGGTGTGCCTTTGGCATAAGAAGCTGCATTTTCTGTGCCTCAGTTTCCATGTCTGTAAAATGGGTGTATGTAATACCCATTTCACAGTGGGCCTTTGAAGCATAAGTGTGAAAGCACTTTGAGACTCAGAGGGAAGGCTCTGAAGAGGTGCAGAGTTTCAGGATGGAAGAACTAAAGTCTTGGAGGTGGCATCAGCATCTGAGCAGGGAGTGTTTTGCATTTCCAAAGGGACTCTGGGCTTCAGGCATGAAAATTCCCTTCTACAATGGCCTCCTTCTCAGATGTTTTGCCAGTTGGTTCATTGGTTTTAGCATTGAGACAATGGTGACATCTGGCGGCCACTTAACTTGACTACAAGCACATATCCACATTCCTCCTCTCGGTGGAGGGGACAGCAACTGACAGCTACTGGATTAAGAATTGGCTTTGACTTGAGCAGCTTCATACAGCTCCTCCCCCCTCCAGCACTGCTTCATCATGGTGACAGCTGCAAGAGCATTTGTCTTGCCCTTGCAAAGAAAAGCAGAGACTGGTGCTGTGATGCTTTCAGGGCACCTAAATAATACCTAACATGAACATTTTCACCCACCACTGAAATAGAGCCCCCTCTGGCAAACAGGTGCTTAAAAGCCCAATGCCAATGTTACCCAGGAAAGCCCCTCCCCCACCTACCCCAGCCCTGAAATTCACCCCTCCCCTCCAGGGGACAGGGCAGCTGTTTAATAACCACAGGGCAAGAGTCATCCCTCCTGTACTGAAATGCTGCTGTCTCTGGGGTGGAGCACAGCATTTGCTTGCTCCTGCTAGGCTAGGGCAGGAGTCTTGTCCCAATATAAACCTACAAAGAAAACCTAGGGGAAGAAAACAGAGTTGTCACATCAGGGTCTTGATTAGGGTGCTCTGTGAAATGTGCTTGAGGTTGTCTGATGACTGGGAAGGATGGAGGATCTTCATGCTGCTGCACAGTGTTGGGCCATTAGTGCCCCCTCCTGAACAACTCTTCCTGTGGCACCTTGCTTCTAGCCCAGCTCCTAGCCTGATGGTGTAACTCTGGGCTATCCAGCTTCTAAACATCTAGGGACCACACTTTGCATGGGCTATGCCAGCAGGGACTTTGTTAGGGTGAAGCACGGGCACTGCCCTGCCCTCTAGGTAGCAAAACCTGAGGGAGGGAGAGGCAGCCTTGAGACCCCAGCTGCAGTAGCAGCTGGAGCAATAGGGGAGTAGTGGCCAGGTAGAAGCCCAGGAGCCACACACTAACTCCATGCAGGCCACACGCAGCCTGCGAGCTGCTAGTTGGACAGCCTTGGTGTATGATGTAGCCACTGAATGTGGATGGTTGTCACCCTAGCTGCTATCCTGAATAACAGGACAGAAGTCCACCCCAGTTGGCAGCGGGCTGGGTTCTTTTTCTTTAGCCCACACAGTAGAGTGCTGTGTGTGTGATTCAGGAGGAGTTTGGGGCTATTCTGCTTGTCCCTTTAGCTATAAAGGGTACCTGCTGTTTAATGAAGGCAGTTCAAAATGTAGTGAGGCTTTTTTTCCATCAGCAAGGAGAGTCTGCAGTGAATATGAGTCTTCCAACCCCAGCAGGGCAGCCGAGAGCTCTTTACCTGCAGCAGCTTCTGCTTTTAGCTTTGGAAAACCCAGATTGTGAAGGAACATTTTAGGGGTGTGTGTGTGTGTGTGTGTGTGTGTGTGTGTGTGCGCGCGCGCGCGTGAGAGAGAGAGAGAGACATGAGCTGCCAGGGCTCAGAGAAGACCAGCATAGATTCAGCACTGTGCTCAGCAGACTGTAGCTGGTAGAGCATGAAAAAACTCCTGCCCGGTCCATCATGCTCTTTATGGTGAGGTATGGCTACATTTAACACTTCCTAATGTTAGGAAGCAAGGGATCAAAGGGAGCAGCTCAGAGGCAGTGTGCTAGCTAGGAATAGGGGTGGGGGTAGGGATGGGAAGAGGTGATGATCTTTCAGCCTAGGACCTTTCTCCAGGCTGTGTCCCATAATTTGCTTATTCAATAGGTAGGTCTGATTCTGGACTTTGGCCCACTGTACTGTGATACTTTAGTTTTTGACCCTATGTATGCAATTCACAGGCTGCAAGGCATAGACAAGCTTTCCCCAGCATTTGACTGATTAAAGCAAATGTTGGGCTCATGGGGCCACCCAGCACCCCATAAACCTATTGCCCAGTCAGGGCTTCAGTCTATCCGGCGTGTGAGCTGAAAAGGTGTTACAGCAGAAGGCCAGAACACCAACCTCCTTTCGGTACAGGAAGGCGTCTGCATTGCCTTGGGAGTTTCATGCTGACACTGGTTGACCAAACAGAAGGCAGTAGTTTTGCACCTTAGAAACTAACTAAATCAGAGCTACCTAAGCTTTTGTAAGCAGCAGCTTGCTTCATCAGATGCTCGCTGATTGACCAGCCAGTTGTCCCAATAAGGAGCTGTTTAAGCAGATTCCTTGGCTGGCCTGGTTATCAGGGTGGTTTGCACACCAGTCCCTTTGCTACATAAGGTTCTTCCCTCCTATATATTGCCAAGTCTTGTGTGTGCTATGGAAGGCCCTGCACTTGGGCTTTAAGACCAGGCTGATCCAGTAGTGAGGATCACCCCCATGCTGTGTTTTTCTCCACCTGCTCTGCCTGTATGAATGGGTGCTGTCATGACTTGTTTATTAAAATATCTGCGTATGAATTACTGGTGCTTTAGAACAAGTCATTAGTGGAACTGCAATAGAAAGTGTGATGTGAGAAACACACTGAACTTACAGCTGCCTCGGGTTGAGTTACTGAGATTTGAATCTAAGAACCAGACTTTCTCACAATAGGTAACATCTCTGGCCCTGGGCCTGTCAGGAGCACAGTCATCCCCTGTAAGGAAGCACCAGAGATGGGGCCCACAACACACAGGCAGAAGGCCAGGGGGAGTCCTGATTGACCTCTCCATTGCTGTTAGCCCACTGTGATCATGGCAGGACTCAACTCACCCTGCTCCCTAGAGCTGGTCAGAAATGTTTTTTGGCCTCTGGAAAAAAAATGACATTAATGAAAGAGAGGCTGAAACCTCTGGTAACCTATCTTTTTAATAACAAGTCAAACCTGTGTCTGTAGCCTGCTCAGCTCAACCAGGATGCATACAATGCTGTTCCCATGGACAAGAGCCAAGAGCTCATGGGTACCAAGGAGAGTAGGGTTGCTCTGGAAAACTCCCCTTTAATGTCTCAGGCCAGTATTTCAAAGCCTTCTAGAGGAGTTTGGTGCCCAGCTGCCATTGACTAGCCATTGAAAGTCCCCATTGAAAGTCTCTTTATGGGTGTGTGCCTTGCATTCTTTGATTCCATTTGTGTGTGTTTAAAGATCACTATCAACCCAGTGACTCCCCACCCAGCTCCCTTCATGTGACTTTGCTATCCCACAGGTAGGAGGAAGGGGAGTGGGTTGCTTTTATTTACCTGGGAGCTGAATCACAAAGCTTGACTGAACTGCTGCTCCTCCCAGCAGGCTCTTTCCCAAGCTGAGCACTGTCTTGACTCTGTCCAGCTGCCTCCTGGACCCTAGTGTCCCTGCCACCAAGGTTGCCTGGCAAGACCTGAGGTTGTCAGTTCGCACCTTGCCTCTAGAAGCAGAAGAGCTTGAGCTGAGAATGCCTGAGCTCTTTCCTAGCACATGAGAGCCATCTTGCTGGGCTTACACCCAGCTTTGGGACACAAAAGCCCCAAAGATCCCATCCTAGTCCCGCTCACAGAGACAGGAACATGCTAAGAGAGTGCTGCTGGGCCTTGCAATGATACCTGCTGTGTTGCCCAGCAGTGGGGCTGGGACAGGGACCCACCCAGGCAAGAAATGATAGGAGATCTCCCAGGGCAGATGCCAGTCAGAGGCCAAGAAGCCCATGGGTGGTAACATAATATTCCCTGCACTGAACCAGCAGGTGCAGGAGAACTTAGGTGGGATTGTTAAAAGAACCCAAAGCAATTAGACACAGGCGCAACTGTAGCATTGATAGTAATACAGAGTATGGACGGTATCAAGGGAGGAGCGAGCAGTGTGACTGCCCCTGGCACTGAAGCGAAGGGGTGCCAACAGGTGCTGCCCAGCCAGGATGGGGTGTGGGATGGAACTGCGAGCAGCTCATTCGAGGGGGCACGGAGATGGGGGAGCGGCTCCTACTGCTTCGTGCACCCCCAGGGAAGCATGGGTGGGGGCATGTGACCCCTGGATCTGTGCACGGGCCGAAGACAGGCAGCCGCTGCGGGCTTACCCTGGGCGCCAAACTTCCTTGCTACAGCACTGTTAATACACATGGACAAACAAACCCCACAGTTACACAGTGATTCTCCCTGGCATACAGCAGCAGAAAGCTGAGGCACAGAGAGGGGCCTAGACTTACCCACCAGAGCACAAGGGCAGAACAGACTGACCCGAAACATCCAAAAACAAAAGTTCTTCCCCACAATGAAACCATGGAAAAATACTACTCGGGGGGCCAAACAAAATGGCCCATTTTGCTTTGCTTTTTAAGATCAAAATGTGGGTATGTTTTGAAACAAAAAATTGCTTGGAAATGAAAAATCCAAATATTTTCCAAAAGCATTCTTTACCAGGTTTCTGGGTTTTGGGGCGTGAGGAGCTTAGTGGAATTGGCAATGGAGAGAATCACTTTGGTGAATGGAAATGCATGTTTCTTGGTGAATGCAACAGTAGACTGAAGAACTCCCCGCAGCTCCCAGCAGGAGCCCAAGCCCAGTTCTACTCCTGCTCAGAACCTCCCTGTGCTGAGCTCCTGCGCTTGGTAGCGATGGGGTCGCCTTTCTGGGTGCTGCTGCAGCCTGTGGTCCCTGAGCATGACCCCTTGCCTCAGATCCATGGAACAAGCCGAATGCAGGCTTCCTCCTGCTGCTCGCCCAGAGGACCTCTGGCGTCCCAGGAAAGGGCTTGGTTAGCTGGGGTCTGTCGGAGCAGGAATACCTGCAAGAAACAGGGGCCTGGCAGCCAGAGGAGTCCTCAGGAGAGGGAGCTGCAGGGAGAGCCCTCACTTTGAGTTCAGGCAGGGGAAGGCAATAGTTTTTTGTTCTCCCCTTCCAGGTTAATCTTTGTGTCAACTCTTACACCTTTTGCTTTTGTGCTGACCTTAACCCTTGGTTGCCTGTTCTGGTCACTTGCCAGAACATTTTTCATAGGTCTATGTCTTCATTTCCTGGCCAGGGAGATATCCCACAGGCAGCTGTTGTGTAGTCCTCATTGCTGAGATAAAGCCAAGGGGTGGAGGAGGCTGGGGCACACCCTGCCCAGCCAGCCCCTGTCCCTGAATGGAGCCTGGATCCACCCACTCGGGGAGACCCTGCCTGCAGCCAGGTGTGCAGCCACAGGAAGGAGCGAGGAAGAGAGAGCTTGGCCGGCAGGATCCAGCCCCACACATGGCGCTGCCCCCCTGAAATGCGGCCACCTCGGGGGGGGGAAATTGACTGCAGTGCCGTTGCAGGGGTCTCCCCGCGTCAGCCCATGAATTTGGAGAAAGGGCACAAAGGCTCTGCCAGCCCGTGCCACTCTCCAGGCCAGCTTCAGGCTGGGCATGACAGGCAGAGGAAAGCTTTGGTCAGGCCAAAAGCCTGTAGCAGGGCCCTTGGCATGGGCCATTGCCCTGTCCCAATGCCCTGGAAGGTATCTGCAATGTCCTGGGAAAGGGAATCCTCCATCCCAGGGCAATGAGGCTGAAGCTGGTTCCTTATTCCCAGTTTCTTATTCCTGGTCCTTTTTCAAAGCTAATCTATACCCAATAAAATTGTACATATGAATTAGTCAATATGCATAGCTAATGAATTAATTTCTCTTTACAGTGTGTAATCTTTTCTAATTTAATAAAAGCCATAGCACTTCTGGCTGTGTGTCTGTCTGTCTGTAATGCTCCAGGCCAACAGTGCATGCACCGCTTGGAGCCTTACTGACAGACACACAGGCGAGGCGGAGGCGGTGGGGGCCAGGGTGTGTTCCACCGCCCAGGGGCAAGGGGAGGGGAGGAGAGGGGAGGGAAGGGACATGGCGCACGGCCGTGTGGGGGCATGGCGCGTGGCAGGACCTGGTGCGGGGCCACAGGGAGCGGGTGCGGTGTGTGCAGGCAGCACACACCAGCTGCAGCACGTAGCCATGGGGCAAGGCGCGCCCCCGCACGGCACCCTGTGGCCGCACCCCCACCCCCTGTGAGGCTATCACCCATCAGCTGTGGCCATGGGGCATGCAGGGCGCAGGGGCGTGTGGTGCATGGGGGCATGGGGAGCTGGCGTGGGGGGCATGCGGGCAGCGCCCACCAGCTGCAGCATGTGACCATGGGGTGCAGTGCACCCCCATGCCCACTCCCTGCGCGGCACCCTGCAGCAGCACCCACACCCTCCTGCCAGCTGTGGCTGTGGGGTGCACTGGGTGAGGGGGGGCGGCACAGCCATAGTGTGCCATGCAGGGAGCTGGCACAGGAGGCAGGAAGGGGGTTGCAGCAGCCTGCTGCCACTGCCAGAGGATGGGAGGGCGGGGGATGGGGGACTGGGGCTGAGGTTTTACTGGGCTGATCCCAGCTGAGTGGTGGTGGGGGGGCTGCAGGGCCATGGGAACCCAGCGGCTCCTCTAGTGCCAGGTGCAGGCAGCTCCCACCACTGTGTGCACTGTGGGAGAGCTGCCAGGCTCTGATGGCCCCAGGACATGGCCCGGCTGAGGCCCCAGTCATGGTGAATGCACCCTGGCCAGGCTGAGGAGCCCAGGGGGCACATGGGCCCCAGTCTATGCAGTGAGCAGGGGCGGCTATAGCTGCAGCCTCTGCTCCACCTCTGCTCCCTGCCTTGCTGCCCCTGCTTTGACAGTGGTGCGGCACCATGTGAGTCCTGCCGCGGGGTGGGCCAGGCAGTAAGGCACGTGTGTGTGGTGTGGTGCAGGGGCTGGGGGGTGGTGTGGGGCTGGGAGTGGGTGCGTGGCTGGATGTGCATGGTATGCAGTGTGTGTGTGTATGTGTGTCCGTGTGGAGTGTGGCTGGCTGGCTGGGTGGGTGTGTGGCATGTGGTTGGTTGGGTGGGTGTGTATGTGTGTGGCGTGTGGCTGGGTGGGTGGTGTGTGCATGTCTGTGGCATGTGGCTGGGTAGGTGGGTGAGTGTGGCTGGGTGGGTGTGGCTGGCATGTTGCTGGGTGCGGGTGTGGCATGTCGTTAGGTGGGTGTGGCTGGGTGGGGGTGTGGCATGTGGCTGGGTGTGGCGTGTGACTAGGTGGCTGTGGCGTGTGGCTGGATGTGTGTGTGTGGCATGTGGCACGTGGGTGGGTGGGTGGTGCATGGCTGGGTGTGTGTAGGGGGATGCACGAGGCCAAACAGAGCTAAAGAGTTGTCCAGATCATGTTGCTTGTTAAAAAAAAATGATCCCCTTTGCTGCTGCTGCTGCTGCCATCCTTGCCTGCCAAGAGGCTTGTTAGCTAGAGGGTGGGATGTCAGGTGGGGAGCAGACCAGCATCACAGCAGGAGCAGGGCAGTGCCCCATGTGGCCCTGACCCCGCAGCCTGTCCTGGTGCAGCTGGGGCTGGAGGTGAAGCAGGGAGGACGTGTGAGCAGAGAGGGCTGGTGCTAGCAGGGGCAGCCATGCTCGGGCCTGCTTTTATGTGCTGGGCTGGGCACTTGCCACTGCGGCTGCAGCTGCAGCCTCCGCTTCACATCTGCTCCCTGCCTCACTGCCCCTGCTTTGACAGCGGTGCAGCGTCATGTGAGTCCTGCCATGGGGTGGGCCAGGCAGCAAGGCACATGTGTGTGGCGTGGGGCTGGGGGTGGATGTGTGTGTGGCGTGTGGCCGGCAGGGTGGGTGTGGCTGGGTGTGTGTGGGGGGATGCACGAGGCCAGACATGGAGCTAAACAGTTGTCCAGATCTTGTTGCTTGTTTTAAAAAAAAAAAAAAAAAGATCCCCTTTGCTGTTGCTGTCGCCATCCCTGCCTGCCAAGAGGCTTGTTAACTAGAGGGTGGGATGTCAGGTGGGGAGCAGACCAGCATCACAGCAGGAGCAGGGCAGTGCCCCATGTGGGCCTG
>NW_005842191.1:1013517-1019980 GCF_000455745.1 Alligator sinensis
AGCCGCACAGGCCCCAGCTGGATCCACTCTGCCGGCCAGGCTGGCTCAGGTGAGTGACAGCAATGGACACAGCCAGCTCCAATAACAGCATTATTTATTATGTCTAAACCTAAAATATTTACAGGGGGGAAGCCGGGGGGAGGCCACACGTGAAAGGCCCTGTGGAAGTCCCCAGGGCAGGCTAGTCAGTGAATGGGCCCCTTGGGGCCTGGCTTGAACGCCTTGTGCTCCACTCCAACACGGTAAATCTCAGGCAGGCCAGTGACTTTGGTAACAGGAAAAAAAAATAGTCTGCTCCAGGGCCACCTGCCGTGGGGTCTCCAGCTGTGCCAGGGCCCAGAGCCAGCCCCGAGGGGCCCAGCAGCCCATCTGGCACCTCAGCCCCACGGGAGCAGGGCTGACTAGTAAGAACAGGCAATGGCTGAATCCAGCTGGAGGGACTCTGGTCTGGCTTTGCTCCCACAGGGAGATCCAGCCACTGGGGAGCACGGGAGCACATATCTGGCACCTCAGTCCCACAGGAGCAGGGCTGATTGGTAACAACAGGCAATGGCTGAGTCCAGCTGGAGGGACTCTTGTTTTGCTTTGCTCCCACAGGGAGATCCATCCACTGGGGAGCAAGGGAGCGTGCAGGGCAGGAGGAGGCTTAGACCGGGCGACAGGAAGGGCAGCTCAGGACAGCACGTGGCAAAGTGACCTCCTCCCCGCACTCCTGTGGTCAGACCTGCTGCAGCAGGCTTGTCTTGAGCTAGCAGCCTGGGCCCCAGCCCCGCTCCTGTACCACCTGGCAAGTCTCAGGGGCTCAGCCTGCCCCAGGACAGGGTGAAGAGGGAGGGAAGGAAGAGACAGCACAAGTTGTGCCGGATGCTGGTGGGGATCATCCTGAGACCAGCACCACTCCCAGCTCCCATGGTCCATCCCTGTGCAGCCCCCACCTTCACTGAAGCTCCTCCATCCTTTTCTTCTTCAGCTCACCAAGGCGGTCTGCATGCCACTGTATCTCCTTTTGTAAGTGCTTCTCATCCTCGAAGCAGGTGGCCTGCTTTTGCA
This sequence comes from Alligator sinensis, assembly GCF_000455745.1. Classification (NCBI taxonomy): domain Eukaryota; kingdom Metazoa; phylum Chordata; order Crocodylia; family Alligatoridae; genus Alligator; species Alligator sinensis. Next base: position 1,014,568 of record NW_005842191.1, read on the forward strand.
CCAGCTGCGCCTGGCGCTCCTGCATCTGGCATTGCACCACTTCACCATACTCCGCTCGCTTGGCTTCCCTCTCCTCTCGCTCCACCCTCGGGGAGACACCAGCACCGGTAACAAAGTCCAGCCCAGCCCTGTGCACAGGCAGTGCCTGTCCTCCCCACAGCAGGCTGGCAGGGCCTGACCTTCTTGCCAGGGGCTGCTCTGTCCCCTCCCACAGACACAGGGTCCTATGTCTGCCCCAGCTGGGTCATCTCCACTGTAGCTCCTGCCCCCCAGGCTTGGCAGGAGCTGCACTGGGCAGGCCTGATTCAGCCCAGCCTGGTGCCGCTGTAGGTACACACTCTCCACTGCCTGGGACCCCGCTGTTGCTCAGGGGATGGACCATGCTTTGCCTTACCTGAAAAACTCTTCAAAATGGCTGCAGTCCCGCTTCGCCTGCATCAGCAGCTTGTGGGCCATATACTCCATGCGGCTCTGCTGCAGCATGACCTGGAGCTCCATTATCTTCATCAATTTTTCATTTTTTGCTAGCAAGTCCCTATGCCACCACTCCTGCTCCTTGGCCTCCTGCTTCCACATGGCCCAGAGCATGTCCTGCAGGGAGGGAAGCCCTGACTGCATTGCCCAGGCAGCAAGGAGCCAGGCTGAGATGCTGCCCCTGCTCCCCCAGGGAGCCAGCCCCGACCCTTGGACTGGCTTTGCCTGGCTCCTCTCCTGCCTGTGTAGAGCTGACTGGGCTCTCCTCCCTGCCTGCTCCAGGTGCGGTGTTGGCTGCCACGACAAAGCTGGAATGACCCAGGCGAGCTGTGCAGCCTTGCCTGATGCCTTGGAGGGCTAACGTCCTCTCACCTGGGCCTGGGCCGCCGCATGTCAACCTGCGTCCTACTCAGCCTGCCCTGCCACAGTGCCATGGGGAAGCATTCGCCACCCCTCCCCCGGCGTGCATGTGAGGGAGGCCCTCCCAATCTGATGGGTCCCAGGAGGGAGAGAGGGCAGGGGCAGCTGTGAGCGTTACCTTGTCAGTCTGGAGGTCCTGGGTCCTCTCCTGCAGGCCCCTCAGCTGGGCCATCTCCACCTGCTTCTCTTGATAGGCGTCCTCCTGCAGCACCTCAAACTCTGCTTCCTGTGCCTGCCGCAGCACAGCCCCAGGTCTATGAGCCACTGACCCACCCCATGCACCAGCAAACATGGGCAGAGCCATCATAGCGTCACCCGTGTGTGTGTGTGTGTGTGTGTGTGTGCGTGCGTGAGTCCATGCGTGCGCCAGGTTACTTGTGTGTGTCATATTGAATGAAATAGTTTGAATATTTGTAATGGTTGCCCATTAGCCAGTTTCAGGAAGAAGATAAGATTTATCTCCTTATCTAAGTCATTGTTTTTGGACTACGTGCAAAAGGTCCTGACTTTGTTTAAAGTCTTAATTTTAATTTTATCTTTAGAAGTCTTTTACAAAGAGAGCAAATATCCTGAGTTCCGAGAGATCAAACCCTAAGGCCTTTTGACCAGATTGGTAAGAAAAGGGAATTTGCAGTGATATGGAAGTTTCCCAAAGGTAATTTCAAAAGAATCTGTTGAGTAAAATCCAAGCCCAAATTTGGGGGTAATGACAGGTTGAGTAGGAGGAGCCCATAGACGGCAGCTCACTCAATAAAAACTGTAACTTACTGTCCCAATTTGGAGGTGACTTCACTTGTAGAACAACGAAGGAAGAATCGCAAGTGTAGGCCGGATCAGATTGATCACCTGAACCACCCTCTCCGTGAACACGAATCTCTTAGCTCACGCTGAAGCTGCAGAGCGCCCGGAAGGGACTGAAGGAAGGGGACTTAGTCCTATCACTGCTGAGGCCAGCCTATTGAATTGTATTGTTGAGGCGAGCCCATTGAACTGTACTACTGAGGCCAACACATTAAATTGTACTACTGAGGAATGAAACCATATTTTGGTATTTGGCTTCTTGGAATTCTAGGATTGTAAGTATATTATGAAAAATAATAGTATTGATTCAAATTTAACTTTTAGTTGTAATTGTAGTTGTTTTTGTAACACTAATTCTTATAGCATTGTTTGGGAAGGAAGTGCATTCGGAGCATTGTTTCTGATATATGTAATTATTGTGTTCTTAATGTTTGTGGTGTTTCTTAAGGCTAAGCAGTGTTATATACGTAGCAAAGAATTTTAAAATAAAATTGTGTTGTATGAATTAAGTGTGTAATCATTGTGAAATCGTGCAATCAGCTAACTACTCCCCCAGCCAGTGCATCAAAACGAATCAGTAAATTGTGTGGGATTTTCTCTATTCCATAACCCACTAGAGACAGTGTGTGCAGCATTCTCACACAGGCAGTGTCATGTGCAGCATTAACATGCATGTGCAGTGCTCACATGGTGATGCACACAGAGCATTCGCACACGTTGTCACACACACACATGCAGTGCTCCTGCATGGAGCACTGTATCACATACATGTGCAGTGCCACACATGGAGCACTTACTTGCACATGGTATGTGCTGCCTTAACCCATCAGCACATGGGGCTCTCGAGTGCTCTCCTCTAGGCCAAGCAATGCTGAGACCAGAGCAGGTCGTTCCAGCCACCACTCGGGCTCCGCAGGCCCTTTTCCCTGCCCCTGGATGCGTATCATTCTCTGTTTCTGGTAGTCCAGGATGCACTGGTCATACAGCCTCCCTTGCTCCAGTTTCTGCTTCTTGTATTTCAGCATATTCCTGAGTATAGAGAAACTCTCCGCAAGGGCATCCCTTTCTTTTTGCCGTCTCTTCCTCTCCTCCATGTTATTCTTTCCTTGCTTCTTGATCTGGCTCCCCCTGGGTGAGACACAAGAACTGTCTCAAGTGCTCCCTGCTGGCCCCAGGCTCCTTGCCAGCAGGACCCCCTGCAAGGCCAGCTGGGCTGGGAGGTCTGCTCCCAGGCTGCCATCCCGTGGCTAAGCAGGGGAGGCTGAGCCTGGGGGTGCTCCTGTCTCAGCGTTCATGTGAGGTGCTGCATGTGGGAAGTGCCCACGTTTGAGGCAGCTGCTGCCTGGCTGTGCTGGGGCAGGGCCTTCCTGCTTACCGGATCACCTCTGGCTGCCTCTCCTGCTCCAGCTCTTCCTGCATCTGCATGGCGTTCTGGCACTTCACTTCCATATTCTGGTCCAGGCACATCTCCTCCTGTTTGGGGTCTATCTCCACCTGCTTCATCTCTGAAAACTGGGCATCCTGGGCGGCGCGGCACGTGGCATCCACAGCCAACTGCAGGGCAGAGCACCAGGCTGGTCTGCGCCACACAGCACCAGCAGCAGGGGAGAGAGACCCTGATGTGGGGCACAGAGTGGGGAAGAGACACAGGGCCACGGGGGCTCTAGTGGGGAGCAGGGCCCAGACCTATTCCTGGCTCTGCCACTGACTGTGTGTGTGCCCTTGCACATCTCCAGTGGGCGCAGAAGGGAGCACAGGGCTCAGGGGCTGGCACAAACACTAGGAGCTTGGCCAGGTGGTGGGCCGTCCCAATCCAGCTGGGACTGGAGTGACTGTAGCTCTCCCTGGCGAGTGACCCTTCTGCAGTGGGCTGGGAGGTCCCAGAGCCCAGTTTCTGGCAGGGTGTCCTGATCGTCCCATCCCCACAGAGCTCCTTGCAGACAGCCAAAGTACTGAGCTGAGTCAGCCCCCAGCTCCCCTCCATGCTGCAGTCCCTCCATGGCAATGCTTCACGTGACGTCCTCAGTCTAGGTCCCAGGGAAGCAGGCGCAGCGTGGCCTTGCCTTTTGGGGAAGAGGACTTGGGGGCAAAGGGGCAGCAGTGGGAGAGGGGCTGGAGAGAGGGCAGCTGGAGAGCTGGAACCTTCTCCATGTCCTTGATCTTGTCACCCTCCATGTGCATCCTGCTGGCCCGCTGGACTTCAGGATTAGTTTGTTCCTGCACCTCCTCCTGGTCACTCTGCTTGTCCTAATGTAGAATCAGATTCTCTGAGGCCTGCCTGTGCTAGGCCACAGTGGTGTGGAGGGGAGAAGCAGGCTGCTAGCAGCCCCTGGCAGGCGGGGAGCCAGGCTGGGCTAGTGTCAGAGCCTGCGCTTCAAAGAGCTGCCACCAGCCCCTGGGCCCTTAGCACCCTGTCACGCTGGCCAGGGCTGCCTGCACTTTGGGATGGGCCTGCCCAGGGCAGCTGCTGGATGCAGCCCTGCTCTGAGCCAGATGCCTGAATCATGCTCCTCCGACAGGCACCGTCTATGTGGGCCACGCTTGGCACAGCAGCCCAGGATGTGTGTGGCCCTACAGGATGCCTATCATGAGGTACCCATGCCAGGCATGGACAGGGATCCCGACCCTTGGGCTGCTTTTTTTCTGGCTCCGCTCCTGTCTGTATAGAGCCAGCTGGGCTCTCCTCCCCTCCTGCTCCAGGTGTGGTGCTGGATACCATAGCAAAGCTGGAAGGACCCAGGCGAGCTGTGCAGCCTTGTCTGATGCCTTAGAGAGCTAATGTCCTCTCACCTGAGCCAGGGCTGCTGCTTGACAACCCACATCCTGCTTAGTCTGGGCCTCCAGCTGGGGCTTGGTCTGCCCTGCCGCAGTGCCATGGGGAAGCATCCCCCACTCCTCCCCGGGGGTGCATGGGGGTGAGGCCCTCTCACGCTGATGGGTCCCCAGCTGCCAGACAGGCCGGGAGGGAGTGAGGGTAGGGGCAGCTGCATGCATTACCTTGTCAGCCTGGAGGTCCTGGGTCCTCTCCTGCAGGCCCCTCAGCTGGGCCATCTCTTGCTGTGCCTCCAGCCCTGCTTCCTGCACCTGCCACAGCACAGCCCCAGTTCCATGAGCCACTGACCCCCTCCACTCCAGCACTAGCAGCAGCACCAGCACTAGCAAACATTGGCAGAGTCATCATAGCATCACACACGTGTGTGTGTGTGTGTGTGTGTGTGTGTGTGTGTGTGTGTGTGTGTGTGCGCACGCGCACGCCGGATCACTCGTGTGCAGCATTCTCACACAGGCAGCGTCATTTGCATACAACCACATGCAGCATTAACATGCATGTGCAGTGCTCACACAGTGGTGCACACACGGAGCGTACGCACACGTTGTCACACACACACATGCAGTGCTCCTGCATGGAGCATTGTGTCACACACATGTGCAGTGCCACACACGGAGCATTTGCACATGGTGTGAGCTGCCTGCACCCATCAGCACACGGGGCTCTCTAGTAGGCCGGTGCAAAGCGGCTAGTATTTGCTTCGGATTCGGCTGATTCAGAGGACAGTGATTCAATTCAGAGATTCAAATCACTGTCCTGATTTGATGCAGCTGAATCTCTGAATCAACCAGGCCAGACCCATCCCCTGTCCCTCTTCCAGCCCAGCAATGGCTGCCCCACCGGCCCCAGCTCCTGGCACTTTGGGGAAAAAAAGCCCCCGTTCAGCAG
>NW_005842191.1:1020011-1023450 GCF_000455745.1 Alligator sinensis
ACTGGGCAGGGGGCAATCCCTGCTGCCCCCCACTGTGTGGGGGGCTCTGTCTGAGTGCTCTCCTCTAGGCCCAGTGATGCTGAGACTAAAGCGGGTCGTTCCAGCCACCACTCGGGCTCTGCAGGCCCCAGCCCTTCCAGTTCCCCTGCCCCTGGACCCATACCATTTTCTGCTTCTGGCAGTGAAGGATGTGCTGGTCAACCAGCCCCCCCTGCTCCAGCTTCTGCTCCTTGGATTTCATCGTTTTCTTGTTAATGCAGCTATCCTCTGCCAGGCGTTCCCTTTCTTTTTTCCGTCTCTTCCTCTCCTTATTACTCTTTTTCCGCTCCTTGATCTGGAGCCTCTCCCTGGGTAAGACACAAGAATTGTCGCACGTGCACCCCACTGGCCCCAGGCTCCTCACCAACAGGACTCCTGCAAGGCCAGCTGGGCTGGGAGACCTGCTCTAAGGCTGCCATCCAGCGACCAAGCAGGGGAGGCTAAGCCTGGGGGTGCCCCTGACTCGGCCTGCATGCAACGTGCTGCATGTGGAAGTGCCCACATTTGAGGCAGCCCATGCCTGGCTGTGGCAGGGCAGGGACTTCTCGCTCACCAGATCAACTCCTGCTCCCTTGTCTGCTTTAGCTCTTCTCGCACATTCACAGCTTTCTGGTACTCCTCTTCCATACTCTGGTCCAGGCACTTCTCCTCCTGTTTGATCTCTTTCTCCATCTGCTTATTCTTTAACTTCTGGGCGTCCAGGACAACATGGTACCTGGCATCCACAATCATCTGCAGGGCAGAGCACCGGGCTGGTCTGCGCCACACTCAGTGACAGAAGCAGGAGAGAGAGACCCCAATGTGGGGCACAGAGCAAGGAAGAGACACAGGGCTACGGAGGCTCTAGTGGGGAGCAGGGCCCAGACCTATTCCTGGTGCTGCCACCGACTGTGTGTGTGCCCTTGGGGGAGTCCCTTACCCTGTCTTCCGTCCTGATCCAGATAGGACAGGAGTGACTATAGCTCTCTCTGGCGAGCAGGGCCATCCCCGGGGTGGGGGGGGAGGCAATCGGGGCGACTGCCCCAGGCCCTGCACTTTGAGGGGTCCAGTGGGGCCAGGTGGAGCGGCACTGCGATTCTGTGCTGCTGCTGGCTTCACATCTGGCCACTCAGCACCCCCCTGCTGCCAGCTTCCTCGCATCCAGGGGCGGGGCCCCGCATAGGCTGATTTGTCCTGGGGCCCTCACCGTGCTCGGGTCATCTCTGCTGGCGAGTGACCCCTCTGCAATGGGCTGGGAGGTCCCAGAGCCCAGTTTCTGGCAGGGTGTCATGCTTGTCCCATCCCCACAGGAACCCTTGCAGAGAGCCAAAGCACTGGGCTAAGGAGAGTCAGCCCCCAGCTCCCCTCCATGCCACAGTCCTTCCATGGCAGTGCTTCACGTGCCATTCTCAATCTAGGTCTCAGGGAAGCAGGCGCAGCACAGCCTTGCCTTTTGCAGAAGAAGACTTGGAGACTGGGGGCAAAGGGGCAGCAGGGGGAGAAGGGCAGGAGAGAGGGCAGCTGGAGAGCCTGTGCCCATGGCCCACCTTCTCCTTAACCTTAATCTCGTCCTCTTCCTCCTCCAGGTGCATGCTGTTGCCCTGCTGCACATGGGGGCTGGTTTGTTCCTATGCCTCATCCTGGTCACTTTGCTTGCTGTGTTGTGGAATCAGCTTCTCCGAGGCCTGTCTGCGCAGGGCCACAGCGGCCTGGAGGGGAGAAGCAGGCTGCTAGCAGCCCCTGGCAGGCGCGGAGCCAGGCTGGGCCAGTGTCAGTGCCCACGCTTGATGGAGCTGTCACCAGCCCGTGCCCTGGGCCCATAATACCCTGTTACACTGGCCAGGGCCTGCCTGGATTCTGGGGTGGGCCTGCCTGGGGCAACTGCAGGAGGCAGCCCTGCCCCGAGCCAGATGCCTGAATAATGCTCCTCTGGTAGGCACTGTCTGCATGGGCCATGCTCGGGACAGCAGCCTGCGATACATGTGGCCCTGCAGCATGCTTACCACAGGGAGCCCACACCGGGCATGGACAGGGGTTCCCCTGCCCACACAGTCAGTCCTGGCAGAAGGCCACCCTGTCCCACAGCACCAGGGACCCTGCCTCAAAACTGGCTAGCACAGGGGAAGCAAAAGGAGGCACCTACCGTCTTGGCTTTCCTCTCAGCTTTGAATGCTGCTGCATTGGTCTGGCGCTCCTCCCTACTTAGGGCCAGATCTTTAAAACATTGATAATCAGCTCTGCTGAGTTTCAGTGCACGCTGTGGGAATCTGTCCACAGGAGGTCTGGGGACGGGCAAGAGGGGCACCGAGAGAGTTGGCATCAGGGGCATAGAGTTTCTCTTCCCTGAACCAGGTGCCAGGGGAACAGAAGGGGTCAGAGCAGCGTGGCAGTGATAGGGGCTGTGGTGGCATTCGCAAGATCTGGGAGCCCAGCCAGAGAAATGCGGGGCCCAATCTGCAGGAGGGCCAAGCACCTCTGATCCACAGCAACTTCACTTGGACCCAGGGCTGCTCAGCACCTCTGGAGATTGGCTCCAAGAGTCTGGGGTGGGTCTGGGGTGATGCAGCACTTGGGGGCCACAACCCCTCATAGGAATGGGCCCATGCCTCATGTCACCCCCACACAAAGTAACCAGGCAGGAGGGAGACAGGGCAGCTGTTCCCAGGGAAAAGGAACAGGGCCAACAGCTTGTGGCAGGAAGGGAGGACCCTACGCGTGGTGGGATCAACAGGGAGATGCCTCTGGTGTTAGATGAATGAGGAGGGCCCACGGGTTATGTCCAAGGGTTTGTGCTGCTCCCGCCTTGCTAGTATCTCCCACTGGGTGAGGGGTTATGGGGTAGGGGCATGCGGTGCTTCCCTGCTGGCTCTGCAGAAGAGCCATTCCCTTGGCACAAACTGGGTCATGGGAGCTGCTTCCCCACCCAACTCCAGGGCCGTCCCAGACAGGCATTTCTGGGTTGCTTAGTCCCCCTCCAGGGGGTCAATGTAAGCGGCACCACAGCCCTTCCGCAGGGCAGCCACAGACCACAGGACCCCTGACAGCACATCCAAGCACTTGCTGCCTTACACTAGTTTGCTGACACAATAGTCCTTGGTTTCAGTCAGGGTGTTGGTCTTCAGCTTACAGGGCTGGTCAATGGGTGGGAACCGTTCATGAGCCTCGCGCACATCATATGGCATTGTGGCCATATATGCAAGCTGTGACTGCTGCAGGTCCTGCAAGAAAAAAAGGAAGGGGTCTCTTTCTCTTCTGGGTTTCCTCTGGGTCCAGAGGGCAGACAGGGGTCGGGAGCAGGTGCAGGGCATGGCTCTGCCAGCCCCTCACAGCCACTCACCTGCCTCTTACCCTTGGGCACCTGGCCTGTCCTGCTGTTACAGCCTAACTGGGGCAGGGGCTCCAGTGGGGCCTGCCTCCAGGC
>NW_005842191.1:1023460-1025908 GCF_000455745.1 Alligator sinensis
AGGAAGCAGAGGAAGCAGCTTCCCCCACGGCCCTGCTGGTTCCTGCAGCTGGGAGAGCTGGGGGAGCTGGAGGAGGAGAAGAGATGCTCAGCAGAAGTCCCCCTGCCACCTCTCCCCAGCGCCCAGCCACCAGGTTCCCGCCCCCACCCCTCGGCCTGGCAATGGGAAGCAGCAGCCCTGGTCCTGGGAGAAGCTCTCCTGTGCCCAGGCACCGCGGGAGGACTCTGGCTATTCACACCCCATCACCTACTACCACGAGTGGGGAGCTTGAGGGGCCACGTACCCACTGAGGTTTGGGTCCTGAGACCAGCACACGCGGCTTAGCCGGGCTAGCAGGGCTTGGCAACGGCATCCTTACACCTCAAGGCTCTGGAAAGGGCCCAGGTGCCCCGAGTGGTCACACGGGGCCTACCCCCTACTCTATTTCCTTATCCTATATATCTATATAATATGCAAGGTATCTATATCTAACTATGATCTAAACAATGTCTATCTAATTAATATCTACTATGCTAACTGCCTATATCTGCTCTGCTAACTCTCTACTGAATCGAAAACTACGTAACGCCACAAGCCACGCTGGTGAGTCGCCTGGCTAAGCCGAGCCTGACCAGGCGGAACCCGGCGCTGGTATTTATACCCTGCTCCCCCCGGTCTCCATGGTGATGGAATGACACAGTGTGACATCACAAAGCTGTGTCCTGTGCTGTACCTGGCAGTTGGAGACGGGCCCTGGGCTGGATCCTGCCCCCCCCCCGGCCTCTGCTGGGCCCGTGGTATCCAAGCAGCATCTGATTCTGCCCCAAACCATTCATGCCAAGGGGGTCCTTCGCCTCCTCTCCATCTGGCGCAGCCCTGGCTCCTGCTACACAAGGCCAGGGAGGAGCTGGTTAAAATGCACTCAGGAGCCCCCAGGAAGAGGCCCAATTCCCACAGCAAAGGAAGCCATGGCAACATCAGAGACACAGAATCATAGAAAACGAGGTGGGGAGGGACCTCAGGAGGCCACATCTAGTCCAACCCCTGCTCCAAGCAAGACCCGCCCCAACTACATCATCCCAGCCAAGGCTTTGTCGAGCCAGATCTTAAACACCTCCAAGGATGGAGAGTCCACCACCTCTCTGGATAGCTTGTTCCAGTGCTTCACCACCCTCCCAGTGAGAAAGTTCATCTAATATCCAACCACAATTTCCCTTGCTGCAACTTGAGCCCATTGCTCCTTGTTCTGTCACCTGCCACCACTGAGAACAGTCCAGCTCCACCTTCTTTGCAAGCCCTCCGCAGGGAGTCAAAGGCTGCTATCAAATCCCACCTTGTCTTCTCTTCTCTAGACCAAATAAGACCAGCTCCCTCAGCCTCTCCTCATAAGTTATGTCCCCCAGTTCCCCCAACCATTTTTGTTGCCCTCCACTGGGCTCTCTCCAACTTGTCCACATCCTTTCTGTAGTGGGGGCCCAAAACTGGACACAGGACTCCAGATGTGGCCTCCCCAGTGCTGATCTGTGCGGTTAATGCACCACCTGGGAAACAGGGTTGCATTTTGGGTGTTGAAATGCACTGGTTCCTGGAAAACAAGGTTCCTTGTGTACATCCGATATCTTCTTTTAAACCAACTAAAATGCACTTTTCTGTTACACTCCTGTATGTCATTAGACGTGACTTTATTTTTTTAGGTCTGGAAGGGACCTCTGAAGATCATCGAGTCCAGCCCCCCGCCCGAAGAGCAGGAAGTCAGCTGGGGTCATAGGATCCCAGCAAGATAAGCATCCAATTTTCTCTTGAAGGTGTTCAATGTAGGTGCTTGAACCACCACCGATGGCAGGCTAGTTCAGACCTTGGGGGCTCGGACAGTAAAGAAATTCTTCCTTATGTCCAGCCTGAAATGGTCTTGCAGCAGTTTATAACCGTTCGACCTCATCTTCCCTTGGGGCGCTCTGGTGAACAAACGTTCCCCCAGATACTGGTAAGCACCCCTGATAAACTTATAGGTGGCCATCAGATCACCCCTGAGCCTGCACTTTTCCAGGCTGAAGAGCCCCATAGCTCTCAGCCTGTTGTTGTAAGGTCTGTTTTCCTGACCTCTGATCATGTGCTTGGCTCTCCTCGGCACTTTCTCAAGCTTCTCCACATCCTTTTTGAACTGTGGGGCCCAAAACTGGATGCAGTACTCCAGCTGCGGCCTCACCAAGGTTGAGTATAAGGAGAGAATGATGTCCTGGGATTTGCTTGAGAAGTATCTAGGGATGCAAGCCAGTGTTTTGGTCACTTTACTAGCCACAGCATCGCATTGCAGGCTCATGTTCATCTTGTGGTCAATGATGACCCCCAAGTCTCTTTCTTCCATAGTGCTAGCCAGTGTAGCACTCCCGATCCTATAAGGATGCTGCAGGTTTTTCCTCCCAAGGTGGAGAACCTTGCATTTTTCAGTGTTAAACACCATCAGGTTCT
>NW_005842191.1:1026108-1035547 GCF_000455745.1 Alligator sinensis
AGAGGTGATCATGGGATACCAGATTGAAGGCTTTTTTTAAGTCAAGATATATGACATCAATCTCTTCTCCCTTGTCCAGGTGATAGGTCACCTGGTCATAAAAGGAAATGAGATTGGTCAGGCAAGACCTACCTGCAACAAACCCGTGCTGGCTATCCCTCAGGATGTTGGTGTCAGCCAGTCCATTAAGGATGGCCTCTTTAATAAACTTTCCTAAGACCTTCCCCGGCATAGAGGTCAGGCTGATGGGCCTATAGTTTGCCAGATCCACTTTCCTCCCTTTCTTGAAGATAGGCACCACATTGGCCTTCTTCCAGTCATCGGGCACTACACCAGAGCCCCAGGAGTTCTCAAAGCTCTGTGCCAGAGGCTGGGCTATGATGCTCGCCAGCTCCTTGCGTACCCTGGGGTGTAGATTGTCAGGGCCGGCTGACTCGAAGGTATCCAGCCTCTCAAGGTGTTCCTTCATGAGGTCAGCATTGATGGAGGGCAGGGAATCTCCCTCACCCAAGCCTCCCTGCCCCATAGTGGGCATGGGCGTCCCATGGGACTGATGAAAGACTGATGCAAAGTACCCATTTAATAGGTTGGCTTTTTCCTGGGTGTTAGTTGACTTGATTACACTGAGATTCAAGAAGACCTTTTAAGCCTCTGGGATCAGCAGTGCCAAGCACATTCTTCACAGGGACCAGTTTAAGCGCGCGCCACAAGGGACCGATTTGTGTCTGTGTGAAGTGAATTTGGTGGGTGACAATATTGCAACAAGCAAGTGTCACTGAGACCAAATCCCCGCCCCATTTATTATAATCCTATTTTCTCTCCCATTTTACTGCTGTTCATGAGTCAAGGGGGTAATTTTCTTGCGTGCTTTCCCAACTAATCCCAAATCCTGTCACTTCATAACTCTATCACCTGTGATTTTATGGTTCGTTCGACTGTGTCACTTGTGCAGGGCCTGATGTATCATGCAGATGTGCAGCTGTGTCCACCCCAGACATGGCTGCACAGCAGGGCTAGAGGAACAGCACTGCGCCTTGCTTTGCCTTGGACCAACTGAGATAAATTGGGTACATCTGGGCCCTTTCAGTGCCTCAGTTTCCCCTGCTACTCACTGTGCATTTAGACTGACAGGGTCATGACCATCTCCCACTGTGAGTTTGGACAGCACCAAGCACCTTGGGGGTCGGATTTTAAACTGGCCCTATAAGGAATGAAGAACACGTTATTTTCCTGCCATTTTCTGTCCCGCACTGAATATACAGCTGCGACTTGTGCCACCAGGAACACCTCCATTTGATCTCTGGCTTCTCAGAAATGATGTTTTGTTTCACAGAGGCACAAAACCAGAGTAGACCTATTTGATGACTTGGGCCTTGGGCTTTTAGCCCACTAATTTACCGTTGCTGCCACTGTTGGGCAGCAGTGGGAAAAAACAGTAGAGTGACATAGAAACCCAGGACGGCTCCTCTTTGTCCTTTCCCATGACATGACGAAAAGCTGCTTGAACCACGGTCTGTAGCTGCAACTCTGCCTCGGTTTCCCCTCTGACTCATTTCTATTTAGGCAGTGATTCTCAACCAAGGGACTGAGGCACCCAGGGGTGCCCGTCTGGTGATCTTCAGGGACCACCCACACACCTTGTTAGTCTTAGGACCAGTTTTGTTCAATGTCTTTATCAGCAACCTGGAAGATGGGATGGAGTGCACCCTCAGCAAGTTTGCAAATGACACCAAGCTGGGGGGGAGTAGTAGATATGCTGGAGGGTAGGACTAGGATTCAGAGTGACCTCGGCACATTGGAGGATTGGGCCAATGTTGCCCTAACACCTAACAAGGTTTGTAGGTGGCCTCTGCAGCACCCCGAATGGCACCCCAGGGTGCCTCAGTCCCTTCCTTGAATATCACCGGTCTAAATAGAAATGAGTCAGGGGGAAACTGAGGCAGAGCTGCAGCCAGAGACTGGTTCAAGCAGCTTTGTATCATTAGGTGCAAAGTTTTTTTTTTGCCATTAGGAGCTTTGCTCCTTAGGTCCAGTGCTGCTCACTGCACCCTTGATCACAGGTTTGCGCTAGAGAAGGCGTAAACATGATAATAGTGAGAGTTACACGAGTCTGCACCCAAGTTAAATTAGATGACCTTGCCCCTGCAGCCTGTGCTTTTGACTAGCTACAATCTCCTCTTGCCTTATGATAGCAACACTTCCTGCTTGCTTATCTCCTGGGTCTTGTTTAGCTGGCTAATTGCTAGCTGTTACCAAGCACTTCCTAGAATAGCAGATGCACCTGACTGTGATCATCAGTGCTTATCGCAAGGCATCGAATTATATTATCTGTATTCTCCAAAAACTTGTGTAAGCCACCTCATTTGAAAAGGGGCTGGAGAGACAAGTGGGTTGTTTCTCCCTGCATTTTTAGGTGAAAGTGAGACTCCAAGGGTCTGTCCTGTCAAATGTAACTGCAGCTGGTCTGCAAGCAGGTTTGTGTAGTGACACTAAGGCATGTGGATCTTGGCATCCAATTGCTAAGAGATCAGGCACCAGTGCTTTGGATCAAGCCGTGCTAAAATCTGGGCCCCGTCTTCTGTGACAGCCCAGATTTCACTGGGGTTGTACCACGAGCAAGTGAACAGGTTGTACAGGGAAAGGGATGAGGGAAAGCATTTCCCCATGTGTTTCAGAGGCTGCAGGGCACTGATGATACTCTTGCTCTGGATTTGGCATGAGAATTGGAGTCTGGGATTTGTCCTGCTTGTGTAGCCACAATTTACAAGGGCACTAGTATATAATACAATAGCCATAATTGACAAGGGGACAAAGACACAGGAGGCTGCAATCAGCTCCTTCATGCCTCTGGGTGAATGAGGATCTGCCCCTAGGGCCAACAAAGCCTGAAAAGCCACTTGTACTATAATCTGCAGCATGGCTGTGGTCTTCAGGAACCGTAGCTGAGCTGGGAGTTCACAGCTGGCCTGATGCTGTGGCTCTGGAGAGGAAGCCCCTGGACAGGCTCCTCTTGCTTCCTGGGCTGCATTGCCCTACACACTCCAGCCTTGCAGCTTTCAGGGGGCGTTTAAGCTCCTGGAGTCCTGCTGTTTTGGGGAACTCATAGGGTTCCCTCCTGCAGGGTAGGGAAAAGCTTGAAGACCTTGTCCCATCTGTGGTCCAGGTGAACGGAAAGGACCCCAGGGTTTACCATTAGAATAAACCCACCCCCACGGGCTGCACTCAGAGATCCAACTTCGGGTGTCAATGTTGCAGGGCAGTCACACTGCCGACAACTGAATCATGGAGCCTGATGTTGCTGTGCTGCAAGGGACATCTGGTCCCTGCCAGGAACAGGGCAGGGGTGAGGACCCGTAGTCACGCTTCCAGGTAAACTCTTCAGTCGCAGCTCAAGAAGCCGCTTTGGCCTCCTCCTAGTCCCGGTGGACACCACTTAGAGCAGCCTCAGGGTATGTGTGTGTGCATCATGTACATGTGTGTGCACGCACAGGTATGCACGCATGTGTACATGGATTTACTTGTATGTGCACCTCATCTGCATGTATATGTGCATCATGTACTTGTGTGTGCATGCATGTACTTTACATGTGTAGATATCTGTGTGTGTGCAAACTCCCATGTCCCCATGGGAAGCAGGAATGGCCATAACACAATGCATTCAGAACAGTCCCTTGCCCTCAGACAGCCACGAGAAGGTAAATGCTCCTGGTTTTACTCAGTGCCAGGTTCCCTGTGGTTTCCAGAGCAAAGTGAACACGTTATACAGGGAAAAGGCACGGGGGTAACTGAGTGCATCTAGATCTTCTGGGGGCATCGGGGTTCATAAATTCATAGAATGTTAGGGGCTGGCGGGGACCTCGCAAGATCATCGGGTCCAGCCCCCCTGCACTAGGCAGGAAAGACAATTGAAGGTCAGACAACCCCAGTGAGGTGGTTGGACTCACCCCCTGCATGCCTTCCTTACCTCAGTGATATTCCCCCACCCCCGGGCACATGCCTAGGAGACCCAGCAGTGCAGGGCTTAATCAGTCCATCACTAATAATACTGCAATGGTGTCAGAGGAAGAAACACAGACCACTAGGAGCTGGGTCTCTTGGGGTGGGGGATTGAAGGGAATAGGGAGGGTCTGGACTCCCAGCTTCACTCTCCCCAGAAAGCCAGCTGTGTGGACAATGCACCCCCACTCCATGGGCATTATCCATGTGGCAGCCCTGTCTGTGGGCACTCTGCC
The DNA here is from genome assembly GCF_000455745.1 of Alligator sinensis. Taxonomy (NCBI): domain Eukaryota; kingdom Metazoa; phylum Chordata; order Crocodylia; family Alligatoridae; genus Alligator; species Alligator sinensis. Next base: position 1,030,341 of record NW_005842191.1, read on the forward strand.
CATGGACACAGGCTTTGCTCCCCCTCCGGCTGGTTTACCCCTCACCACTCCCATGAAATATTTAATTTAAATTCAAAGCAATTAAATAACCCATCCCCAAAAGTCACACCAAGTTCCAGCCCACCCCCACAGCAATCAAAACCTCTGAAGACCCCCCACATTCACCCACTCATGCCCTCTCCCCCATGCCAGAGGCATTCTGCAGCCTGTGGAAGGTTTGCAGGCACCTGGCAGCCCAAGTGGGGAAGTTCGGCATCTACAAACCTTCCAGGATCTCAGTCTAAGAACCACTCCTGAGTCCGAGATCTTCCCACACCATGCTGCGAACAGTGAGGCAGCTGTTCCGGGCCCCAGGCCTGCACCAGCTGGAGCCCAAGGGGAATCACCACCGCTTGCCAGCAGTATCAGGCTTATGACACACAGTAGGACAGCACCGATTTCCACGCAGTAGAGGACAATGAGACACACAGCACTGTCACATCGTGGTCTAGCTGGGACCAGCCTGGATGCCAGCAACACAGCACCTGGGCCCACACAGCCCCCAGCTCCCTGAGCACCACAGCAGGCACAGCTGGAACGGCTCCTGCCACCCTGGGGGATCTGGAGGGCCAGATGAGCTTGCAGCTGGACGGCGTGTGCCCACCACTGGCTCTCAGTTGGAAGCAGGGCATGGCGGTATGTTATTGTAGGGTTTCTCCTCCCAACACTGCTGATCTTCATAGGAGCTGGGCAGGGGCCAGGTGGTGGAGGTACGCATGCCCAAGTGCCTATGCCTTTCCCCCAGCTGTTCCCGGCACCCCCTCCATGAGGCCTGGGCTGGCATTGAGGCGGTTGTTGTTGGTGTCAATGGCCTGGGAGATCTTGTCCATGAACACTGTGCCTCCAGAGGCTGAGGGGGCACAGCGACTGCCCGCAGGAGGTGGTGGAGGTGTGGTGGTGGTGGTGAGTGGGGACTGCCTGCTGGCAGCCACAGTGATGTTGGTGGTGAGGGCAGGCCGAGCGGGGACCACCGTAGGTGGCTGCAGCGGTGTGGGTGGGGAGTGGCAAGTGCCAAGCAGTGACTGCCCACAGACTGCTGGCAGTGTCAGTGGCGGGGCAGAGGGGGGCGGGGTGGCGAGCAGTGACTGCCCGCAGATGCCACCGGCAGCAGCCAATCTCAGGGACGATACGGCCAGTCTCAGGGGATGCATGTGCACCTGTGTGCACCCGCTACGTATTGCCAATGGAAAGCTGCCAGCACAAACTCCCTCCCCTCCTTGCACACTGCTTCAGGGTGATGGTGGAATGCCACCCACAGACATGGGGCTGGATGGGTCTCTGTGCTTCTCTGCTTCCCCTGCCTTTTTCTGTAGCTCGTTCCCTGTACAGTCCCTTGCCAGGTAAATAATCCATGCCTCTCAGGGACGGCTTCTTGGAAGTCTTGACCTTGTGCTCTAAAGGTGTCCCTGATGACTTGAGCTCCCATGGTGATTCACCTCTTTGGTGGAGACCCATCGACTTGCCCAGTGGCCTGTCCAGTTTCCAGGCTAGCAGAGCACAGCAGGGTGCAATGAGACAGTGTCTGCTGTGCAAATGCACCTTGGGATGCACAAGACTACACCTTCCCTTGCTTGCTCAGTCTTTATGTAAGCACCTGTGTCAGCTTCTGGGCAGCCCACAGCCACCCCTCCAGCCTAATTCCCTCCTCTGGGAGGCAGGGACTCCATTTCTACTGTCCTCCACCCAGCCCTTCCCAGGCAGCTCAGCTGTGCTATGGGGCAGGGGAGGGGGTTGAACTCTACCCGGCCAACCCCCAGGCAGAGCTGAGCTGAACTCCTGCAACTGAGGAAGGTGAGGAGGGAGGACCCACTTTGCAACAGGGCACACATGCCCCTGAATATGTATTTCACTGAATAAATGCCTCAGGTAAGTCACACCTGAGTCATGAGCCTCTGGGAAGCTGCTGCAGAAGCCAGTGAGAACGTAGAGCAGCAGTTCCCAAACTATGGGTCACAATCCCAAATGGGGTTGCAACATCAGTGGATGAGGTTGTGGCAGTTGGGGGCCATGGGTTGGGAGTGAGGGGCCATGCTGAGGAAATGGGGCCATAAAAGGGGTCATGCTAAGGAAAAGTTCAGGAAACACTGACCTAGAGTGAACCCTGCTCCTATGGTGTGGAGGCTACTATCCCAGGAGAGGGAGGCAGGCCCACTGCAGAGACCCAGCAAGGTGTTGGGGGGCCCACAGACAGGGTCTGAGCAAGAGATCTAGAGTGATGCACCAGCAAGAGCATCCTGAGGACCTACCTCACACACACAGAGCTTCCAGTTCCCATTAGCTGAATGAAGATCAACTCCATGCAGTGGTGGGGCTCACTTGCTGGTCCCCAGGATTCACTGCTTGCAGGTGGGGAAGCAGTGTTTATCATTAGGCCCAGCTGAGATGCTTTAGCTCCCCTGGGTGCCTGTGTGAGATGATCCTGTTCTATTTCATAGGAATTGGACTTGGCCCTACTTGGTGCCAAACAGTGCCTGGCAAGAAGGTTACATGTGCTCAGTCCAGGGGCACTGCTGCTGTGATTTCAATCTGTGACCCAGCACCTGACTGAGAGCCCTGTGGGATCTTTGGGAAGACTCCCATTCCCATCTGTGGTCCTGGCACCTGGGCTAGACTTTGTGCTAATAATCCTCTGTGTGTGCAACAGATGTTAACAGCCCAGACTGTGCACCCACCTGGCAGGCAGGGGGAAGACACTTGCTTTACCTTGTTGATGAGGCTGATTGGAGACAGGAATGTGCCTCCTCCAAGGTCATAAGGTGAATCAGTGACAGACCTGGGGTAGTGCTTAGGCTCTGCCACTCCCTGCCTCTTGAGGGGTGGCAGGGACTGCTCCACAGCCTGGCTCAGCTGCAAGAGAGAAGGGGAGTTTGATTGCCCTAATTAAACCCTAGTGACTTTTGTCTTTGTTAGGGAGCTGGAGGGTGGAGTTGAGTAGTGAGTGAGCTCCTGGCTGTGCGGAGGGTGGAACTGGTTTATCTGTACAGAGCCAGGGGTGTTTCCCAGGCCGGCTCAGCAGAAGGTCAGTCGGATTTTACAGCAGGAGTAAGGTGAGACTGCTTTGGGCTCTTTTCTGGGGGCTCCAGGGTGCTTTGCAAGGGTGGGCAGGCAGTGCCAGTTCCCTGTTCAGAAGCAGGTGCCAGGGTTCAGGAGGCTGGGTTTTCCCCAAAGTCACAGAGCTGGTGGCAGCACTGCTGAAATTTGAACCTCTGTCCCCTGATGGGCAGTGTGTTGCTCTCCCTGCTTGGACCTGTGGTCCCTGGGTTGCCTTTCAGCTAGGTAGGAGGGAGCTGGGGCTGGAGCTGGCTGGGAGTTGTCTCTGGGTTCCAGATCTTTGGCAGAGCTGATCAGCTTTGCTCTCTTCTGCTGCGCGCTGCCCTTTGCCTCAATGCAAAGCAATGCAAATAGTCCCCACACTGATATGGATTTTGTGCTGTGGGAAAGGGTTGCTCACCCCTGTTCCAGCTGGATTGAAGGAGACCAGACTGGTATGTAGCACAGAAAACTGGGCAAACCCCTTCTCAAGCAAAGCGACAGGGCTGGTTAGTCTTACAGAGGTGCTGAGTCTGCTTGACTGCCTAAAGCAGTGGCTCTCAACCTTTATAGACTGGAAGCATCCCTCAGAAAATGCTGGCTCTTAGTTTCCTTTGTTTTTTGACTCAAAAAAGTACTAGAGCAAGTATTATGTTACAAAGAATTTGGAAGACCACAACAAGTCAGAATGTTTTAACACTATGGATTCCTGTTTGAAATTTCTGGGTGTATCTCGTGAATCATGTTTGTACAACTACCAGTGCTAACATTGTGAGGCACCTTTGAAAGGATCTCAACACACCCCAGGAGGCCATGGCACCCTATCTGAGAATTGCTGGCTTAAAGGTTTTCTCTTCTAACAATAATTTAACAGTCAATGGCGATTCTCTACAAAGATCTCAGAGTCCATTGCTAGGGAGGTCATTATCATCCTTTTCTTCTAGGGATGGGGAAAACTGAGGCATGGAAGAGCAGTGACTTACTCTGCCAGTAATGTAGGACCAGGAATAGAAACCAGGTCCTCTGAGTCTTAACTTAGCAGCCTGTCCCTAGAGCCATCTACCTGGCATGCTGCAGCTGTGCCCACACAACTCACAATACTCTAGAAGTCCTGGAATCAGCGTAGCTCCTTCCCACCAAATGCAGCACAGGCATGGAGGTTTCCCTCCCAAAACATGAGTGTGGGATTGGGAACAAGAAGGCAAGGATTTATCTTTAACCACTTTGGGCTGAAAGACAGTCCTGCTTCTCCTTGGATTGCTCCAGGCCATGCCCCACACTTCCTGCTGTCCTGATGGTTGGTCTTTTATTCATCAAATGCCATTTCCCCAAAAAGACAGCTGCTGAAGTCCAGTAAATTCTCATTTCTGAACTGGGCCCACCCATGGTATTGACATAGCTTCCCTTCATTGATAACCTGGGTCCTGGGGGTTCTTCTGCCAGTCTTGCCTCTGCAGTGCACTGATGACAGGCTGGCTGATCCTGGAAGCACAGCTGGGGCTTGGAGGAGTGGGGTTTGCTCCCTGGTTTTGCCATAAGCCCCCTGTGTGACCTTAGGTAAGGCACAATCACCCTGTTCTATGCTTCCCCCCTCCCAGCACTGCAGCTACTTCTGGCATTGACACAAATTTGGGCTTGCTTGCAACATTTTGGAACCTAGATGGAGGATTGTGACTCTCTGGAGAAGCTTCACACAGCCCTGAGGGATCTTGTTGGAAGAGGGGTGTGCATTGGGGGGGAGGTGGTCTCCTTTGGAGGGGAATCAAACTAAAGTCTCTGTTCATTGCAGGTGAGCGCCTGAGAGTGCTGGCCCCCACGTCACTTGTGGAGGTGAAGGTAGGAGGATGGGCACAGCTGCACTGCAGCATCATGCGAACCCCCCTTATTGCAGCCTCCTGGATGAGAGAAAAGAAGCAGTGGAGCTGCTCTCCAGCATCACCACTAGGTTCCTTGGGACCAGGAGGCTGTTGTGCTCTGGGTCTGGGAAGTCAACATAGGGGCAGATTTTACAGCTGACATCCCAGATGCAAAATTTGGCTCCATGTGGCATGAGCCCGTCCTGTGAAACCTACAGAGGGCTGGGGTGCTATGAGACCTTACTTAAGGCACTGTCCATTTCTGCCTCTGAGCTTCCTGCT
>NW_005842191.1:1035578-1036739 GCF_000455745.1 Alligator sinensis
GGACCTTTCTGCCGAAGGTGGGATGGGCGCACACCCTGCATTGTTCTGTTAGCTCTGTGAGCACTCCTGGCTTGGAAGGTGACTGGGGGAGGAGGAAGGGGTGCCAGGATCATCTCTGAATTACTGAGTCCAGCACATGAGAGAGACATGGTCAGACTAACCCAGTATGTAGACCTCCACTCTTGGCCATCCGTCTGCAACCGAGCATTTGGTTCTGTGAGTGGCACTGGTGCTATGAGCTGGGACACCTGAGCACCAAGACTTGGTCTTTCCTCTATGTGTCTGACAGGTCACCAGTGCTTCCAGAATCTCTCTAAAAACCACAGAGACAGGCAGCACAAACTGTCCATCTGGGACATGTGCGTGGCTGATGCTAGCTGCTACATGCTGATGGTGCAGGACAGGACTGGCAGTGAACACTAGGGCTGTGCGAAGCAGCTAGTATTCACTCTGGATTCGGCCGATTCGGGGGACAACGATTCGATTCGGTGATCCAAATCACTGTCTTGATTCGATTCAGCCGAATCTGATTCAGAGATTTGGCAGCAGCCAAGCCGGGCCCATCCCCCACCCCACTCCCAGCCCAGCAATGGCTGCCCTGCCTGCCCCAGCTCCTAGCACTTGGGGAAAAAATAGCCTTGGCTCAGCAGGTGCTGCCGGGTGGAGGGCAATCCCTGCTGCCCCATGCTGTGTGGGGAGCTCTGCACAAGCCCCCCCCTTCCTCAGTCCCCTCACGGGTGCCCCACACGGGCCAGCAGTGAAGAAAACCTGAAGAAACCCCGGGACTCCCTGCTCTTGCCGGCGGGGCTGTTCCCTGCTGGCCTGCACCACGTGGGGGGCTCTGCAGGAGTCCGCAAAGCCCCGAGGCTGAGGCTGCACCAGGAGCGGTGAGTCCCAGGGCTTTTCTCAGCTTTTTTTTTTTCTTAAAGGGCCAGAGCCCCGGCAGGCAGGGCAGCTGTAGGGGGGCTCATGCCGAGCTTCTCATGCAGTGGGGGCAGTGGGGATCACCCCTCTGCCTGGCAGAACCTGGTGATCACCGGAGCTTTTTTTTAAAGTACTGGGAGCTGGGGCAGTTGTGAGTCGGGGGTTGTGGGGGCTGGCAGGGGGCCCCCCCACGGGCCCCCCCCCCCCAAACTTTCCCACTCAAACGGGCGGGGGGGG
>NW_005842191.1:1037310-1040436 GCF_000455745.1 Alligator sinensis
TGATTCTTCCTTCGTTGTTCTGCAAGTATAATCACCTCCAATTTGGGAGAGTAAGTTACAGTTTTTATTTAGTAGCTGCCGTCAATGGGCTCCTCCTACTCAAACCTGTCATTACCCCCAAATTTGGGCTCGGATCTTACTCAACAGATTCTTTTGCTTAGTAATTAGTTTCTTTTGTTGATCATTTTAATTATTCTAGGGAACTTCCATACCACTGTAAGTGACCTTTTCTTACCAAGCTGGTCAAAAGGCTCTAGGGTTTGATCTCTCGGAACTCAGGATATTTGCTCTCTTTGTAAAAGACTTCTAAAGATAAAATTCAAAAGCAAAGTCAGGACCTTTTGCACGTAGTCCCAAAACAATGAGCTAGATAAGGAGATAAATCTTATCTTCTTCCTGAAACTGGCTAATGGGCAACCATTACAAACATTCAAACTATTTCATTCAATATGACAGAAGCTTCGCGCAGCCCTAGTAGACAAAGCACTAGACAAATACATGCTGCTCACCTGGGTGTGCAGCTTAAGCCCAACTGGCAGGGAGAAGCCCCTGAGAGATGTTCCTAAGGGTCCCCTTCACTTGTCTTGCCCTAGTTTGTTCAGCCCCTTGAATGAGTTGAGGTTGGGTTTTGGGTAAAGCCCAGGTTGCAGCAGCTGAGCCTCAAGGCCTGTGCTGAGCTGGCTTCTTGGACACTCCAGATGATTGGATCCAGCTGGCAGGGTGTCCTGGGGCCTCAAGTGCTTCTGCAGGGAAAGAAGACAGGTGGTCAGGGCTGGACACAGGCATGGGCAAACCAGGTGGCCTCCCAGGACCCTGACAGAAAGGGGCCCCAAACATGGTAACTTTTAAATTATTATCATCATTATCTCTGGCGAAGTGGGGCCCAATACTAAAAGTTCGCCTCGGGCTGCCAGGAGTCTAGGTATAGCGCTGCAGGCAGTGATTCGATTCTGGAGGACTGCATCTCCCCTGAGGGCCTGGGGCGGTTCCCCGGAGCTTGGTGTTGCTATTCATGCCTGTGCCCAGTGACCTGTTCCAAGCTGGCAGTGTGTAGTGCCCCCATTGGCATGACTGCAGGTGTGGACATCTGGTGCTGGGCAGTTCCATCACTTGTGCAAGGTCCTTTTTATAGATGAGCAGTAAGGGAGCCAGCCCTGATTTAACGGGGAGTTCTTGTCTATGTTTTACCACTTGCCTCCCACCAGCCCAAGCTGCAAGGTGTGAATGAGCAACTCCCATGTACAAGAGAGCCTGGTCTCCTGGGTGGCATGAGGTGAGAGATGTCAGCTATTGACACTTGGTTTCTCCTGGCCTTCACCTGTCCATGTTCTGTCTCCCTGGCCCCATACTTCTGTCTAGTAACACCTTTCCTTCCCCTGTGCATTTCAGACTGTCCCCAGCCATCCTCTGGGACGTCCTACATCTCTGCCCTGCAAGCCAAGTCACTTGCCCTGTCCTGGTCTGGCCTTTGTTACAGCGGAGGCAGCACAGTCCAGGCATACGTGATGGAGGCCCAGTGAGTCGGGGGGTCAGAGTGGCGCACGCTGTCGCTGACCGAGTCCTGCCTCGGTACTTTCTATCAGGTGTGGGGCTGCCTGGAGACCCCAGGGTCCTACTGCCACCAACGCTTACGGGATCGGCGCCCCCAGCGAGGAGTTGGGAGCCGTGATGTCTCAAGCAGAAGGTAGTGGTTGATCACGATCAGCTAAGTCAGCTTTTGGCTGGGTGGGACAGCCTGCCAAAATGGAAGTGAGTTTGTCGGAGCCTTTGAGCACAGGTGATGCCTTTAGTGAGTGGGGACTGTTGACTGTCCATGTGATGGGAGGCAGAGTCAAGTGCAGACCAGGGCCCCAATCCCATCAGGGTAGGCAGGATCAGTCTTAGTGTTTTCGAAGAACAGAATAGAAACAAATTTCCAACTCATCAATTTGGTTCATTAACTTCTAATTCCATTTCCCTCTTCCTTATTAATGCAGTCCCTGGACTGTCTCAGTGCCTCTCTTTGTTCAGACTCATTCCAGTCTCTCTCTTTGTCTCCTTTTCATACTGTTCTTAAAGAACCCTGACTGTCATATGTTATTGTAGCTTTTTATGGACTTTCTCCCAGAGTTGTCCCCCTCCCCCCAACCTGCTTCCTCTCCAGCTCTCAACCCAACTCCCCTATTTCCTTCACTTTGACATAACATCTACAACTAGAGCACTGACTTCTCACAGCCCCTTTCTGGGTCTTTTCCAGTCTCCTGGGTTCCCCCTCTATACTACTGGATAGCTCTGGCCAAAGCTTTAAACCACTTGACCCTGGCTGGATCTTGGGACCTCTGCTCCATTCTCTTCCCATTTGTCTTTTGGAGATTTGTTTGTATGTCCAGATACCACAGCAGTACTTGGCTAGTGCAGGAGAAAGGGAAATCTGTTAGAAACAAAATCTGACCCAGCTAGACCTTCAACCTGAGCCAAGTATGGAACCAAGAGCAAATACAACAGGTAAGGAGAATAGGTTCTGCAATCTCCTCTGGTAATTGTATTGCTGGAGAGATGCTTCAGACAGCTTGGCTCCCTTGGCAGTACCTTTAACAGGGTACATTACTCCACTGATTCCTGGAAATGTCTGTGGGCTATAACTTGTGCTGGATCACCCGTGATGGCTACCCTGTGTGTGTCTTCCCACAGGAGAAAACAAGGTGGAGGATTTTGAATGTTGTCATGTTACCATAAACAACAAGGAGGATGTTTCTGACTTCTACTTGCAGCTTGAAAAGCTTGGAGCGTAAGTCAACAGCCAACCTCTCTGCAAAGTTGTGACTGACTATGCCTGGAAGTGTCCTGCTACTCTGCTACGGCTCTTGCGCTACAGATGCTTTGGGGAAGAGGGGGATTTCCTTACTCACGTGTGTGTAGTATAGTGCATGCTTTTGTACCTACTCATGAGCAGCCTAAGCTGAGAGTGGGAGCTGGAGAGAATCACAGGGTCTGCTGGTATCCAGCAGCCTCCATAGAAGACCCCTCTGTATTCATTGCAGCCCAGTCCTGTCTGTCATCCACTTAAATGTGTGCTGCCTTCCTCTTAAGTATTAAGCCTGAACCATTGCAGCTAGTTCTTTTAGGAGCTGGTAGTGATCTCTTCCT
>NW_005842191.1:1040446-1065846 GCF_000455745.1 Alligator sinensis
TGCTGACTACATTAGTAGTGCTCTTAAATCCTGCTTACTTTAAACATTGGGGCTGCTGGACTGTATCTGGGAGCTGGCCTGGGATGCCCCAGCCTCCCTGATGAAACCAGACCAGCTGTCTGGGTGTGCAAGATGCCCTGCTTAGCAGGAAGCCATGCCCAGTGCTCTCCCTCCCTTCTCCTTGCCCTGTTCCCTTCTGCTTTCTCTTCCTTAGTGGAAAGTTTGGAATGGTTTACAAGCTTCAGGAGAAGGCCACTGGGAAGATCTGGGCAGGGAAGTACTTCCGAACACGGACGACCAAGGAGAAGCAGGCAGCCTGCAAGGAGGTGGAGCTGATGAACCTGCTACATCACCCCAGGCTGGTGCAGTGCCTCACAGCCTTCCAGAACCAGGCTGAGCTGGTGATGGTGATGGAATAGTGAGTGAGGGCCAAGGAGGACTGGATTAGAGCAGCCTGAGACTAACCATTTGCTGCCCTGTGTGGGGGTGGGAGGATATTACACACTATTGTTTGCTCTTATGGGAGCACCTCAAAGAGGGGAGTATTGGTGCCTAGGTGAACAGCATCCAGCACTTATCAGGTAGACAGAGGGGTTTCCCACCCAATTGGGTTTGGTCTGGACTTAAGCAGAAGCACCCAGCTGGCCTTCTGAGTTGCACTCTGACCCCAGGGTGCTGAGTCCATAGCTCTCCCCTATGTCCTCTACTTTTGGCTTCTTGTCAGGGCAGCTGGGGGTTGGGCCAGTGCTGCCTTGGATGCAGGAGTGAATTCATCAGGGAGTGATGCTCCATGACTCCCTCCCCTTGCTCCCTGGCAGCATCGCGGGTGGGGAGCTGTTTGAAAGGATCTTGGATGATGACTTTGAGCACACAGAGCCCACCAGTGTCCAGTACATGAGGCAGATCCTGGAGGGGATCCAGTATGTCCATCATCAGAGCATCGTCCACCTGGACCTCAAACCTGAAAACATCGTGTGCGTCGGCAGGAGCAGCCATTGGGTCAAAATCATTGATTTTGGCCTGGCACGGAAACTGGGTGGGTGAGAGGAGCCCCACTGGGAGGAGTTCAGTCTGTGGGGATGGGAGGTCCCCCCTCACTAATGCTGGAGCTAACACTAATGCCCCTGCCACAGCTTATGGGACAGAGGTCCCAAGTCAGTTAAAACAGCCCTGCAATGTGCTTAACCTTCAGTATGGTCTTGTGTTCATCCCTGTTCAGCAGAGCATGTGCATCAGCCAGTGCTTCACTGGAGCCAGAAAACGGATGTCTCTACTGCTAACTGCAGCATGTGAGGAGTTGGGAAAGGGCTAAAGCAATAGCCAGCTTAAACCCCTGCCCTGGCTGGTCTGGGAGTTTCCGTTGTGGACATCCCACTGGGTCTGGCTCTGCAGAGTGTGATGCACCTGCTGTAGCAGCAGTTGCTCGGGGCCTCTGAATCTGTATGTAGAGAAGCCAAGGGTTTGCCCGGCTGTGACTAGTGGATTGGGTATGTTGAGCCTGTTCTTCTGGCCTTGGCCCAGTCTGGACAATTTGCTGTCTAGCTCTGGGTGGGAGTTAAAGTTGATGTTAAGGTGTTCACCATCTAGTATAATGGAGCTCTGATCTTGAGTGTGGCCTCCAGATATTGCTGCCCTACAAATAGCAGGGTTGCCAAAGGGGATTCCAGAGAGATGGGTGCAGTGGGAAGGTCTGCTGGCCCTTTGCTTTTGCTAGTGCCTTCATGAGTAGAGGTGCCATGTCATCCCCATTGCTCCCATCTTGTCCCTTCAGATCCAAACAGTCCTGTCAAGGTGCTACATGGGACCCCAGAGTTCATGGCCCCAGAAGTGGTTTCCTTTGAGCCTGTGGGATTCACTACAGACATGTGGAGCATTGGTGTGATCTGCTACATCCTGTGAGTGGCCTTCCCATCAGCAGCCTTCAGAGGGGAGGTGTAGGTCTTATCTGAGTGAATAATGACCTCTTCTCTTGCTCTCCCAGGCTGAGTGGGGACTCCCCCTTCCAGGGGAGCAGTGACGTGGAGACGCTGAACAACATCACAGCTGCCCAGTGGGAGTTTGATGAGGAGACCTTCTCAGAGATCTCTGAGCAGGCCAAGGAGTTTATCAGCCAGCTGCTGCAGAAGGACAGCCGGTAAGGAGGGCCAGTTCTGTGGGAGGGAAGCCTGACTGAGCCTTATAGGGTTGCAGAGAAAGGCAGAGTGCTGGGGGTAAGGGCAGTCATTCAAGCAGTTGTTGAGGGCATTGGATGGAGCTCTCCGGGGAGCATTAAATGTGGAGCCTAAAGGCTGTGACTCCACAGAGGGGAGCTTCTTCAGAAGGTCCATCCTGTCTGAAGAAGGTGAGACAGTCAGGTGGGGATGCTGGTGCAGGACATGCAGAAGGGTGTGGGGAGGTGGCTGAAAGCCTGGGTGGAGGGCATGAGTCTCAGGAGTTTGCAGGGGCATGATCCTGGATGATAAAGGTATTCCTTGGAGAGGTTCTGGGGTAGCAGTATGCCTTTGGGGGTGGGACAGAAGCTGTGGGTATGAAGTGGCAGACATTGCCATCTCCTTATCCTCCATTTACTACCTCCCCAAGCTAAAGCTAAGCAGTTCTGCTTTCTATGCCTGGAGCCAGCCAGAGGGAGGCTCGCTAGACCTGCAGGCTATAAACCTATGCCTGGAGCCTGCTGCTCCAGTCACTCCCACTCCCTGCCCCCAACATGAGTGATAGTCAGTGCTGGCCATGCTGAGCTATGGGACTGGATTAACCAGCCACTCTGTTCACCCCCAGCTGCCGCCTCTCCAGCGACAAGGCCCTGGCACACCCCTGGCTGAAGCAACTAGCACCGAGTGCCACAAAGACGCTGTCCAAGGAGAGGATGAAGCAGTTCCTGGCCCGCCAGAAGTGGCAGGTATGACTGGGACCTGCTCCTGATGCCTGTCTGAGAGCCTGTGCCTTGCCTGACACAGTGGGTCCTCTTCCCACTCCTCCCACTTCTGAGGTCCAGGTTTTTTAGCTTTATGTGTTGTTTTTGGGGGGGGGTTAATAAGAGAATTTTTCGTGTTCCAAGCCAAATCAAGTCCAAATCCATGAGTCAGTCCAGAACCATATGTGGCCCTACAACTGGCAAACATCTTCCATCCCCACCAGGGGCTTCAGATGTTTCCAACATCTTTTGGCAGGCATCCTATGTGCAGGCTTGGGCCTGGAGGCTTGGGGTTCAGATGCCCTCAAGTTTCGCCTGCCCTCAGCCATATGGCCTCAGGAGCAAGCTAGGGAGGAGCCTCCCATTTCCATAAAGTGGGCTTTAAGCCCCACCACCTTGGGGGGTACGAGGTCCTGTGGCTGAGAAGAAGCTTCAAAAGATCTCCTCCCAATGGCATGAAATGCGGCAAGGAAGCCAGGCAGCTGTTCCCTGCTGAGCTGTTCTCTACTGGGTTGAGGTGTCTCCTCAATTCTTCTCTAGAAATCTTTGCTGCCTCTTTTCTTTTCCCTCCAGAAAACAGGCAAAGCTGTGCTGGCATTGAAGAGACTCTCCCTGCTGTCCCACAGGCTGGATTGCAAAGTGACTGACCCTGATGCCCAGGACAAAGGAGGTAATGGCCCAGGCTATTAAGCTGTGTTTAATCCTGACCAAAACCTACTAGGCCAGGGCCTTTGGCCACACTTTTTTCCATCAGGTCCTAAGGTCAATGCAATATCGACTGAAGAGCACTGTGGTGACAGACTTTTATGTCTTGCTGTTCCCCTTTGCAAGAGACCTGTTGCCTGCAGACCTGTCTGGATGTTTTGCAAAGTGTAGCACTTTTTTCCCCCTTCTACTTAGCTTAGCATCACAATGCTTGGAGGCCCTTGATGCAGGGATCATTAAAGACAAGTCTACATCTGGCCATTGCATAGCTGGCTAGAGCAGGGACCAAGTGCTTTAGCAGTTCTTGCTTGTCAGGCATCTAGTTTTGATGGAGAGCCTGGACAGGTTCTGGACCATCTTGGCAACAGAGGCTGATGTCCTGTCTGGAAAGGGAAGATGAGGAGTTGTGTAGTTGTCCACAACTTCACTTGACATGTTTTATATCATGAGGCCAAAAGGGACCAACTTTTTGCTCTCTTAGGGAGGAGATGCTTTTGATCTACAGCATCTTCAAGAGCATCACATTCCATTTTTAAATCTCACAATTAAATATGTGGGCCAGTACAGTACTCCTTTTTCATAAACTGATAGGTTCCAGGTCAGATAAGTGTGACCATTTAGTCTGATCTTTCATGTTAGCCATAGGAAATCTCTGAATCCATTCAATTTGAGCTAGATTGCAACTTGTAGAGAATTAGCCAATCATGATTTAGAAATTGTCCAGGGCATCTATTCATCAGCAAGTGACAGTGGATATAGCAGCTATTCTACTGACTGGTGGTACATTTTTTCTCTTGTGGCTGTAGAGACCAATGTTAGAGATCAATGTTAGATGTGCAGGCCCTGCCACAGTGGTCACAGGTGTACATGGCATTAAGGGCTACTGTACTGACAGGCTGTTTCCTTCAGTCATGTTTCTGTTGTAATTCAAGTAACCATTTCTTGTCATGATGTTGGACTCCATGATTGAGAAGAGAGTGCCACTTTGTTCTGTCTCCTCCTAAGGCCTCCCAAAGGGATTCAATTCCTAAAGGCTTTTGGGTTGATTCCAAAAGCATTCATGTCCTGCTTTCAGACATCTTCTGAAGTGCAGTTTTGGGCACCCTACTTTTCTGTCTCCACCTGCAATTTGCCCATATAGGATGTCCTTCGGGATGTGGCCATCTTCCATCCTGCAAAGATGGCCAAGCCAGCGTAGGTGCCACTGTTTGAGTGATGCAGTGGTGGTTGGCAGGTTAGCTTTGGTGATGAACTCTGTGTTGGTGATTTCTGTCTTGCCATTTGATGTCAAGGATGTGTCATAAGCAGTGTAGGTGGAAGCTGTTTAACTTTTTTTCTTGATATGTATATGTTGACCATGACTCACTGCTTTACATAAGGACACTGAGGATGCAGGCTTTGTACATAAGCAGCTTAGTTTTGATTTGTGAGTTTTGCATTGTTCTAGACTTGTTTGGAGAGCTTACTGAAAGTGGTAGCAGCTTTTCCAATGTGCACATTTACCTCTTCATCCAGTGATAAATTGTTGCTCAGTGTGGATCCAAGGTAGCAGACCTTGTTCACTGCCTTGAGAGCTGTGTTGCAAAGGCTGATAGATGGGGACTGGCAAACTCCCTGTCCTAGGACCAGTCTTCTTGATGGTTAGGGCAGACATCCTCCAAGCATGGGAGAAGCAATTCATGCATATTTGTAGTTGACCTTCTTCATGAGTGGTGAGTCAACAAAAAAGTGTTCCCTAATAAGTATGTGCTTCACTTTTTTGTCTTGGCTTTTAGGTGGGATAGATTGTAGAGTTTGCCATCTGATCTTGCATGAGGATATATGCCCTCCTTCAAGCTTTCAAAAGTGTAGTGCAGCAGAAGATCCCAAAAAGTGTCGGTGTCAGAACATGACCCTGCTTCACTCCATTCTTCATCTCAAACCTGTCAGAGGTTGATCCATTAAACTGAACTGTGGCCTGCATGTTTTCATGGAAGGAGCATATCATGCTGAGTAATGTCAGGGGGCACCCAATCTTTACCAGGACCTTGAACAAACCTGCTTTGCTGACAGTGTCAAAGGCTTTCATCAGGTCAACAAATGCTATGTACAGTGGCTTATTTTGTTCTCTGCGTCTTTCTTGGCATAAGGAGAATATCATATCCACTGTTGATCTCCCCTCTCTGAATCCACACTGTGATTCCAGGTAGACACAGCCAGCAAGTTGTTGCAAGTGTTTCAGGATGACTCTGGCAAAAGCCTTGCCTGTGATGCTGAGGAGAGAGATGCCCCTATAGTTATTGTAGTCACCCTTGTCTCCCTTGTTCTTGTAGAGAGTGGTGTTAGCGTCATGCATGTCCTGGGGTACTTGACCTCCCTTCCAGCAGCACACTAAGAGTTGATGAAGATATGGCAGCAGACTAGCCATCCTGCACTTGAACGTCAGCTGGGATGCCATCCTCCCCTAGTGCTTTTCTGCTTGCTAGAGAGTCGATGGCCTTGCTAAGTTCTTTAGCTGTAGGTTTTCTGTGTAGCTGTGCCAGTACACTTAGAGTTAGAAGCTGATCCAGTGCCTTTTCTGAAATGTCTGTTTATGGGAGTAAAGTTCAAAGTAGTATTCAACCCAGCGTGACATCTGCTTATTGTTGTCAGTGACTTTTACTTTGCCACCTTGAGACTTGAAGGGGGTGACTTTAGTGACAGTTGGACCAAGAGACATACAAAAAACTAGAACTCTTGGTTCCAAAATGATACCTTTTATTAGATCAACTGGAAAATGTCAAGAAAATTGTCTTTTTCTGCAAGCTCTCGGGATCAAAGTCCCTTCGTCAGGCTCTGGGAAAAGTGTAGATGGTACAAGTTGAACCAAGGGCTTTCTTCAGGCCATTATATATAAATTGCAAGTTTCCTGTGGCTGAGGCAAACTGTGTCTCTTGGTATAGGTTAGTCCAGTACTGGTTTGAGCAGTATCTGGCTGTTTTCTGTACCATTGCCCTGCCATGCTTCAGCTTCGCCTTGGAACTTTCTGTTGGATTCTGGTTGTGTTTCAGGTAGGCTATGTTCTTGGCTTAAGCAAGTGGTAGCATCTCTTCTGTGTGTGCCTCAGACCAGTCTTTATTTGACAGTTTATTTTTTCCCAAATACTCCTGTGGCTGTTTCTTCGATGACTGCTCTCGATCCACTCAAAGTTCCTTCAGCATTTGCAGTTGTTGCTTTTGTAGACATAGCTAGCTCAAAGGTCCTTTGAAAGTTGAGGCACTTGCTTTGGACTTTTGTGCTGTGTATGATAATTCTTGATTGACTTTTATGGTTGGCTCTATGCAGTGTTTTTGGTATCATTTTCGCTTTGTGACAGTAAGGGAGTGGTCTGTATCATAATCTGCCATGTGATAAGTGTGGGTGTGTAGTACACTGGGCAAGTCTTTCCTCCTGGTAATCACGAGGTCTGATTGATACCAGTGGCCAGATTGTGGGCATCTCTGTGACACTTCTTCATGCTTTTCCTTATCCTGCAAAGTCAGTGTTAGTGATACACAGGTGGTTTAAGGTGCAGAGTTCAAGATATTGTCCATTTTCATTCATTTTCCTAACATCATAATGTCCCAGGCAGGTTGGCCAAGAGTCGTGATCTGCACTTACTTGAGCATTAAAGTCCCGTAGGAGGAGAAGCCTCTTGCTGGATGGTAGGTGCTCAATGACTTGGTGTAGAGCATCGTAGAAGTTACCTTTATCATTTGAACATGCCTGCAAAGTTGGTTCATAGGCACTAATGGTGTTAACCATCAGTTGACTGTAGTCAGAGTGAGATGACATGACCTGATGTTCCAGTGGGGTTCTCAGTGGCTTTGACCAACCTGTTGCAAACTGCGAATCCTACCTCATGTAGGCAAGTATTTTCTGCATTCCCACCTTCCCAGGAAAAGTTGTAGTTGGCCTCATGAATGGAACCAGAGTTGGCCAATCTTGTCTCCTACAAGGCTGCAATGTCGATGTTAAGTTTTTAAAGCTCTCAATCAATCAGTGCGGTCTTTGGGACATTGTCTGTCATCTGTAAATTGTCATTCATGCCAAGACGTGTGGTCCTGACATCAGCTTCCCAGCCAGAAGGTTTTAAGGTTTCTTTTCATGTTGCCTGGTACTTGGTTTGCCATCTATTTTTTTTACTTTTGGTTTAGCCCTACACACCAAATGAGGCAGGCAGACCATAGTGGGTCAGCACCTTACTGGCTGGGGGGCTGCCCAGCTTAAGGTGGACAGTAGCTGACCAGTGGAACACAATTGATTCCTCCCACTGATGAAGGTGACTGATGGTACTCAACTCTACACCAGTTGTGTTGAGCTTATAACCTGTGACTGCCCCTTCTGTGTTGTGCTCGTGCAAGTAGCAAAGATGGAGTATCCCCTCCATTCAGTTTTGGCTGCAATGGCCTGGGCAGTTTATATGGAGATGCTTTAGTTGCCCATGTATCAATGTCCCCTCTTGGCCTAGCTGTTTGATCCAAAATGAAAGGCAGAAGTCAATATATTTGGAGCCAGCTTGGCTGCAGGAGCTGCTGATATGAAGAAGATCTTCAATCCATCCACCTTTCAGGGCTCCACTTCTAGACTGGTTCCCAACCAAGGTTGGAAAGCCCAGTCCACCCTGCCATGGCATCTGCCTTTTGGTGGCATTTCCTCCACCAGGGATAAGAACTACCAGCATCCTAGGTTGTTCCACCACCCAAAACCATTTGCACCATAGAGGTTGTTAGGCTATTTCCCACCACCCAGCTTTTGTCATTGACAGCTGCAGGTAGTACCATCTACTGTCATAATGGTAGCAGACCTGGCCTGGTCTGACCTGACTGTTTACAAATTTTCCCGTCATCTGAGAATCTGCTACACCCATAGGTAGGCTGTTACAATGGTGAATTATTTTTGCTGTTAAACTTCCATTATCAAACTTCTGTTCTAGGTACTTACAGACCAGTCGGATCACCCCTTAATTTTCTCCTTGTTTGGCTGAATAGATCAAGATCCTTGAGTTACTGTACCACAGCTTTCCCAATATACCTCCTGGTTCTTCACTGAATCCTCTCTAATTGAACAATATCCTTCTTGAATTGGGGACAAGTGAATTGGACATGACATACCAGTAGTAGCTTCGTCAATTCCGCGTACAAGCATCACAGAACCTACCTGATCATGCTTGGGTTTGGTTTTTTTTCATCCCCCCCATTAATATGCAAAGATCATATTAGCCTTTGGGGCTGCAGTATTGCACTAGGAGGTTATGTTCAGTTGATCAGCACAGTGACCCTCATGTCCTTTTCACAGTGCCCTCCCCCCATTCCCATCTTGTAGGACTGGTGTTCTCTAATTCTAGATTATAACCTTTTATATGACCTTACTGAAATACTTACTGTTAATTTTGGTAAGCTGGGTGCCAGTGGTTCCAGTCCTTCTATATCTGACCTATCCCCTTCACTATTTGTCATGGTCCAGTCTTTGTGTCACTTGCTAACTTGATCAGTGATGATTTTTAAGTTGTCTTCTAGATCACAGATAAAAATGTTTTAAGCAGAGGAGGGCCAAGAACTGATCACTGAGGAGCCCTACTAGAAATGTGGATGCAGTGATGAAACTCAACTTAGTTGCATTTTGAGACCTCTCATTTGACCAGTGCTTAATGTGCCCTGTGATGAATTTTTATTCTGTTTTGGAAAAATCTGTCTGCAGTAAAATCCTAATTTTTGCATACTGAAATATTGCTGCTTTTTCCCCCCACCCTACTCTTCCCCCTCCCCAGAGCTGGACCACAGCCAAGAGAAAGGGGAGGTCTTTGCTCTCCAGAAGCCACAGGTCAAACAGGAGCCCCACTTCTTGGAGTCACTGCAGGACCTGGTGGAGGTGGAAGGCAGCAGTGCCTGCCTCCGGTGTCACATTGAAAGTAAGTTCCCCTGAGACCCTGCAAGGCTTTCTGTTGGCCATTGGGGGAGGAGGAGTGGGGATGCAGGCATGGCTTGACCTTGCCTTGTTCTATTCATGCTGGAGTGACCTTGGCAAGCTGGTCTGTAGGAGGCAGCTGCTTCTGGATACAAGAGGTGGCTGTACAGCGAGGGCCTAAACTGTCCTTATTCCATGCATGGCAACAGGTGGAGTTTTGTGCAGATTTGAAAGCCAAGTACTCAGTCATGCACTCTCCCTCTGCAGCCAGTAGCCCTACCAGCACTGGCCCTTAACACCTAAAGGTCCCTACCACATGAAGAGACAGCCGAGCTACCTTGGGGCTCCAGGAAGGGGTGCTGGTGGCCAGTAGGTGGTGCTCTTGCTGCACTGAAGTGAGCCCTTGCCTGGTGTTGTATGTGCTGTGCTCCTGCATGGGGATCAGGGGTCTAAGGACTCTTCTACACCTTACAGGTATCGCACAATTAACTGGTTAATTGCGCAGTTGCCTCGATCAGCTACATGTGCAAAGTACTTACTATGACATAAAGCTCCAACCAGCTATAAAGCTAGACATCAAAAATGTGTACTGATTTTATAACTGGTTACTATTGAGCTTTAATTTGCATGTATAGCAAGGTCTCCCCTAGGTCTGGGAGCCCCGTCAGCCACAGGGGTGCACCATGCCCAGACAGGGCTGGGAGTTCTGAAACTATGGGGACTCTCAGCCCTACCTGGATCCTGGCAGCACACCTCCTGGTACTGGGACCAAGCTCCTGGTACCAGGATCATGGCTGCAGCTGTGATCTCCCACCCCTGGGACTAGGAGATTGCAGCCATCTTCCAGCCTCAGGGGCTTCCTGCACCCCCAAGCCTGGAAGATTGCAGCAGCTGTGGTCTCCCAGCCTGGAGGGTGCATGGAAACCTCTGGAACTGGGAGATGGTGTCTGTAGTGGTCTCCCAGCCCTGGGGACGCATGAAACTTAGGGGTTGGGAGATCACAGCAGCTGCATCTCCCAACTGAGGGGGTGCATGGAGCACTCCTGTAGCTCAGAGTCCTTCAACTGAGGGGGCTCCAAGCTGCAGGAGCTTGGTTCTTGTTGCTGCAGTGGGAGCCCAGGATTTAGCTCCCCCTGCACCCACAATAAGGCACAACGGGATCTAATGCATGATCCCACAATTGCACCTCCTGTCATATACATGTTGCATGGCAGGAAGTGTGATTATGTGGATGGCACATTAGATCCCATTGCAACTTTTACCTACAGGTGTAGAGGGGCCCTAAGTCTAATCCTGGACATAATGTATTCATGTGGCCCTTCACCCACTGCGCAGGTGTCCCGTGTAAGGTCAGAGAAACCTCCTGGGGGATGTGGCTGGTCTCTGGCTTGTCAGTTCTCCCTTCTTTCTTTGCAGGTTTCCCTGACCCAGAAGTGACATGGCTGCGGGGTGATGTTCCTATCCAGGAGTCCCCTCATCTGTATGTTGCATATGAGGAGAACGGGAGCTGCTCCCTAACCATCTTGGAGCTCACTGTGGAGGATGCGGGACAGTACATGTGCAGGGCTGTCAATGATGTGGGGGAGGCAGAATGCAGTGCCAGGCTGACTGTGTGCCCCCAGCAGAAAGTCACATATGTGTAGAGTGAGCTATGGTGGAGGAGGAGAACTGTTTGGGAGCAGCCGACTAAGGGGATCTCTCTCTTGCATCTGTCCATTGTGGCCCACAGGGGACACTGTGCTTCCCATTAGGCTCCGTCCCTTCTCAGTCTTGATTTCATGGCATTGCTGATAGTGGGGTGTGGAAGTGGCTGCCCTCTGCTTCCTGCTGTGCCAGGATGCAGGAGGACAGATAGGGGGGCCTGACCCTGCACCCCTGAAACCAGCAAAGCCTCTGCTCTGCCCATTTCATGGTGCCTGGATTGAGCCCAAAGTGCCTAGGCCAAACTGCTACCTGCTGCCCACTCTCCTCTCATGCCTCAGCTGCAAAGTAGGAGGGATGAGCAAATGCCTCTCTTCTGCATCCACTCCCCATGTACCAAGGCAAGAGGGAGGGCTGTGGTGTAGGACCCACCCCAGTGGTAGTAACAGCCCTGTCTGTACCAACTTACATGCCAATATCCTGTCTCTGGACAGCACATGTATTGTGACATCAATAAAGTACTGCATGGTGTTCTTCCTTGGAATGGGTTTATTTTTCCCTAAATGTTTTTCAAGGGGTCGAAAGTCACTGCTGCCTCCACTGGAGGATTCCCTCTCTTATGTTCACATATATTTCCCCAGCCTGTGTGCATTTGGTGGAGGGAGGGGGAAGGATTTCTCTCCACACCTCGAATGGTAAGATCCTTTTTAACACAAGCCCTACCAAATGGGCTTGTATTTGCCTACCTGTGAGCCTAAGCTCAGCTCTGTTGCTTTTGGGAGGGGCCAAACTGACTTCCACCAGGGCAGCTCTGATCTTTTGCATCTGCCCTGCCTCCTCAGAGTATCCTGCTCTGCTTTGCTCTTCAGTCTGGTAGCTTGCTGTTTTTTCCCTACCTGCTCTTTATATGTGCCTATTCTTTATTGGAGTCTCCAGCCATAGAGTGAGTTAGACCTTGGACAGAGCAACTGTTTGGGCTCTTCCAGGAACAACAGTACAGCCTGGAAATGCAGGAGCAAGGGCAGTGGGTTTTAAAGGAGCCAGTGATAATGGTAACAACTGAGGCTGCTGAGTTATTCCAGATGGCTCATTTCACTCAAACTAAAATGAGTGACACAAGTGGGTGCAAAACCAGGGGCTGCAAAAAATGATCCCTCCAGTGAGAGAGCAGAGAGCTTTGCTTAGCTCACCCCTTATGTGGACTGCAGGGTAGGCCACTGCCTAGCTGGAGAGGATTAAATGTTGTTCAGTCCGTCAGCACAGGGAGCCAGGATGCAGAGTTGGGGGAGCTCCCTGCATACCTCGACCACCCACTGCATGAAGCGAGGCCTGCTGTGCCCATACAGGGGACTGCACAGATTAGTACTTAAACACGGAGCAACAAGGAAGCAGGGACTCTTCAGCAATGATTCTACACAGGACCCCATACCAGGTCAGGATCTGAGAGTGCAGTTCAGCCCTATATGAACCACTTCCTAGAACTGGGTCATATTTTTTTTTTTACTTAGACCACTTTTTCCAGTGGAAAGTACGGAGTTGCATGAATGTGTGAAATTTTTGTTTGGAAAACAACTGAAAAAACCCCAGGCAGGCATGGTGAGCATGACTGGTTTGACTTTGTAATGAAATGTTTAGTTGTTTTGGAGTTTGAAACAACCTTTGCATTTCAAATTTTGAGCTTTTAAAAATTTTATTTGTCAAAGCAACAGCAAAGAAAAAACTGAAGTGAAATGTTTTGGTTTTCATAAAAAGAGTTTAATTGAGCCCTGCCCCTCAGTGAAAACATCTTTTATTCTATACCAGAATAATGTTGTTAGGCTCTTCTTCTTCCCCTCCCTACCACCACTTTCACAATTTTTTAATTTCCCATTGAACCTAAACTCTCCTGGGTTTTTTTATCCTGTTTTACATAGAGTGTTTCAGCTCAACACTTCTCATTACAGGACTGCACAGCTGGCCATATACAACTGATGTTAGCAGAGTTATTCTAGACTGGCACTAAGGTAGCTGAGGTTAATCTAGAACCCATTCAATTGTAGGAGGTTCTTCAAATATGGCTAAACTATGAGGCTAACACAATCCCATTTTATGCTGCTTATATTCAGATATGAGGCAGATTGGATTTAGCATGAGATCTGACCTGTGTTCTTTTGGTCATGTTCATTTATGGTACATGTATTGTAATCTTCTCCTGTGTATATACAAGACTTGTTCTAGAAGGGATGGAATTGTACCCTGGTCCTATTCACCATGCCACCATCTTATTCCCACATGGACAACTGTGATGCCATCCCATATCAGAAAATCAGATATTTAGAAATCAGATGCATTTTGTTTCCATAGCTGCTCCTATTCATAGCCTACATGCAATGTTGTTCCCCAATGCAGTACTTGCTTGCAGCACAGGGTCTGTGGCTTATTCCTAGCTTAGTACAGATATTCTTTGTCTTATGCTGTGATATGGGAATGAATTTACTGGACTGTCTCTCACAATTCTCATGCTAACTATGACCCACTGAGCGATACCTGGGGAGACTCCAGTCTCGTACAGGACACGTAGGTAAGCGGAGCCCTCTTCTGGCTTTGTTTTGAAAGAAGGCAGAGAAGAGCTTCTCAGCTGTTCTCATTGTTAGCTATGGATGACTACCTACCACACTATTGGCCCAGCAGGGGGAAGCAGGTTCACACTACACCTTCCTTTCTTTAACCTGGGGCCCTGCCTGCTGTATTATTGAGCTCATTCAGAGCTATGTTAAGGATGCTCTGACCATGGTAGGCATGGCCAGAAGCAGTTCAGCACCATGTTTCATTCTGCATAGGAGGAGAAGGATGTGATGAAAGGATTGGGGGCAGCAAGTTGAAGCATGCACCAAGGGTTGATTCCTCCACCCCTTCCCATCTAACTGAAGAGCTAAGATTATTTATATTACTGTCAATTCAGTAGTGACACCAGATTAACCCCAGTGTAATGTAGATCAGAATCTGACTCCCTGTTGTCCAAGCATGTCACCAGCCTGGAGCAGCTTGAGGCCCTGTCTGGTATAGGGTGTCATTGTGCAGCAGTCACAGATCAGATGACCCTGCCCCTGGCTCACCCAATTCACTAAGGTCAGCCTGAGCCCTGGAGAAGAAGGTTTCTGTTCCTTCGAACCCCAAAACTCCACAGTGCTTTGAATATGCATGAAAAAGGGCCTGAGGGGGCTCCTAAGGCTAGATGCACAAAAGGAGTGGGGTACCTACTTCCACTTCAGGTACTACTGACCCATTCAAGCCCTTGCTCAACTGCTGCCTTACCCTAAAGTCTATTAGGCATCTCTACTACCATGGGTGGTCCTGCATAAAGCTGCCCAAACCCTGCTTTCAGAGCCCAAGGCCATGTCTAACACCACTGTTGAATTCTAAATGTTCCTACATCTTCCTTGCTTGCAGGGCCTTGACCGGGGAGGTATTCCCAGAGCACATATATCTATTCTATGAAGGGCTTCTGATGGTGGCTTAGTGCCTAGAGAGTTTTCAGACTACAACATCTGCAGTAACCGGAATCATTTGTACTGACACAACCTCTGTCTTGTCACCCTGTGGTACCTGCCTGCTGGTACCTTCTTTCCTTTGCTGTCTTCTACCATAACATCCTGTTGATCATGAGTCAGCTTTTCTGAGGCTCTTGCACAATGAGGCATTTCTTAAATTGCATTCATGGTTTGTAAAACAGTGCTGTTTGAAATCCCACATGGGGATGATCTCCTCTGTCTACACAGACTCCAACAGAAATGACAACAGAATTGCACAGGTTTGCTGCCACTCAGAAGCTGAGGTTGGTTTAAGGTACCCAGAACAAACTGAGGACAGATATGAGGCAAAGAGAAGAGAGTTATGCCTATAGAAGCAAAGTCTGTGGGGAAAGGTGTGGGGTCTGTATGAACTGAGCAGCCATTTCTGGTGTTGATTGACTAAACAGTAATTTCTTTTTTTCTTAATAAGGGCGTGTTGTTTCTGTCTGTCAGTTAAAAATGGACACTGGAAGCCCTAAAGACACCCCATCACTGGTGGCTAGAGCATCCTCAATAGAAGAGAAGTCCTCACCTCCCTGGGGACAGAAACATCTCTCTTTTATTCCTGGAACATTGCCCAGCCCCTGAGCAATAAAGCAGGGGTCAGCAACCTATAGCCTTTGGGCTGGATCTAGCCATAGAGTCATTTGATCTGGCCTGCGAATGTGGGACTTTCATGGCATTCAGTATCAGGGGACTTTGGCAGCAGTTGCTTTGCTATGCCACTACTGGGGGAAGCAGCTGTGGCAGGTGCTTTCCCTTTGCTGTCACTGGGAAAAGCAGTGGTTGCAGTAGCTGGATCCTAATGCCCACCCAGCTCTGTCCCACATTAGGTCAATCTGGTTCACAGTCTTAAAAGGCTGCAGACTATGGAGGATTTAGGGAGGGAAGCTCTCAGCCCCTCCCATGGGAGCCATTCCACTTTGTATAATTAGCTAATTAATTGACGGAAGCAGAGGCAGGGCAGACTTTATAGCCCAGTGCTTAGGGCACACTTGGAAGTTGGGTGACCTGTGTTCACACGTCTGCTTCAGCACAGGCAGAATAGGGCTATGAGGACAGGTATGCCCCCGATGGGTGTCTCCCTTAGGAGAGAAGCCTGACCTGGGGGAGACCTGCCTCCAAGAAAGGGTTTGCAGCTGCAAACCCACACAAAGCTACCTTGTGGGGTGGGACTTAGTTCTCCTGTTTGCTGGCTTAGGCTCCTATGCAGACCCAGACGTAGGCATGAGTGAACCAGGCAGCTGCCTGAGGCCCAGATAGAAAGGGGGCCTGAAAATGGCAGTGTTTTTCTCCATCGTCTGATTATTATTATCATTATCTCTGGTGAAGAGTAGCCCGATACTAGAAGTTAACCTGGGACCGCCAGGAGTCTAGGTACAGCACTGCTCCTATGGGCTCCATTCTTGAAGTATTCCTGGAGGCTCTATCTATGAGGGCTTTGCTGCTGGCCTCACCCAACCCCCACCCCACCTGGGATTTTCCCTGCAGAGAGTTTTCCTATCTCAGGCACAGGATTGGGTTGCTGCAGCAGACTCATCTGAATCCCCAGATCTCATGTTCTATCCATGGCCTAGAAAACCCTTGTGGGAAAGCCATAAGGGCTGCAAGATCATTATTAGCAATGAGCTAGATCCTGAAATAGAGAAGGGCAGGTCCTATAGGCATCAGAGCCCCTGCCCCCCATAGGTGGCCTGCAGAAGATGATTTTAAACATGCTGGGCTTGTGCCCTTCTGACCTTTAATGTGATGCCTATAGTGGGACTGAAAAAGAGGACACATCTGATAGAGTTTTTAAAATGATCATGATTGCTCTGTTACCAAAATTCTGAGACTGTCAGTCCTAGGCCAGAGCCCCACTGTGCTGGGTGATGGACAAAAGCAACAAAAAGAGGGCCCCTGGCTCAGGGAAGTTACGGTCCCATTTGTTGTTTCTCCTCAATAATACTGTCAAGCCACATCTCCCCTAGCACTCCAGGAGGGCTCACTGGCAGGTCTCAGAGAGAAGCCTTGGGATGGGGTGCACCAATATTTTTTTGGTCTGTACCGATGGCCAATTATTAACCAGCCATAATCGGCCGATAGCGATGCAATTGCTGATATGCAGCCCAGCAGCTTGGAGAGCAGTGTCTGCCTGGTAAATCTGGGCAGGGGTGGAAGGGGCATGGGGGACAGAAGGAGCATGGGGGTGCAGATCGAGGCCCCAGCAGTGAGGGAGGGAGTGAGGCAGGGGCAGGCACCGCCCAGTTGGGGCAAGGCATGGGACGGAGGCATTGGCTGCTCATGGGGCGGGTGGGAGCTCTTGCCGCTACATGCACCCTGGTGGAGGCATGGGGGGCCTGTGCCCCCCAGATCTGTGTGGGGTGGGGCCGGCTGTGCTCTGCAGGCTTGGGCCATGGGTTGCACTGGGCTCTTCCCAGTGAGGGATGCTGGGCCAGGGCTGCGTCGGGGTGGGTGGCAGCAGCGGTGGTGGTGCTGAGAGGTGGGGCTACTGGGTGGGCTACAGCCACCTCAAAATTCACCATAGCCCCTGCTCCCAGAGCCACCACTGCCCTCTCCACCCTGACCTTCCCCGAGCGCAGCCCTGGTCTAGCTCCCTGCCAAGAAGAGCCCAGTGCAGCCCCCAGCCTAAGCCCTCAGCAGGCAGCCCGCCCAAGCCCTGCACACAAATCCAGAGGGCACATATACCCTATGCCTCCCCCAGGGTTGTGCCAGCAGCAGGAGCTCTCCGCAGCCCCCAACCAGCCGCTTGTGGCTCCGTCCTGTCCCACCCTGGCTTCCCCTCCCCCCCGTCCCTCACCGTGGAGGCCTTGATCTGCCCCTACCACATGCTGCTTCTTCCCAAGACTTTCCAGCCAGACGTTGCTCTCCAAGCCACCAGGCTGCATGCCTAGCCACATGTATGCTATGGCTGTGTGCATGCACATGGCATTTACTGGTGACATTATCAGCTACACCTTCCAAAAAAAGCCAATTGCCAGTAATGTCAATTTTCCTTTTATCAGTGCCAATACAATACGGAACAGTATATCAGTGCGCCTCTACCTGGAAATCCTGGTCCCTTGCTAAGAGTAGGAGGAGAGCTAGTTCTTTAACAGATGCCCTTATTCCCAGGTGCTTGTTGTCATTGTAGCTCAGTAGGTATTAATTAGAAGAGCAAAATACAAAGGGATGAGTACAGACTTAGATGCAGGGATGATGACTGGTCATTCTTAGGGCCTTGTTCAAGAATCCCAGATCTAGGGTGCAGCGTGGCCTCTGATTATCCAAGGCTGAGAAGGGCAGCCTCAGTCACACTCCTTGTGCCTAACACATCCTGGACCACTTGGGGTAAGGGGTTCTTGTAGGCAGTGCCAGGCACCTGCTCTGCAACCCTAGTGTGCCAGCAGGGCATCTGTGAAGCCCCTCCTTTCTGCTGCTCAGCTTGGCCTGAGCTGTCTGGATTCTCCTGAGATAAGAAGATGCCTGTCTGGTAGAGGAAGCCTCTCCAGCTTGGGTGTTGCCTTCCCTGTGTTCCCAGGTTGACTGGTCTCCTGGCATTCAAGCTGCTCCAGGGCTGATCAGTGAGTGGGTATATCCCATGTCCTGGTTGCGCCCCAGGTTATCTATTTGACTAGGCCATCCATGTATAGTGCTGCCCCATTTGGGCTCAGGGTCAGACGGATCCTAGGGCCTCAGGCCAGAGGCCCCAAGCCTTCTCCTCTTAGTCCCTTTGTTAAGCTCTGGTCAAGTGAGGAGATTAATTCAGCTCAAGGGATCCCCAGGTTGCTACTGAAAATCCCAGACTCTCCAAATCAGTGGCCACTTTTGAAACAGTGACCTTAGCAAGCAGGGAGCTATTGCCCAGAGCCTTGGCATATTCGCTGTACATGTGTCATATTTTCATACTGCATTGGCTCCAGGGAGTGCCAAGTGCTGCAGCCCCATTGCTGGCAGCAACTGCTTGCTTTGGTTACCCTCCAAGGGGCTTAATCTCTAAGATGGGAATGAAATGAAACAAGCACCAGCCTTGAAGATCCCTTCTGGAGGCTTGCCAACCTGACTGGAACTGCACAGCTCCTGAGAGACAATGTGGGTGAGTGGACAGATCTTTGCCTGGGACTCAAGAGCCCTGGGCTCTGGGCCTGGCTGGCTGAGTGGCCTTGGACAGGTGACTTTTTTGCACTGTGCCTCAGTTTCTCTGGGAATAACGATACTTGCCTCCCCTGTAAAGCATATTGAAACCTGCCAATGAAAAGTGCTGTGTTAAAGCTGCTGTGTTTTTAGGAGCAGCAGTGCAGAACTCAAGGGTATTGTACTCCTATTGGAGAGGATCTCCACCTCTTCAGTATCCAGGCCCTTGGATACTTTGCAGCATAAGCAGGGAGGGGCGGCTGTGAACAGCTGACACCTGTGTGTGATCCCAAACTGAGAGGTTCAGCTGCTTCCTTTGGTCTAGGATGAATAACAGGTGCTCTGTGTCTATGCTGCAGATCACAATCTTGCACCTCTCTAGCAGGGCTGTCTGAGTGACTCATTCAGGGATTTCAGAGTGCTTTACACATGTACACTACCCGTCCCTGATGCAGGGTGGGGTTATTCAGCCAGGACTAGAACCCATGTGTCCTAATTTTTTTCAGGTCCTGCTGTAGCCACCAGCAGGTACTTAATTTTACCTTTGGTCTCATCCCACAGAGATTCTGGTGTGCCCAGGTGCTATGCTGCACAGCATCAACCAAGTTATGCTCACTTGGTAGGGGCAGGCCTACAAAAGGTGTGGGGAGTTGGTTGCACAACTGAATTAAATAAAATATTCATTGCTCTTCCACCTGGGATGGAGGCCAGTTGCAGACACAGACTATGACCACAGTTTGTGGTAGCAGCATTTCCTGTAGAGAAAAGGGGAATCTGTCTGGAGTCAATCCATGACCCCCTACAGCCTTCCTGGCTTCATGCCCTCTAGGACAGGAGGGAGCCCCTGTCAGCTCACATATGCACTATCCTCTGCTGAGTAAGCTTTCCCCTGGTGCTGCCCTTGTCTGCACCCTCTTGACATGTTGATCCCAGCAGGAACAACGCAGCTGGGCAGGATATAGCAATACCCCGCTTCTCTCAGCCAGGATAGATGTGGCTGGACTTTTGGCTTCAAAGCCTAGGTCTCTAGTAAATGGATGAAGGGAATTGCCTGTTAGCTGGCAGTGTGCCTTGGAGATGCAACAGATCTAGTTCAGTTCCTGGCAATGTGATCCTGAGTAAATCTTCTTTCTCTCTCTCTCTCTTCTTTGTCTTGTCTATAAATTGTAGGATCTGAGCTCCTCCTCCATGAATTCGTGCAGCATCCTGATCTCCAAGCACATCTCTAAATATAAAAATAGAGCAGGGAGCAGCTACTTGTGCAAAGCTGCCTAGCACTTGTGGTTATAAATGATTCCTGTGATTGTTTTTAGAAGTATCTCTTATTTGCAGCCTCTGAAATCCAGAAGGAGGGAAAAGAAAAGCCCTAGAGGCAGAAAAGCGTGTCTTCTTTTTCCCCATGAAATCCTGTTCCAGCTTGGCTAGGATGTAAACCAGTAATTCTCAACTTTTACAGACTTGAATCACCCCTTAATAGACTCAAGACACTTTCCAATAGACTCAAGGCACCTCTCAGTAAATGGCAGCTCTAGTTTTTTACCTGTTTTTTGCTTAAAGAAAAATAATAGAGCAATTTCCCTGTTGCAAAGAACTCAGAAAGACCACAGCTACTCAGGATGTTTTTAATGCTATTGATTCCTGTTTTAAATCTCTATCTTTTGCATTGCATTTGCACTTCTAAGTGCTAACATTGGATAGAGCCCCATGGCACCCTTGAAAGGATCTCAAGGCACCCCAGGGTGCTGAGGCACCTAGTTGAGAATCACTGATATTAAACACTTGAAAATTGACAGTGTCCCCCACCCCCAGTGACTCAGCAAAACATTGGCAGCAGCCAAAAAAAGACTGACCAGAAAAGAATATTCTAAAGGCCCAGGCCCAAATGCTGCAACACAGGGGCATTAGGAGCCTGCAGCAAGCAGCTCCTCCTGGAGAGGGTAAGAGAGCAGGGCCATGGCTTTCTGCCTGCCAGACCCAGTACATGGCCATCACAGGAGATAGGAGCTGCCCTAAACTGGCTGGAAGGGGAGTGTGAAAGAGTGAGCTGTATAGGATTGCCCCAGATCCATAATGTGATCTCAGTAGGCCATCCCAAGGTAAAAGCCACTTCCTAACACTAAGGCAAGACTGACAGTTGAGGGCTCCAACACTGCTACTGGTGTGTGATGGTATGTCTTGCTGATGGTCCTATTTCATTTTTGCTTTGAAAAGCCATTGGGGAATTAAAAACAAAAATACGTAATGAAGAGCATGCCCTTTGCATAAATTGCAAAGTCAAATATTAGAAAATAAGGATATGCCAGAGTTTAGGCTGCCTGTACAACTTTAATCTCTGACTCATAAGTATCTCTGTGGTCCCCCAGATATAACACCCCCATGAAACACTGAAGTACTAGCATTCAAATCTTATAGCTAGGAGCTGGAGCAGAGGCCTTTATCCATGTCCCTTGTATTTGTTTAGGCCTTTGGGTCTAAAAAGGAAAGCACCCCTTCAAAAATGTTAGCTCTTAGAGTTCACTCATTTTTTGACTGCAGAAAAATAACAGAGCAATTCTTCTGCTACAGAGAATTCAGACCACAGAAAGGCAGACTGTTTCTAATACCGTGGATTCCTATTTCAAATTTCTGGGTTTATCTTGTGAATCATGTTCGCACAACTAACAGTGCTACAATGCATGACATTCTTAAAAGGATCTCAAGGCACCCCAGGGTACTGTGGCACTCTGCTTGAGAATCACAGTTCTAGTCGCACTAGAAGGCTGTCGCACAACAGGAAACTGAACCCCCCAGGTCTTAAGTTAGCATCCAAGCCATAGGAAATGGCCTCCCTTCAGCTGGCCCAGTCCTGTAATCAGCCATTACATGATCACACTATTCAGTTTGCAGCGCTCTCTGCCTTGTATACTGCACTGGCTGGCTGGTGTTCAGGGAGGGAGCCAGAATTGGGCAGTGAATGAGACTGTTTGTAGGATCTCTGCCTTGTTTGCCACAGAATTTGGAAGGCAGGTGGAGAAGGTGGCAGGGGAGTGCAGGAAGAGCAAGTGTAGTCTGTGGCTAAGGAGGTGACTGGCACAAACAGCAACTTGGTTCATTGCTGCAGCCCTTCCATGTGCCTCTGGGCCAGTCACACCAAAATAGTGTCAGGCAGCCATTAATACTGGGCACCTCCTTTTTTTCCAGATGCTGAGCTAGAGACTTTAGGGCCTAACATACAGAGTTAAAACCTCACTTGTGGAACTGAAGTTGATGAATGCTGAGAATGCTTGGTGATTGAGGTAATATGGGCTGATGAGCACAAGGCTGAGTCAGATGGTCCTCAGTGATAAGTCTAGTTTGTCCCTGCATGGCCCTAGGCAGGCTTTTATCTCCATATCCCTCATATGTAGTGGAGGGGAATAATGCTCTCTTATGTAACAGCGGAGCTACGGAGCTAAGCTCATTAATATTTGTGAGGCACTCAGATGCTACTCTAGAAAAGACCATGAAGGAATGAATAATTCCTTATTCAGTGCTTGGGTGATGGCAGTAAGCACAGCATGAGCCACATGCTGAAGGATGGGGATCAACAGAAATTCCAGACAGATGCCTCATGCCCAGAGCAAGTCTAGCCTGTGCAGTGAAAAAGATGGGGTTCTTTGCAAAATGCAGTGAGCACCTCTGTCCTTGGAGATTCCAGTGTTGCAGGTATGGAATAGGTAGAAAAGTGGTTGCCTTGGCCTCTCCTGTCTTCACAATGCTTGACTTTGCAACCCCAGCCAGATTTCTTTATCATATTCTTTTTGCAAGTAATGGACTCTCCCCATTGGTGGGGCCTGGTTGGACAAAGGGAGTCACTTAGCCAGACTTGTCACATACCTGGCACTCGGGGTTAAGATCCTTGCAAGAGTTCTGCTTTGTTCTGGGTCTGATACTGACTGACTGGCTGTGCATAGCCACTACCACCAAGTTCTTCACTGTACCCCACCTTGACTGTCTACCCAGGAAGCTCATCCCTTAAAGGCCTTGTCTGCACCTCTGCCCAAGAAATAAGCCCCACATGCTCAGTTCCATTCCACCCATGGCTAGATCTGCCAATAGGGCACCCCAGTGGGTATAGAGGAGTCCTGTTGTGCCCACCATGACAGTGGCATTAGGGGGCATGCCCAAGACCCTTCTTTGCCAGCTATGCTGCCTAACTGCCAGGCCTGGGCAAAGGTGGAGTGGGGATGGGGGTGGTTGTTCATAGGCTACTGATTCTCAACCAGGGAGCTGCAGCACTCTGGGGTGCCTTGAGATCTTTTCAAGGGTGCTGCACAATATAAACACAGCTAGGTGTGCATACATGATACACAAATTAAACCCAGAGTTTTCAAATAGGAATCTGCGGCATTAAACACATTCTGAGCTGTTGTGGGCTTGCTGAGCTCTTTGCAGCAGCAGAACAGCTCTAGTAGTCTTCAGTAGTCAGAACAACAAGGGAAAAGTAAGAGCTGGTGTTTCCCAAGGCCAGACCTGCTTTGAGTTCAACAAGGGGTGCCTCAAGCCAAGCAAGGGATACTTTGAGCCTAAAAAAAAGGTTGAGAACCACTGTCCTAGGCAGCCATTCCAGGTGTGGCAGGGATTTGCCCCAGGCCACAGTCCCCAACACCACAAGCCTTACCTTGATTGCCCCTGCCTAGTGCCCTGTGGCATTTCACAGGTTGATAGTCTCTCCCCCTCCCCCCCCTCAGAGCAAGTCATCAACAGGATCCAAAGAGCCATGTGCATCTTTTTCTGGAACTCCACATGGGAGAAAGTGGTGAGGACCATACTGTTCAAAGCAAAACGGTACGGAGGCAGAGGAATGCCAGACATCCTGCTGTTCCTCTGGGCCAAGTACACGAGCCGGATTTGCAAACTGGCAACAGGGACAGAATCCAAAACAGCCCACTTTGAAAAGTGTTTTGCAGGGAATCTACTGCAACAGTGGCGGGTATACATGACAACTAACATGAGCCCCTGGGCCATGGAGTCCCCATGGTTCTATGAGGTCCTGAAACACTTCTGCGACAGTACAAACTGCACGATGAGGCCCCAGCAACCCTGGTGAACCACCACAACATATGAGAGGTGGTAAGGAAAATAGACATCATATTGCCCATGGACCTACTACCTGGGGACAGCTGCCAGGCTGTGTCAGAGGGAATCTTCTATAAAGACCTGCAGAAGCACAGAGACTTGGACTGGCAGGTAGCCCACTGGGCACTCCTTGTGCAGGCATGGAAAAACAGCGCAGGGCAGGGAGGTCCCAAGCAATCCTGCTGGTGGAAGACAGAAACAATTGACCACCTCTTCTGGGACTGCCCATACACCAGAGAGGTGCAGAAGAAAGTTTGGGTACTCCTGGTTCATAACCCTGACCAGAGAGGCGGTTCTGCATGGGCACTTGACTAAACAGCAAGGGGCCTGACAGCCCATTTCAACCAGTTCATCCCCTGTTTCAAAAACGTCCTGTGGACGGGACAAACAGGAGGGTGGTTGGGGGGTGGGGGTGCAGGGGAGGTAACTGAGGGAGACTTTTATGAAACTCTCATGTTTTCAGGGGAATGGTGATAGGTGTGTGGGCACGAACTTTGTACTGGGACTAAAATAGTTTAACTGTTAAAGCGTGTTTTTGGTCTGTCAAGTGAACCACAGTGGTCACATGACAGATTGCTACAGGTACAGTTATATTTATATATATCTATATATATCCATCTCTCTCTCTCTCTCTCTCTTTATATATATATATATATATATATGTATAGTTGTTTATGTATATAGAAATAAAAATTTTTGCAAAAAAAATGTTCTGTGGAAGACCAGGAACTTGCTCACAAACAGGCACACAAACCTCCCAGTCAAGGACTGTATTACAGCGTGCCTGAGTGAGATGTACTGGTGTTACAGGAAGACAGTAGAACTGGATGGGAAAGAGGTGGTGGACATCCCATGGAAAAAAAGGGACAGCATAGATAGACCTTTCAGAGGCGAGCTGTCTGAAAAGAGTAATGAGGACGACCAGAATACGAACAAGCAGGAGGGGGATTTGGGAGGGGAAAGAGGGGAATGAGGTAGTCCTTTGGGTAACTGTGATGGTTTCAAGGGGATGATGATGGGTGTGTGGTCTTTGTAACAGGACAAGTGATGTAACTGTAACGGTGTGTTTTTGGACTGTCAAGGGAACCAGAGCGGTCACAAGACAGGTTGTTAGAGATACAGTTAGGTGTGTGTGAATACATATTTTTGCAAAAAACAAAGGCTGCTGCTGCCAGCACCTCGTCACAAGCCAGGTTGTTGGAGATAGTTACGTGTGTGTAAATATATATTTTTGCAAAAAAAACAAAGGCAGCGCTCTCAATGCAGCCTGGCCTTAGGGTGCTTGAAGAAGCAGGGTCCTGCGAGCCATCCGCATCCTTGGACCTGCTGCCACAGCGGGCGGGCATCTCCCAGGCGAGGGGGCCACGGGTGATGCCAGGGGAGCTCTGGCTGCTTTGGTCGCGGTCCCTCCCCCTCGGCTCGGGGGCTCCAGGCGGGCAGGCTGGCAGCACGGGGGGGCCCTCCCTCGCCTGGGCCCC
>NW_005842191.1:1066282-1112432 GCF_000455745.1 Alligator sinensis
CGGCTTGCGACTGCCCTCCGAGCCTCCCCCCCTGCCTCGGAGTTGGGGAGGAAAGTTGTCCTCTTTTTGGGCCCCTTCCCCTCCTCCCAACCTGGATTTTGGAGCCTGGAAGAAGATCCCGGGGCTGGGCAGGATGGGCAATGCAGCGGGCAGCATGGAGCAGTCTCCGGGCAAGGAGGCGAAGGCTCAAGCGCCAGGCTCGGGGCTGCCGGCCAAGCAGCCTGCGCCCCCAAAGCAGCCGATGCCCAGCGAGGGGGAGCTGGAGGAGAGATTCAGCCGCGTGCTGGTAAGTCGCTGCGCCCCCAGGCCCGGCTTGGCCCGGCCACTGGTTTTTAGTCACGCCGTCCCCCGCGCCTCAGGAAGCTGGAGGTGAGCAGCACGGCGGGCTGTGGGGAATGACAGCATCTATAATTAAACTGCAACGGCAGCCAGGGGTAGAAAGCCACTGAGAGTCTGCATCTGCAAGCCTCCCCCCCCCCACCTCCAGGCCTGCAAAGCCCCTCCAGGCCTGCCAGGAAACTTTGCTGTTGCCCCCGCTGCAGCTAGTGAGAGCGGGAATTCTGCAAGGGGAATTTTGGGCCGTCCGCTGCCCCGTTCTGGAGGCCAGGCAGGACTGGCGGGCGCAGGCCCTCCTCTAGCCGTGAGGGAAAACGGCCTTGTGTTTTGAAAGAAAAGCACTCATGACTTCCTTTCCCCTCTATGGGGCTGGTGGGTGACATTTCTGGGCCTCCTCCTCTCAAAGAAGAAATGTTTCATCCTCCAAAGTTGTTCTGGAGGTGGGAGCGTGAGAGAGCCAGAGATAAGGGCAAATTTGGGAGGGCTGTTCCACCACCATCACACGTACAGCCACCCACAAGCCAGCCTCGGGAGCTCTGCAGGCATCATAACTTTCTTTTATGCCTCTGTTACCTTAGCTGCCTGCCTACAGGGGCCTCTGCCTTGCAAAATGAAACAGAGCTTTCCGTCTGCTTCCAAAAGAAGAGCCTTTTTTAAGGGGTGACTTAAAACAGACAGGCACAGGGTGGGGAATCCCTATGGCAGGGCTTGTAAGTCTTAATGTGACCTGAGGCTTTCTCCTCCCTTGTGTAATTTGGTTGGATGCCTCCATCACTTGGGGCTTGGGGAGGGGCAGGTACTCAGGGGTTAAATTCTAACCCAGAGGTCTGGTGCCTGATCCATTCCTGGCACATCCTAGAATTGAGATATTTTGTAACCTATCATTTGCCCAGGTCACATGGTTGGTCTGTCTAGTCCACTCTCCTGCTTCTTGCAGTCACCAGCTCCTGAGGCTTCACTGCAAAGGTTTGGGGTGGTGGTGGGGGAAGTGTGCCTGCATTTTGTCAGTTGTAAAGTGTGCAGCCAGTGGTACGGTGCTGCCTCTAGGAGTGGGTTAAACCAGGCCTTCTTGACCATGGCAGGAAGCAGTTGGGGCACGGAAGTGGGAGAGCTCATTGCGTCTCATTCAGAGCTCGCCTCGTCTTTGCTATGGCCTATCTTTGCCTCCTTTAGCAGGGATTCCAAAAGTTTTGTATATGCTTTTATTAGGCAGTGCCTTTTCCCCTCTCTCCACAGACGGGCCAAAACAAGCAGAAACACTAAGTTTTCACAATCACTAATACACTTTGAAATCTCCAGGACCTCATCAGTTCCCCTGTAATGCTGCTTCCTTCCAGGCTGAGTAACAATAGGTTTGACATTTCTTGTTTTATAAAAATTCCCCATCTCTGCTACCTTCCTTTTTCAGTACTGGCTGTATCATGGGGTGAACTAATCAGACCATGGCCCAGAGCTGCCTGCTGGGATAAGCTCATTGTTTATGAGACAGTAATGATAATGTAGTGCAAATGGTATTTTTTTTACCTCTTATCCCACTCAGGAATCCCCTGTGTTTGCTTTACTTGCTGCTGCTGTGCCTGGCTCTGGTGCTGTATTACTCATGGGGAATCCTAAATCATCTCTTTGGGGATCTTCCCTGATCAGTCCTGCTCTTTGCCACCTCATGTTACCATGTTCTACTTCACTAACTTTTACTCTGGGTCGGGGTAACCCTTTCAAAGTGCATTAAGTGCATAAGTGATTTTCAATTAGACTCCAGCTCCTAAGTGCCTTTTGGAAAAGACCTTGGCATCCAAATGTCATTAGATGATTTTGAAAGTGCAACTGTTTGTCTTGGCTGCATCTGTTACACTTCTAGCAAGGCTTAGTCCTATTACGGTCTGTAGTCTTATGATATGGAGTCCATGAGCAGCATTTATTAGAGACTGCAGGGCCAGGTCCTTTAATATTTTCAGACTGCTCTTTTCAGTTCCTGATGTTCTGCCCAGTCCTTCAGCATGTTCAAATCCACTTGGAGTTTCTCACAGTCTCCTTCCCTTTTGTTTTTTAATGGATGGCTGGGGAATCCTGGGGTTGTCTGGGAATGCAGAGCACTGGGCTTGATGGCCAAGGGGGCCCCTTCCAGTCCTGTGATAATCATGTGTCTCAGTCACCAGGCTAGGAATGAGGCTAGCTGGGGTCAGTTCATACCTATGCTATATAGTTGCCGTGTGGCCTCAGGCAAGTCTGTTCCTCTGTGCTTCAGTTTCACTACTAGGTTATCCCCATGTTACCATCTTGAAGGGGGCGTGGGTGCCTTTGTTCAGTGATTGCAAACTTCTTTGAGAGACTCTGATTGAAAGTGCTTGAGAAGATGGGCAAAGTGGTGCTAATGGTGATATACTCTTGGTCCCCTCCCTCCCTTTGAGAAGCAGCTGTTCCCCAGGGCCTTTTGTTGCCAGTCATTTATCCAGGCCCTGAGGTATACCACTTTATTTGGTCACTATGTATTTCCATTAAAAAAAAAAGTGGTTTGTGGCTATAGGGTCATCCAGTCTGACTTTCTGCACAGCTTGGGTGAGAGAACTTGGTCCAGGAATGTCTACATTGGGGCCCAGAACTTCTGGTTGAGCTGGAGCATAGGAAGGCCCTGTTGAGAGGGGGTGAAGGGCCTGTTTTGATCCGATTTTTCATAAAGTCATAATCACTCACCTTGCATGCTCTCCCAAAGGCTGGGAGGAGGGGGAGGTCTAGTTCTGAAATTAAAAGGGAATAGGAGAACGTGGGCACATCTAGTATGCTGCTTCAGCTCCCTTCTCCCCTCCCCACAACATAGAGGGAACCAAGCCAAGGACCCAGAAAACACCTCCCACCCTCTCTCTCCAAAGGCTGGAAAAATCTGTGCTCTCACTAGCAAGGGAAGGGCACTCAGCACTCCATTTCTGCAGGTTTCCTTGTAGAACTATAAACCTTCCAGCTGTTACAGTCATGATGTAAAGTTCCCAAATGTGATGAGGAGAACAGATGCAGGCTGCTGTCCTGAGTCTGCAGAGTCCTCCAGTGTCCCTGCAGTGATTTGTTGCTTTGAGCAGCGTGAACCTGGCAAAACTCTGGTCACTTAGCACTGCTGCTCTTTAGCACCTGCTGGGCGGCCCTTAAACCCAAAAGGATCAGGTCTTGCTGCTCCCTGGGAAGGCTCTGACTAAGGCTGGAAAATGTATTTCCAAGCCTTGCTGTCTTGCACCAATTGCAGGTGGGAGTGATAAGCATCAGTTCTGAAATGTCTTACTTGCCTACAGCCAGAAGCTGCAATTTGTGACCCCTCCATCCCTTGGCATGAAAAGAGATGTTTTCTGCGGCAGTCTACTGTGTGTGAATCTTTCCCAGGGGACCTGTTAAATGAAGGTTATATGTGGGGGCCTTGAAGTTTTGCCCAGTTTATTTGGTCAAAACTTGCCCTGTGTCTGTGTATCTGTGGTGCTGTGGTTATAGGATGCATATGATTTTGGACATGGAAGGAACTGTATGAGAGTATGATTTTAAATGTGCTCTCAGTGTGTGATATATTGAATGGTGAAGAAGGTCAGCTGGCAACAGGTGTCTATCTGATGTAGGCAGGTGCCCATCTCCACATCTGTAAGATGGGGATTTTGAGGCTTACTGAATGCTTGTCAGGTGTGTTGAGACCCGAGGCTAAAACATGATTGAGAAGGACAAAGTGGCATTAGTATAAAAATATTGTCTTGTTCCTGTTCAAACCCACCCGGATCTTGAGAGCAGCCTCTGAGAGAAAGTTTACAGCAGCAAGTGGTTTTTTCCAGTAGTAGGAGAACTCCATGTGTTGTGAAACTTTCATGTCCCAATCTCTCTTCCTCCTTCCCTTCCTTTTGTCGGACTCCCCCATGTTCAGTAACTTATTGCATCAGAATTCACCTCCTGTTCATTGACTGTGTGCTTCAGCATTCAAAGACTGGCCTATCTCTAGCTCATGGTCCTCCTGAATATGCATTTGGACATTCTTAAGTCCCTCTAAAGAATTTCCTGTAACATCAGGTTTGTGAGTAAAATGTAGCCCTCACCACTAGAAGGTCAAGCATATTGGTTAGATCGCAGTTTATTTATGAGAGGGGTTGGTCTGTCTGTGTTGTACTGTGCGTGCAATTTATTTGCATACGATTATGTGATCTTATGGCAGTATCTGCTTCTGGTATCTGTGGCTGCCTGTTGCCCACATGGCCACTTCTGGCAACAAAAATGTTGGGGCTTTGCTGGGCTGCCTTCTTTAGAAAGCTTCACCTGCAATAGCCTAGCAGCTCTATATGAGTTCCCATGCACCGCATGTGCAAGGCATATAACCAGTCAAACCTAATGAATTAGTCTTTCACCTCCTGAGACTTTGCTTGCAACCAGTAGGAGGTCAGTAGTGTTTATGATTTGAATTCTTCCTATGGCATCAGATGTTGCTCAGGACATGAACCAGGCTCCACCATCTCTGTAGGTG
The DNA here is from genome assembly GCF_000455745.1 of Alligator sinensis. Classification (NCBI taxonomy): domain Eukaryota; kingdom Metazoa; phylum Chordata; order Crocodylia; family Alligatoridae; genus Alligator; species Alligator sinensis. The sequence continues at coordinate 1,071,099 of NW_005842191.1, forward strand.
CTGGGCTACTCCTCGCTCGTCCTCTGTGGGCTTCAGGCTCTTCTGCAGGCTGCACCTCCAGGCTTGTCTTTCCCAACAGCCTGGGCATTGTCAGTGGGAACTGTAACACCTGCCTGTGGCAGGCAAAAAGATAATGGTCCACCAGGTTGGCAAGGGAGCCTTGATTTGGAGGAAAAGAATCAAATTATGAGACTATATAAGGGGATGAGTTTACAGTAGCACAGGTCAGTCAGAAGAGGCCCAGACTCATACTAACAGGGGTCCTGGGGGTGCTGACAGGTGTAATGCACAGCCCAACCAGGAGGGACTGGGGACTGGACTAGCAGGTGTTGCTGCTGCAGGTCAAGACTGAGGGGCATTGGCAGAACAGTATGGGAAGCTAAGGCCTGGAGGAGCAGGCTCTCTGTGGGTTAGGATTGCGGTTGACTCTTAACTCTAGGCAGTGTTTTCAGTTTCTCATGGTTTAATAACTAATGGTCTTGCCCACACAGGGAGAATCCCAAGGCAGAATAACTCTCTTGCTATTGCTGTTCCATAACAATGTACTTATTGTGGCAAAACTCCAATATGTAGATACACCAGCTCAGAAATATTACTCTGCATTAGTAGTGAACCAATTGTTCTGGAATAAAAATTGGCTTTATTCCATCATAGCATGTCCACACAGGGGCTGTTCAGGCCAGGAGAAGATCCAGCAGGGTACACTGTTGCTCTTGCACCTCCCTTTGATTTCTGCTCCACCCGAAGTTTAAAACCAGCTCCCTGGCAGTGGCTGCAGCATTTCTAGTCAGGCAGCGCTGAGGGAGTCAATTGACTTCATGGCTCAGTATAATCTACCGATCCCTTCTAAATTCTTCATTTCCACAGGTGGTAATGACCCTCTCATTTTTTTAATTGTCTTGATGTTCCAACTATTAGGCTATCCTTTATTTGCAGTTCTGCTGTCTGTTAACTGCTCCTGGCAATGAGCCTCCTATTTCACAATCTTGCAGACTGTTTTTAATTCATTCCAATGAAGCTATACTTGTTTTTACTTCAATACAACCCTAGTCCCTTAGCATATTAGTAGAGCTTCTAGGTTATTTTTAACTAGAGAAAAATGTTTTTTGTTTCATTTGTTATGATGCACCTCACCATCTGCATCCCATTTTCAAAATTCTAGATCAGCTCATGGTTCTGGCATAGCAACAGCAGCCTGGTTATTCTGGTGCAGCTCTACCAATCCATTTTCCAGTGCAGACAAAACCTAACCCTGAGCTTGGCTGCTGGATTTTTTTGATTCAGACAGAATGTGAGGGAAGGTGCTATCTCCAGTCCTGACTGCTGGGGACTTCCCTAGTACGGTTGAGCTATGCCAATAGGAATTTGCTACAATTCCCTAGTAAGTACAAATCTTCCTCCTCCTATTCCTCACTGCCCCCTGCCCCCCAGACCCTGATCTCTGACATTTACTAATACAGTGAAAGGTGCAGGAAGAGATAAATGGAATTGTGGATTGAGGGCAAAGCTGAAGGTAGGCAAACACCATCTGGGGCTGCAGGCAAAGCTGTCCAAAAATAGCTGAATGAGTTTTCAGCTGAGCTGAAGAAACTACCTGACCCAGCACTTGCAATAGCTTCATTAAGAATTTGGTTCTGGCTCTCTGTGCATAGCATGGGAAATGAGTTTCAGAGGAGGGGAGCTAGGTGAGGCTGGGTTGTTGTTATCCAACCTGGGGATAATACTAGTATATGCTGGGGACCGGCCATTTACAGTGATGGATCTTTGATATGTGGATTTTCCTCTCTTCCTGTGATATATAACTTGGGTGGGATTGAGACAAGGTGAATCTCAGAGACTTATCCAAACCCAAAAGATGTTCCAGACACATTAGCAGGGAAAGCAAAGATCAGCTTGGTGAGTTTGCAGGGTAATCTGCACTACTCTTATGCAGTCTTAATGAACAGCGAGTCTGCTGTAGGGAGGGTCATACCACATACATCTTGTCAGGTCTCACTGCCTCCTGCTGCGTTGTAACAGAACCATTCTTGGTGTATCAGGTCTGCCTTCATGCTGCTGGCTAACAAAATTGTCCCTGATGATCCTTACACCCACTGGATCATATTGTTGGGCCATCTAGCCTGGCCTCACACTCCTACTACACCAGACTGTGGTCCAGTAGGGGTCGAGTTCTTCAGACAGCTCAGGGCCAGGTACACAGAATGGAATCCAAAGAACCTAGAGCCCAATCCACTGAGCTCTCTTGAAAATCCAGCATTTGTTCTGACCTGAACTGGGGGCTGAGCGGTTTGCAAAGATGTTGGCTCTAAACCAGTGGTTCTCAACCTTGTTTAGACTTTAGTCATCCCTTGATAGACTCAAGGCACCTCTCAGAAAATGCCAGCTCTTAGTTTCACTCTTTTTTTTTATGACAAGAACAAAAGACTAGTTCTTCTGTTGCAAAGAACTCAAAAAGTTCACAACAGATCAGAATGTTTTTATCCCATCTGAAAATTCTGGGTTTATTTTGTGAATTGTGTTTGCACACCTCACAGTGCTAACTCAGCACCCTTGAAAGGGTCACAAGGAACCCTAGAATGCCATAGGACCCTGCCCTGGTTGAGAATCACTGTTCTAGACTAAAAAAAAGTGATATACGGAGCCACTGTAGCACATAGTGAATAGTTGAACGTCAGAATAACTGATAAATCTAAAAAATGATTGTTCATGAGGAAGCATTTCATTGGGAGTGTTTCTAGTGGGGCTCTGCAGTGAACTGTCACTGACCCAGAGCAATTCTTTATATTCTTAATTAACAAGGACATGTCACTGATAGAGATTGATGCAGACTGTTTGGTACCCTGGGCAAACTGAACAGTGTACACTCTAGTGTAGCCAAATGGAGTACATAAGGCATCTTAATAGCTGGGGCTGTATCGTGGGAAGCTGTGACTCTGAAAGACACACTGGGATCATAGTAGAAACCAACTGGATGTAAGTTCCCAGTGCAAAGTTCTAGCTAAGCTTTGGTTTATACCTCTGTTGGGATAGGCACAATCTATCAGACAGCTGAAAATTACTCCTGGAGTTCACTGAGCTGTGCTGGCACAAATCAATTTTTTGGAAAGTCCTCATTCTTTCATAAAACTAGTATCAGTGTACTGTAAAATGATGCTGTTGCCACCATCAGCTGTATCTGCTTCACATGGGGCCTGCTCCCTGGTGTAGATTACATTAGGTATTAATAGGAGAAGAAAGTCAGGTAGGAGCTGGGCAGGGTGTTCCCTCTCTGTGTGGCTTCAGTGAGACCATTGTTGGAATAGTTTGGTGACTACACTTCAAACCTGCTGCAGGTATGCTGGAGGAGTTTCAGAAAAGAGCTACACAACCGTTTGAGAACTGGAAAACTTGCCTTAGTGAGAAATTGGAGAAGCTCAATAGATATAGTTTGACCAGAAAGAGGTTAAAGGTGATTTGACTGGGATCGCGAAGTACCTGGAGGGTGTGTGGGGGGGGGAGGGATTTCTGACCACTGTAGATCTTTTAATCCAGCGGACAAAGTATTGGATCCAAGTTAGAGTACCTGGAAACTGACACTGGACAAATTCAAGCCAGAAATAAGGTGCAATTTAAGACTGAGGTTAATTTAACCTCAGGAATAGCTTCTCCAGGCATGGGGTAGATTCTCCTAAAACCCGCTTCCCTCAAAATGGCAGCGTAGCTCAGCCAGGTTTATGGACTGAGACCCCCTGGGTGAGTTTCCCCTAGCCTGTGTGACGTGGGAAGTCTGAGGAGATGATTTTAACAATCCCTTCTGGTCCTTCAAGCAATGACTCTATTCTCCAGTTTGCTGTCTCATTCCTGGGATTCTTCATGGGGCAATTCTGCAGCTGTGTCATTTGACCCACCTTGGAGCCCAATCTCTGCTGACTCTCCCTTCTGTCAGGCCCACATACTACTAAACAGGTTGAACCTACCTACTATGGCATTGAAGTAGATTTAAACCAGGCTCCCCACCTTCAAGGCTGCAAGTGAGGGATCATCCTGAAACAGTTCTACACCCTTTCTGGTAGTTCCCAGCTAGGCGCCCCCAGCCCGGGGCTGTCTCTGCATGGTTCATGATGTCAGTGTATAAGGAGGGAGAACCTGGGACTCCTGGGCAGGTGGGAAGCATGTGGGAGGGTGTTTGAGAGGCTGGGACTAAAGCGTGTCTGATCAATCAAGTTTACTCCATGTGCAGAGAGAGAAACTGCTGCTTGTTCTTAAAATAGAGCCGGGAGCGGCAGGTGGTGCTGAGGCCCTGGTCACAGCAATATGCTAAGCAGCCTCAAGTGCCTTAGCAACTCCTTGCCTTTCAGCAAACGGAGCATGAGTGACGGGGATGCGTCATCTCTGGCTCCAGCCTTATTTTTCTGTTCTCAGTCTGTTGCCAGCACAGAGAAATGAGAGAACCCATGCAGCAGGTTGGGGCTAGGGGGAATACCGCAAGCTTAAGAATCTGCCCGCTCCATGGGACAAGGTGAGCTTAGTTCCCTGCTCATGGAGCTTGCCTTGGAGGTCATTAGCTACAGGGTCTGTAGCTTTGGAACCCCAGACAGAAGCCTGTGCAGGCCTCAAAGACCTTGAGTCTGAATGCTGCCAACGACTGTCTTGAAACTGGCTAATCTTAAATCAGTCATTGCAGGCAGCACCAAGCTGGGAGAACCCCCTCTCCATTGGAAGCCTAGCTTAGTCACTGCCACAGTTCCTGCGTTGGAGGTAGACAGGGCCCCATGGTTGGGTGGGTAGCCAAACTGGGATTAAGCCTTTGCCGCTGCCGGTACAAAGTGCCTGCTGTGCTCCTGGGAGGAGCTTGGTGGGAATGGGGCAAGAAGCCTGCTCAGCTAAAGACTGTGGGCCTCAGCAGTAAACCACTTCTCTATTTTAAGGCTCAATGCCGCAGGATGCCGAAATCTCTCATACCCAGCAGAGGTGGTTGTGCCACCTACGTTGCTGCATGGGTGCCGATGCTTGCTCTGCTGGGAAAGAATGTCCCCAGCAGAGTAAGCTTAGAGCAGGTGCTAGGCTCCAGTTCAGCTTCTCACATGCTCTGGGCAGGGCAGGTCTGGTTTTGCAGTATGGGATGAGCAGGGACAGTTCTGCAGTAGCCACAGCATAATTATGTCTGGTACAACAGCTTTAGAGCTGCCAGTAGAGACCAGGACCCTGTTGTGCCAGGCATTGTGCAGATAGAGAGTGAAAGGCCCGGACCCAAAGGGCTCATGGAAAGGTTGGGAAGTGAGAGCGAGGCATATGGCATGTCCAAGGTCACCCAGAAGGTCTGTGGCAGAGCTGGGAGTAAAACTCAAGTTCCCTTTCGCAGTGTTCTGCCCACTAGGCCATGCTACACAACTGGTCACCTCTAGGGGCAATGTCCAGGCTGAAATTCACAGCCTGGCTACATGTGGGTCTGTCCCACATCTTGGGGGAGAGGCGGCATACGTAATAGTGAGAGACAGAGATGGCATGTTGGTTCACCCTCGCTCAGTGAGCTCAGAAAGACCACAGCAGGTCAGAATGTTTTTAACATGATTGTTTCATATTTGAAATCTCTGGGTTTATTTGGTAAATCATGTTTGTGCACCTAATAGTGCTAACAGTGTGTGGCACTCTTGAAAGGATCTCAAGGCACCCCAGGGTGCATTCTAGTTGAGAATCACGGATCTAGTGTTTTCTTTATCTGGTTTTAGAGGCACTGCACAGTGGGGTCTCCACAAGGCCCACTCTGTGACTGGAACTGGGAGCAGAAAGACTTCCATCCCTGAGGAAAGGGGGTCCTATGGAGTCCTGCAGCTCTCTTCCACAGTCTGGCTTTCTGGGTGACATGTAACAACCACCAAGGACAACTCTTGGTCTGTGCCTAAGTGTGGTTTCCCTTGCAGGATGTCTCTTCCAGCTGCTTTGCCTCCCAGAGTGATGCTGTACTCACACACATCCTAGGGGTTTCCAAACTGTACTTGTCACTCTAACTCAGCAGAAATGACCCTCCCCTGTTTATGCAGAATTGTAATGTGGGGATTTAGGGGGCCTTGGCAAAGAGGCCAATGGTTTCCGTACTGGATCCTGGGCAGTCCTGCCTGTTTATGGCAACCTAATGCACTTTATAGCTCTGCATACCATGTTCCTTTCTTCACCTTGTCACTCTCAGTGGTGCCACTGTCAGTGTAACACTTTCGGAAGAAACATTCTCTTCTTGTGCCATGGGTGCCGTTTGGTGCTATACCAACAGCGTTTCCTCCCAACACCCACAGGAAATATGTGGGCAGCCATTCTGTCTTGTGCTGGAGGGCAGGGCCAGGTTGCATTGCTAAACAGCTGCCATTTTCTGTCTACAGAAATGGCAATATTTCAGTGGTAGGTGAAGAGATCAGCTTGGAATGAAAAGCACCATATAAATGTCAGGTTTTCAGCTTGTCTCTTGCCCTAACCCTCACAGAGCTCTTAATAACTTACAAGCCCCTGAGATAAATCAAGAGTGCAACACATTGGAGCATTGGAACAGAAAGGGTTATCGTGGCACAGACAGCAGAAGCCATCAGTGATTAGCCTAGCAGATGAACAGCTCACCTTGACTAAACAGCTTGACATGCTGGGCTGCAGAGTCCCCAGTGTGCATTGAGTTAGATTTCAGTGGCTGTTGATCAATATACCAAAGCTTTTCATTTGTCAGCCAGGACCAATCCCTGGCTTCTGCTCCATCAGTGCAGAGGAAGAAGGGAATGATGGCAGCAACCATGCAGGACATACTTGGTGCTCATCCCAATCCATACCAGTGTCAGCCCAGTCCACACCAGTGCCACAGATTCAGCTCTGCTTTTTTCCCCCACTAGCAACCAGACTCAGAATCATTCTTGGTGGCCATGCAAAGCCGGCTCACAGGCTTCGGACATTTAAGGACAGAACTTTTTCTTGTCCCTGCTTCTGCCCTGGCTTTCTGTACCACAATACCTCTCAGGATTACCATGGCACTTAGATATGTGGCCAGCGAGGGGGCTGTTGGTGCATGCAGGCACATAGATGTACAAGATTGCACTTTGGGGGGCCCCAGTTCAATCTGGCTGTCCATGAAATGAGTTGGCTTCACCCGGGATTGCCACCTCACCAATCTTAAAAAGGCTTTCACCCAGCAAGGACACTCCTCCAGAGAGGTAGATCGCACGTTTGAAAGAGCCACCTGGATACCACGTGAAGAACTGCTGCAGTACAGAAGAAAAACACCCACAAATCGCACACCGCTGGTTATGACCTATCACCCATCCCTTGAACCTGTACAGAAAATCCTCAAAAAATTGCAACCCATATTAGAAAAAGACCCTATTCCTAAAAAGATCTTCCCAGAGCCACCCATCCTAGCCTTCAGACAAGCACCGAACCTCGCCAACCTCATCACCAGAAGCAAACTTCCTCAACCCCAGAACACACCAAAAGGATCCAGACCGTGCCATGACAAGAAATGCAAAACCTGCCCCCACATCTCCACCACCCCCACTATTACTACACCCCACAACAGAGCCATCAGCATCCCAGGATCTTACAGCTGCACCTCCAGGAATGTAGTATACCTCATCCAATGCACCAAATGCCCTGATGGAAGATATGTAGGAGAGACCAGACAACAACTGCGCACCAGAATGAATGCACACCGGAAATCCATCAAAGACAGAAACACCCAACTACCGGTGGGGGCACATTTCTCACAGGAGGGCCACTCTCTCTCCAATCTCTCAGTCCTGACCCCCAAGGGAAATTTACACAACACACCCCAGAGACGAGCCTATGAGCTCCATTTCATCAACCTGCTGGATACTAGAGATCAGGGACTAAACATAGACATTGGATTTTTGATACATTATAATCTGCCTGGCAACTGACTCCCCCGCCCAGCCCAGCCCCTGGCTTGTTTACTTTTCATTCCATCCAGGAAGAGCTCACACCAACTGCTGCAGCTTCCTGAGCCTGACGAAGGGTTTTTGAACCCAAAGCTTGCTTAATAACTATTCTCCAACCATTTGGGTTGGTCTAATAAAAGATATCAAATTCACCCAAGGAACCTTGTTGGCTTCATCTGAAACTGATGCCCAGTGAAATTGTGTCCATGTGGTGGAAGTGCCATCCTGTTGCATGTGGAAGAGTGTGAATGTATCTCTGCTTTGAGAAGCCCAGGACTGGGGAGGTGAGTGGTGGTTGCAGGCAGACTTGAGAGGCACTGCCAAAGCTGTGTGAAGAAGTTAGCCTAGTGCCTGGTTACCCTATGGCTTCTAGGTATCTGGCTTTCAGGGGCCCCTGGACTGCCTAGGGCAGGGGTGTCCAACCTTTTTGAATGTGGGGCCAGATCACAAACTTTATCACCGAGTGGGCCAGTGAGCCATATTCAAAGACCTCACAGGAAGTGACATCACATCAGGAAGTGATGTCACATGACCTTTGACACCAATGAAGTTGCAGGAAGTGACAGTGAAATGGGTTGGCTCCACACGGGAACTTACCCCTTACCCCGTGCCTCCATCCGCCCCAGCTGGCCCTGAGGTGCCCCCAGCTCCATGCAGGAACTTACCTCGTGCTGCGCAGGCCATGCTGCAGCTCTGCCAGCCATGTGCCAGAGCCCGTCCCCAGCTCATCCGGTCAAGTACGGCTGGGGCAGCCCTGCTCCGCGCGGCCCTCGGGGCAGCTGCAGCAGGACCCGGCTCACTGATGAGCCAGGCCCCGCGGGGGTAAGCAGCTCCCCTCCCCTTGCTGCCGGCTGGGGCCCGCAAGCCGGCCCTGCCCACCTTGCCGCTGCCCCGCTGCGGCGGCTCTACGCTCCACCACCACTGCCGCAGCTCCACCGCAGCAGCCCTGCCGCCACCACCACGGCTCCACCGTCACCACCGCAGCTCTGCGCTCTGCCGCCGCAGCTCCGTGCTCTGCCTCCATGGCGGCCCCGCCACCGCCTCTGCGGCTCCGCGCTCCATGGCAGCCCTGCTGCCGCTGCAGCTCTGCACTCTGCCACCATGGCTCTGCGCTCCACTGCCGCCACTGCAGGCCAGATAAAATGGCTTGGCGGGCCGCATGTTGGACAAGCCTGGCCTAGGGGAAGTGGACAGAACCTAGTGCTCGCCTCTATAAGGTGTGCAATAACTTGAGCTAGTGTTTCAGCTCTGTCTCTTATGCAGCCTCTGTCCCTGCAGCCAATGGAGGCAACAAGTGCCATATTCCAGCCTGAGGGTGGGAGGGAAGTAGTGAAGAGTCGTTATTTTCCTTCCCATCTGCCACCTGTCTTGGTACCAGCAGGGTGATTCTTGCCAGATGCTTCCCTGGTACCTTTGTTAAAGTGTCATTTGGGAGTGTTTGCTACTCCCGGGGGAGTTGTGCCGTCTCCCAGTTGTCTCCCTCCTGCCCTTTCCTACCTATGCTGCCGGGGACCTGGAATTCAGATGATTGCTTTGGCTGAATAAGTTACTGCCTCCCTCTGAGGTACAGCTGTACTGGGGGGTCATCAATAATGCAGGCAGCTGCTGCCTGGTGTCTGGCTTAGCACTAGCAGAGATGAGCAGCACAGGGCAGATAGGCATGGAGCCAGCTGCTTCGTGGAGTGAATGCAGGAGGAGGATACAGCACTGGAGCGGGATACAGCACTGGCTTGGGTTTGCCCTGATTTGGCCTTGCCACCCCACTGCACCCCCTTGGTGGAAGCAGGATCTGAAGGGCTGAGATGCTAGTGAGCCTATCACTAAGTTGAGAAAGGGCAAAGTATGACAGAGGCCAAAGTAGGTGCCATGTCCTATAGAATGGGGTAAGGCTATCCTGGGGAGGTGGGAATGAGGCCTGTTTGTCTTGAATGGTCAGCCTAGTTCAGAACAGACCAGAGGGGCTGGAGTGGTGGAGAACACTGCAGGTGAGACACCAAAGGAGCCCATGAGCCTCTAAAGAATGGAGGCAGAGAGGGAAGGTCATTCTTTTCCTGCTCCCCATTGGTGGCCTTTCCTTTCAACAGGAGAGGGAGCCTTGGGCACACCCTTCTCTGTGCCTTGCTCCCTTCCCACCCTGGAGGAGCTGCCTTCTTGCCTAGGACCCTCCCGCACATCCCTGCCACATTTCCCTCACCCCAATCAGAGGCCCTTGCCCCATTGCCAGGAGCGCCCAAGCCGAGGGCTCGCCACCCGCCACCTTCCCACGAGACTGGCTGTGCCCTGAGATGCCAGGAGCACAGTTCTTTTTTGGCAGGAGACTAAACTCACAAGGTGGAGCCCTGACACCTCCTCTCTCTGCCTGAGGCTCACTTAAACACTGTTGCCACGTATGACAGCAGTGAGAGGCCCAGAGTGGGGAGGCCACTTCCTGCCACTTGCCTAATGAGCAAGCCTAGCCGGGCCGTTGCGGAGCGCGCGGGAGGGGGATCTCCTGTGAGATGCAGCCACCGCCCAGCCGCCACCAGGAAACATGTCGCGTTCTGCTGCTGCAAGGGCTGTGCTGTGCTTTGCAGTGACAGGAAACAGCCTGTGTCATTTGGGTGTGAGGGAGGTGGCTGGCTTTTCAGCAGCAGGGAGGTCTGGACTGTACAACACCTTTGAGATAGCACAGCTGGCTCTGGAAAATGGCTGCCACTGTGTGGAAGTGCTAGAAGTTTGAGGCATTTGCCTACTGAGTGCCCACATGCGTGCTTTTGTGCACCTTGTTCTTGGGGCACTGCTGGGCCACTGGCCCACATGTGGGCTGGTCCTGGTTTGTGTCATGGATGGTGTTTCAGTGACATCCTTCTCCTTTGCTCCAATCCCTCACTTGACTGCTCTCACGTCCTAAATCTTTGTGTGGGATGGGTTTACCTGCCAGGTGTCTAGCCTGAGCTCCTGGGACAGGCAACCCCATCCCACTTGTATACGTGTCCTGTGTAGGCACACCACACCTGGTTGGTTCAGGCTGCTGGCTCCAAACCAGCTGCAGTTCCTTTTTCGCTCAGCCCCTCTGGCCTCTTTCTTTACTTGCACAGCAGCCAAAGCTTTCACCCTTGGTCTGGTAGGAAAGGGCTGGCGTAACTCAGTAGCAGGACAGAGATGAGGACCGGTATGGGCATGGGGTCCTCCTCTAGTGTAACTAAACACTCCAGCTTGTTCCCATTTCTGGAGGTTTCATACCACGTTCAAACCATTAAACCCCAAGACAACCTAGAAGCCTGTGAGCAGGTCAGTCAGTTCTGGGACAAGCTTCCAGATTCCTGGGTTCTTGCATGACCTTGAGTGAGTCATGTCCTCTCTCTGGGCCTTGGTGCCCTCATCTGGGCTTCAGTGGCCTCATCTGCAAAATGGGATAACAGTCCTGACCCATCCTTGCAAAGCCCTTCATGACCCGAGAAGCGCAGCACATTCTCTTTGTTTACAGGGAATTGGTGGTTTTCTTTGTACTGTACAAGGTTATGGCTGCCTCGCATATGGCAGAGAAATAGAATTCAGCTCCCTGCATGAAATGCTACGGAATGGCTCTGTACGTGCATGTGTGTGCACATGTGTATGGGGGGGGGAGGGTATACTATGATGGCAAGGGGCGACTATAGGAAACCCTTGTTACAAATGCAGAAAGTCATGAGTTCTGCTTCTGTTCCATCTGTATCTTGCCATTTTCCCTTTTCTGATTTGTGCTTGCAGTTGTTGGACATGATAGTTATTAGTTTCTTTCTTTTGTAAGTGACTCTTCTAATGACTTCTGCCATAGGCTGTTGCGCTAATGGTTTGATGGGAAACTTGGCTAGAGGGCAAGGATGAGTTAAATAGGAGCACCCAGATGGCACAATTAATGCTAGGATACTCCAAGGGAGGCTGTTGGTGGTGATTCTTCCAGCCCACGCAGAAGCAGGTGAGCTCTTCTGAGCTCTGTAGGGTGGAGAACCTCTAAGCAGCCTCTGGCCTGTAGTACCAGGCTATAATAAATACCAGTGACTCCCAGCTTCTGTCTAATGCCAGCAGCTGAAGATCCCAAAGCGCACACAGACATTACTGATGTTAACCTGTGCAGTGTGTAAACCATCACCATTATATGGATGGGGAAGCTGAGTCACCAGACTGAGAGACCTGGCACAGAAAACTGATGGAAACCAACTGGCATCCCTAAAAGGGTGGAGAGCCAGATGGTCTCAGTTGGTAGCAGCAGGTGTTGGAGCCCGGCAGGCACCTGTGCCTCTCTTAAGCTGCCATGGGGTGGGACCCAGACCTCTACAAAACCCAGCTGTGTTCCCCAAACAAGTCAGGCTCTGCTGCTGGCCCGGTGGAGAATTGGCTTCTGTGTACACTCTGCATGCCAAATGGGATTGAGGGAGCTGTGCCCCTCTACTGAGTTAGCATGTAAGGCTGGCAAATGGAGCATGAGGCACCCTCTGTCACTGCCGAAAATAAGCTAGGCTTCTCTGAGGAGGCAGCTGCCTGCAGCACGGCCAAGCCCAGCATGACCTTGGGTGACTGTGCTGAATGGTCCTCAGTCTTGGAGAGAGGGGCCTAGTTCCATCATTCCTGTCTGGATTTGCTCCTGAGGGCTGGATCTGGAGCTATGTTGACCCTCCCCATATAGGACCCCTGTTGGACACAGCATGCTGCAGATATATGGAATTAAGATGTATGGGATGTTTATTCTTCTTGGAGCTGTTGGTTTCTGGCTCTCTGCAAACTCAGGTAGTTACACTTAGGCACATTTTTAGGCTTTTGTTGGCATCCATGAGGGCTGGAAACATAGGTATGAAGCAAAAGCAGAGATTCTAGTCTGCTGTCATGACCCCAGGAACAGGGGCCCTTGTCGCTGGCCTGCCTACAGCCTGGGCCTTAATTCAGCCCTGGCTGTGTGCACAGAGTCAAGTGTATATGTGTGGGAGAGGTGCAGCTGGAAACAGAGCTCAGAAGAGCCCCTTTGTGGGACTGGTGTGGTAGGGGACTGCTCATATTAAGGAGCTGTGCATAGGTTGGCCAGGCTGTCGCATGCATGTTGATAAAGACTAGTCTGAGAGGAAATCTGTCATTGGGTTTTTCTGTATTTTGATGCAAATAGTGGAGCTTGGGTTGAAGGTTGGAACTCCCCTGTGATTCAAACACTGTGGCATCCTGCCATGGGCCTTTACCAGGAATTAGCTATCTTGCAGGTGCCCAGAGACCAGAACTGAGATCAGGGGCTCCTTGTGCTTGCTGGTAATGTAAGGGATGAGGCTGCCATCAGGGGTGACAGATTGCCTGTTCATTGCCCTCTGCTCAAGAAAGCTTTGCCTCTGTGTTCAGTGGCTTCCTTTTTCTGGGAGGCAATCTGTGTCCCTTTACTGGACAGGGAGACTCAGAGAATCATTTGCTGCAGCCAGGTGCTGCCCTTGGCTTCTGGGGAAGGGTCACAAGAGACATGCTGGGGTTGACAGGGCATGAAGCAGGGACCCCTGGCTGAGACCCTTGGCTGATCCAAGAGAGCATGGATGTGACAGAGGTTCCCTACTGTGGGTGGCTCCAGACAAAACTCCAGACTAGGGAGGCATAAACAAGCGGCCAGAAGGGCATACCAGTTAGACAGTAAGTGCTTCTCTGATCTGCTTGTCAGAGGTTGGGCTGGTGAATTTCAGGACAGGACTCCTTGCAGTGATGCCAGTGCAGCATCTAACTTGCTGAGGACAGCTTAATTCCATCAATATCCCAGGCAGCTGAATCTGGGCCAGCAGCCAGCAAGGAGCTGGCTGCTCAGCTTGCAGCCTGAAGGAACATAGACCATGCTTGGATCCTGGCAGGGGTGGGATAGAGGGGGCTCCTGTCACCTGGGCCCTGGGTACCAACTGAGCAAAGAAGACTCAGAGTTACAAATCCACCTAAGTTCTTGAGTTTGGGATTATTAAGGCAGGTCCTGGATTTCTAGGGCATAGGAAAAGGAGGACCAAATGGATGGAAGCACTATAGATTCTGGCCCTGGCAGAGGGAGGGGCAGAGGAGCAGCTGGGCACTGGATCTAGGGCAGGAGCCTGTCCTAAAGATACCACCAATGAGGAAGATGCATCTCTTGGAACAGTAAGTGGTCTTCACATCCCCTCTCTATCAGGCCCTGGCATTGCCTTGAAATCTGCTGACCTCCTCACAGGTTGGCAACCTGTGCTGAGAACCAGCAAAATGGTTGGGGTCTCCCCAGCTGCATGTTGGCAGCACTCATTGAGTAAGACTATTAACATGTCAGGAACTAAGGCTAGCACCCATATTTAACTTTGCTGTTGAGATTGCCCTGACAAGGGGCACTGGGAGCCTTTGGCCCTCTTCCAGCCCGTCTCATGCGTGCATATCTCCCTGCTGTGCAGATGGGGAAGGGGAAGCCAAAGAGGGGAAGTGGTTGTTCAGTGGCAGGATTCCTGGCTTCTAGCCTTGTGTTTTAACCATAAAATCACCCTTCCTCCTGTGTATTATTAACGTGTATTAAATCATTGACATGCTGCTAAACACTGCATGTAGTTGGGGCTGTGACTGCCAGCTGGCCAAGGTGTGCCCAGGACAGCCCTCTGGTGATAGTTCAGTGCTGTTAATTAACACATCCAAGTGCAAAGTGCCAAGTGGTAGTAAGCCCTGAGTGTCTTTTGCTATTCTGCTCACTCGTCCTTCAGCTAGTGGTGGTCCCATCTACCCACCAATGTTTCCTCTGGCCAGTAGGTGGTATGTAGAAGGTACCTGTTCTTCAGGATACTGCCAAAGCTGGGTGCTGCCTGGTAACCCCCTGTCAGACCATATCTTACTTCTAACACCTTAGTGGAAAGCAGTGACAGCTGCTGACTGGTGCTTTAGGCTCCGCGAGGCTATTTCTAGGCTTTTAGCCCAATTTTAGTCTCGCTGCTCGTCTCTGCTCTGCACCATCCCACCTGCCCACAGCTCTGAATGAGGGAGGAAGGACATAGCCAAGCACTACTGAGGGTTGCCAAAGCAAACAGGCCAAACATTCACTACTTAACCAACACAGATGTGATAGCAGTGTGGGCTAGAAGTGCCCCAGTTCCTGTGGAACCTGGTTAAAGCCAGCTACTCCTGTGCTGTTACCCTGCAGGACCCTGCAAAACTTCCTTCCCCTGCCCTCTCGTGGCATGATAGCCCTCAGCAGAATCTTGTCTCCACCACAGTTGCCAGCTCTGGCTTCTACAGGTTCAGTTAGTGCTAATGCATTACAATGAACATTTCAGGGCAGTAGCTGGTGCTGAGCCTTCCACCCGCCTGCATGTGCGTCTGGCTTGGCAGGTCTCCTTCCTGAGTGACCTGTATCTTTTTGAGTTTGTCCCTGATCTGTTTTGGTTTTAACCCAGCCCCCTGGTGACCTGCATTTCCTCTTTCATTGCCAGTGCTTGTTGGATGCTAGCTCAGCGGTATGCAGGTTCTGGCCATTGCGAAGCAAAAGCACTAAGTCTTTGCATGAAAGGCAACATCTCTGCTAGCAGGGTGTGGTCCGTGAGCCTTCCTAGATGAGTTCTAAGCCTGTCCAGTGGAGAGCACTGGTTCACACATGCAAGAGGCAGCTCGTTATGCTGTGCAAGTGTACCTGGTATTGTCTTTCAGGTCCCCATGTGCCATAGCAACTGATGGAGCATTAAGTCTTGGGGAACTGCTCCCCTGTGCCTCAGACCTAGGCAGCTGGCTTCTTGCCATTTATGGGAAGAATTGTTTTCTTGAAGCTCACAAAAACAAGTAGCAGGTCCCCTGCATTCTGGAGAACTATTGGGCTCCATCACCTGAGCACTACCTGTCAGAACCTGCATTGTTGATCTCTGTCAAGTACCTCTTTCATAGCTGCAGTCCCTGTGGCTAGCTGGAAGGCCTGCATCTTTCAGGCTGTTCTGAGCACTCTCCCAAAGGCCGGCAGGCCTGTGCACTGCATCTCCATCATAGACTCCTGGCTGACACCTCAGGGTTTGCTGAAGCCACTAGCATGTGGTAGGACTTTGGTCAAATTCCAGAGGTTGTTAACAAGGGACCTTCAGGAGAGGAGAGTAATATAATTTGTCTGCACCAGAATAGTCCCCCATAAAGAGAAATGATTTCCCTCCATGCCTTTGTACTCACTCTTCCTGTTTGGAAAGAGGAAATTATTTTATGCATTCTTCCTGTGCCCAAAGGGCTATCACCCAAAGGGCCTGATTCTGGCACATACTGAGCTGCACAGTCCTCTACGCTGGGCCTCCCCAGTATGGCTGTAGAATGGGGAAGCTGGAAAGGGTTGGGGTTGAGCAACATCAGCAACAGACACTCAGCAGTTTGCAACACCCTGCCTCTGACATAATGTCTCTAAAGATGCAGTGATTTCACCCCATGAAGCATGTCACATGACTGCAATAAATGGGCAATCGCTCACTAGGATCTCCTGAAGAGAGAGGTCTGCAACATGACCCTTATTAATTTTTAGGAGGGAAAGGGTATCCTCCTCATCTGTTTACTGTGGAGTCTTGTGCAAATCACTTCCATAATTGTTGCCTCCATTTCTTCGCTCATAAGACTGGAGATCACTATGCTGTCTGATCTCAGGCAGGGGCAAGCTTCAGGGCATTAATTATTGAATGTAAAGTCCCTTGAAATCCCTGGATAAAGTGCTGTAGAAGGAAGTCAAGTTATGCTCAGGCCAAGGTTTGTTGGGGCAAGGGGAAAAGGGGGCTGAAATGACACTGAGGCTTGATTGGGCTTTCCTGTCCTTGCCTAAACTGCATAGGTACCACTAGCTCCTGACCTAGTTCTCAGAGCCTTTTCCTGTCCCAGCCTGGACCAAGCTTGGTAGAAAACCTGAGTAGGTGGTGGGTCTCCATTTGGTTGCTCTGGTGAGGAATCCTAGAGGGAATGGCTTTGGGTCACCACCAGGTGAAATCTCTCATCTGCAGCCAGATGAATGGATGTTTAGGGTCAATGAGGAATATTGCACAAATTGTCATTCAAGATCTGGCAGCTCTGATCAGTGATTGGGGAGTGGGGGGTAGGGGAAGGATGGGGGAGACTGTGGCACCACCCCAGGGACTTCCTCATCTACCACTGGAGATAAGTGATTCCTTTTCTGGCTGGAAGATTGCCACAGGGGAGCAAGGGGCTGATGCTGCTCATGGGTGGGCATCTGAGCTTTCCCTGTGGGCACAGGGCTCTGGGGGATGATGAGGATTTCCCTAGAGGACATCTCCCAGGTACAAGGGAGCAAGCATTGCATGTGACATTGTCCTGGTTCCCATTGGTCCTTAAATGGGCAGACAGATTGGGGCCTAGCCTTCCTCTACGCAGGTGTCTGTTTCTGCATGTGCTTCTTGTGGCTCTGCAGGGCTGTGACTTTCTCTGACCCTCTCTCTTTTTCCCCTGCAGAATTCCATGAACTTGCCTCCTGACAAGATGAAACTTCTCAGCCAGTACGACAATGAGAAGAAGTGGGATCTGGTCTGTGACCAGGTGAGTCTGTGTTGTCCCCCACAGGATTGTCTCATTAGGACTTGGGCCCTTCAGGTCCGTCCCCCCCCCATGGGCCTCCGCTGTAAAAGTTTAATGCCAGTCATTACCTATGCTAGCACATGGACACAGGCATGGGCGAACTGGGAGGCTGTCTGGGTGTCTTGGACAGAAAGGAGGCTTGAAAATGGTAATTTTCTCCCCCTTTGTCTGATTATTATTATCATTATCTTTGGCAAAGGAGAGGGGCAATACTAAAAGTTTTCCCTGGGCTGCCAGGAGTGTAGGTATGGTACTGCTAGCACAACAACACCTGCTGCAGGAAATGCACACCCATTCACTTCCCCCCAGCTACTTCCTGCATTGCTCAGGTGCCCAGTTACTGGCTTTCAGTCTGCTGCTTGTTAGCATAACTCCTTACAGACGGTGGCAGGCCAGCGGGGAGTCGCACTCAAGCTCTAGCCTTTGGGTGTTTCTAGGTGTTGGAAGAGGGAGCTAAAGTAGTGGCTTCTTTTCCCTCTTTTGATGGCCCTAGGCCTTGCTTACCTACCCAGCCCTTTGGAGTTGTCAGAGGTGCCCCACAGAAGCTATCAGTAACGAATCTGCTCAGACGTGCAGGCTAATCCCAGTGCTTTCTTGATGAGTCATTTCTCTCCCCTTCTGTCATCTCAGCAGTGAGACAGTCAGTTCCTCACCAGCCAAAAGATTCACTTCATAACAAGGACGGTGTTTTTTTGCCTGAGACCTTTTCTGGGGGACTGACACAGGCTTTTCTTGGGTGCCTGCAAATCAAGGCTGATTCTCTCTGGGTGCTGGTTGCTGACAGAGCTTTGGGAACAGGGCTGGATTCTAGGCCTGTGCAAAGTGGCTAGTATTTGCTTCGGATTTGAGTTGGGGGACAGTGATTTGATTCGGTGATTCAAATCACTGTCCCGATTCGATTTGGCCGAATCTCATTCGGAGATTCGGCTGCTGCCGACTTGCCCAAATCTCTGAATCACACAGGCTTCATCTCCCACCCGCTCTCAATGGCTGCCCTGCCCGCCCCAGCTTCTGGCTCTTTGAGGGGGGGAAAAAAAAAAGCCCCCACTCACCAGTTGCTGCCTGGTTGGGGGGGCGGGAGAGGCAATTCCCGCTGCCCCCCACTTGGTGGGGGGGGGCCTCTTCCATGAGCCCCCAGAAGCCCTGAGGCTGCTGCAGCAACCAGTGAGTGCAGGGTTTTTTGGTTGGTTTTTTTTTTAAAGGGCCGGGAGCTGGGGCAGGCAGGGCAGCCATGGGGGGGTTGGGAGAGCAGGTGGAGGTCAGGGGGCTCATGACTGAGCCCCCCATGCAGCATGGGGCAGTGGGGGGCAGCAGGGATCACCCCCCTGCCTGGAAGCACCTGGTGAGTGGGGGCTTTTTTAAAAATAACCAGGAGCTGGGCCAGGTGGGGCAGCCATGGGGAGGCTGGGACAGCAGGCTGGGACAGGGGGTGCTTGGAGGGTGGGAGAGCAGGTGGAGGTCAGGGGGCTCATGACTGAGCCCCCCATGCAGCATGGGGCAGTGGGGGGCAGCAGGGATCACCCCCCTGCCTGGAAGCACCTGGTGAGTGGGGGCTTTTTTAAAAATAACCAGGAGCTGGGCCAGGTGGGGCAGCCATGGGGAGGCTGGGACAGCAGGCTGGGACAGGGGGTGCTTGGAGGGGGCTGGGGGAGCAGGCACAGGATGGGGCCTGACAGGGGTCTCCCCATGGTCCTCTCCCCCCTCCTCCAGCCTCGTCTCCCCCGCCTCCTACTTACCAGCTCGAAGTCTGGGTTCAGCTCCCTGCTGCAGCCAGTGAGGACTGCCTGAATCACTGAAGCTCTCTGAATCTTTTCTGAATCAATTCGGAGAGCTTCAAATCAATTTGAACCTTTTAACTGGACCCCTAATTCAATTCAGATTTGGCGATTCAGCTACTGAATCAGGCTGAATCTCCTCTGAATCGAATCAGCACCTGAAGCTTCACACAGCCCTACTGGATTCATGAACCAGGAAGCAAAGGGGTGTGCAGTAATTGCATCCTGCCTGCAGAGGGGCAGGGGTGCTTGCACGTGGACCAGATTGGACCCCAAATGCCTGGCAAATGCTTTGCAGCTGCAAGCTCCATGTAAGTGTCAAATATTATTAGAAACTGGTAAAAGATCAAATGCTTCAGAAAACCCTTCCATGGGGAAAGGGAAGGATTCTGCGTATCTTAATAACTAGGCCTCAGCACTTGCTTATTACCTCAGGGGGACCCTGCAAGTCAGGCTCAGTGCCTTGCCACCCTTACTTTGGATAAGTGGGAGCGGTGGCCCTTTTGCCAATGAGCAGCGAGTTCACTCAGCACCTTTCTCCCACAGTGTTTCTCAGAAGGTGCCCAAAGTGGGCGAGTACCACCTTCCCCTCTCATGGACCTTGTAGAGGCTAAATACAGAGTAGCTATGGCCTGCTTATGGTGCCTGTTGCCTTGCTGGTGTTTCCCAGGTTGGCTGGTGCATTTACACTCAGGTGAGGAGATTAGGATGGGGCAGAGCCCTCTTGTGTCATCCAGGGTTACCACACAGAGTAGACTTGCTCTGGGCTTGTTCTACAGCCAAGGAATAAGGACTCTGATTCTGGGTCAGGCAGGGACCAGGCTCCTCCCTTTCTGTTCACTGAATCTCCAGGGGGCTGTCATGTGTCCAGTATTTAAAACGCTGCTTAGGTGCTTGGCAGCTGGGCTGGGCCAGCCCTGGTGCTGACTTCTAGGGCCACAGAAGGCTGCTGTAGTACCTGACAAATTGACAGCCCAGCACTTTCTGAACACTGGCCTGGAAGGGACCTTTTGGGCCACTGAGTCCCAATCTGCTGCTATTCCAGGCTTTGTGTCCTATGATCCCTTTCATAAGTATATCCAGCTCTATCTGAAGAGCAGTTTGGTGTCTTTGCTCCCACTGCTCTGATTGAAAGGCTGTTCCAGAACCTGATTGCTCTAATGGCTAGGAACTTTGTAATTTCCTGCCTAAATGTATTCATGGCCAGCTTATACCCATTTGTTCTTGTGCCAGCATCATCCTTTAGCTTAAATAGCTCTTCTCCCTCCCTTTATTTGTCTTCCCCACACTCTATCCCTCCCAATGTACAGATAGAGAGCAATTGTGTCTCCACGTAGATGTTGTTTTGCTAAGCTGAATGAACTGAGCACTTCCAACCTCCTCTCCTGGGATGAGCTCTCCATTCCTCTGACCACCCACATACCCTTCTCTGTACCTCCTTCTGTTTGAGTTCATCTTTCTTGAAGGTGGATGAGCAGAATTATATACAGAATTACAAGTGAGGTCTCACTAGTGCCCTGTACAGTGGCAGTAATACTTCCCAGCTCTACTGGAAACACTTCAGTGGATATATACTAAGATCATATTTACCTTTTTCATGATGGCATTGTGTTGGAAGCTCATAAACATCTTGTAATCAATTAGTATACGCAGGCCCATCTCCTGCTCTGTCATTTCCAGCTGACAAGCTCCTAGCTTATAGCAGAAGTTTTCACTGTTAGTCTCCAAAGGCATTTTGACATGTGCTGGGACACAGTGCCGGGTGCTCTTAATTAGCAAGCCACTCTAATTAAAAGCACCCACGCATCACGTGTATCAGCATCACCATGCGTCCCCCACTAAAAAATGGTGGCAGGGCACTTTCAACTAAAGCTCATTGAACATGTTTTATTTCAAAGTGCTCCACTGCCACTTTTTCAGTACAGAGATGCATGGCGACACTGATACACGTGACGCAGAAGGCTGCTGGAGTGCATCAATTTCCATTAATCGATTTATCGAGTTTGCTCCGATATGCAGCAGGCTTTATGCACATGCATAGGAGCTGCAAGTGCACAGCCTTGTAATTTTCTCTCTCAAATTTTATCCCATTGCTCCAGTTTTCTAGGCCATCCAGTTCTTGTTCTAGGGCAGCCTACTGCTCCTCTGTATTAATGGGACCTCCTAGGCTAGCTTTGGGTCATGAGCTGATTTCACCAGCAAGATCATGAAAATATTAGTCAACCAGAAGAACACTGTGAGAGAAGTCAGGCTTCCAGTTTCCCTGGTACCACAGGCGTCCCTTAAACGTCCCATGCATTATCCCTAGTTAAGACTTTTTGAGAAGTTGGTGATACAGGCCTCCCTCTGTAAGCAACTTGCCCAAGGTCAGTGGGATGGCATATGCCCTGTCCCTCCTTGCTGGTTTCCCTCAGAATCAGACACTGGCCTGCCTGGTAGCCAACCCGCAGGGCCCTGGAGGGCACTGTGATCTTGAGTGTCTCTCCTTCAACTAAATGCCCTTCCCTTTGGCTTCCACCCCTTGCTCTCCACTGAAACCACCCTTGGGATAGACTTTGTCTTTAGCCAGAGCTCAGAACCAGAACCCCCACCCCCATAATCCCTGTGCCTTCAGCTGCCTTCAGCACCATCTGCCAGGCTCCTCCTCTTGAAATCTTGTCTTTCCATAGCTTTCATGGCTCTTCCCTATTCTGGTTTCCCTCCTGCCTCTCTAATGCCTCTTTCAACATGCCATTTGGAGTTTCTTCCTCATCTCCCTCCAGATTTTTGGGGGGTCCCAAAGGCCTCTCTTCTTGGTCCCCCTTTCCTCTCCCTCTACCTGACTTCCGGGCAATCTCATCCTCAAGCACAAATTCAACTACTTGCTCTGTGCTAATGACTCACAGATCATCCTCTCTATTCCAGACCTGTCTTCTGTCTAAACCAAACTCTCTGCCTGTCTCTCAGCTATCCTTGTGGGTGAATAGCCATCAGTTCAAGCTCAACGTGACTACAGCTGAGCTCTTAATCTTCTCTCCTCCCTACCTCCTTCCTCAGTGACTGCAAACACCCTCACTATCCCATCTCTCAGAGCCATAGTCTGAGCATCCTCTTTGACTTCCTCTTTGTCTTTCAGTGCTGACATCCTGGCTATATCTAATTTTGCAGTCTGCCTGCACAGATTTCTAAGATTTGGCATTTCCTCTCCTTCCACCAACTAAAACTCTCACCCTAGTTCTCACCCTCATGCCTCAGGTACTGCAACATCCTCCTCTTCAGATTTATTCATTATGGAGAGATCAGCTTCCACCTCTGATGGGCTAGCCTTCAGCCTATTATAGATGCTCAGATAAGCCACAGGTGTGGTGATGCCCCTGCCCATCCTGGTGGCTACTGTTTCTTTGTGTTTTCCTTGTCTCTCTGTATCAGTCCGTCCCTAGGAAGCTTCATGCAGTAGGCCCTGTCTTTCTATTCCATGTACAGCAAACCGTGCAGTAGGGTAGCATCTTGGAGGCTAACTATTTCAGAGAGGCATATGCTTTCACAGGCAACAACCTACTTCATCAGGTGCTAGGAATGGACTAGCAGGAATAAACTATTTTTTATGTGGAAGGAGAAGCGATGAGGAAAGAAGTAAAAGTGAATTTACAAAGAGAAGTAAAAGTGAATAGATTAGATCAGAGAAGTCAAAGGGTGCAGGCAGAAGTGCAGCCCCCTGCAATAACTGAGAATGCTTTGGAGGAAGTGGTCTGACTTACAGTGATCCCCTGGAACAAACAAAGTCACTGCTGGTTCCAGTGGGGAGGGGAATCTAGCTGCTGGCTGGGAGTCTGCAGCTGGTTTTCCCTAGCAACAGCCCCTCTCTCCCAGCCTGTCCCTGTTTCAGAATGGGAGGGGGAAAGCCCAGCTAGCTCTGGAAAGTGGAATGGGTGTATTGGAGCCCCCCCACCTCAGGGGGCTCCAATACACCTGCCCCACCCTCTGGCGGAGGCTGAAAACCCGCCAGGCCAAACTCCGTCTGCTCCCTTTCACCCCCTCTCATTCTGAAAACAGCTCAAGGCTGGCAGGCAGTGCAGACAGAAGTTACAGAAGAGTGTCTGTTTTGAAAGTCTTAATCTGACCCCTCATGCAATGAAAGTTCAGATTTTCACCCAAACGGCCATTTTTTAAGCTGCCTGCAGCCATGCACTTGGTCACAGCTATAAGCTGCTTTTTGTGGCCAGATTGAACGAAAATGGTCCCTTCCATCTGCGCCCAAAGATATGACCCATCGGCTGGATCTGTCATATGGAGTCCCATCTTCATCATCTGGGAGTGCTGCTTCTGGGTCCAGAGTTGGCCCGCATGCTGTATGCGGCATGCACCACACTGGCCCTACACACAGGCCTGGGATGCACACTGAGCATGGTGTCCACTCTGGCCAGCCTGGGACATGTCATACATGGTGCCTGTGCACAACATTTACTGTGGCATGAGGGGTGACTGATAGATGTGCTGCTTACCAGCTGATACTGGGCAGCGATGCTTCTTGCTCAATACTCTGTCATGTGAGGGAGGGAAGGAGGCAGGTCTAGTGTCTGTCATGGGGGGAGGAAGGAAGTGAAGTCTTCAGTTACAGCACAGGACTGGGCATCAGGAAATCAGGGTTCTGCTCCGACCTCTGCCTTAGTTTTGTTCAAATCACTTCATTACTCTCTGGATTGTAAGGATAATATTTATTTATCTCTAGTTGCCCTTTAAGTCTCAAATGGATGTCAGGAGCTGACAGCTGCTTAGTAGCATCGAGGTACAGTCTGTCTGTTAGAGACTGTGTCGTAAGGTGTGGACAGAGAACAGGTTTACATTGGTGTAAATAGCACTGGGATCTAAGTAGAAAGACATGCTGCTGAAATAGGTGGCTACTGCAGCACCTCACTGGTAGGTTGCCTTTAGCAAACAGTGGTGCCGGGATAAGCTGTGGACAAACAACATCTATGGGGTTGTAATTCAAACCAGCATACACCAGTATCCTGTTATCCCTGATTCTTTCAGGGGCAGCTCTACATTGAATTGGGCAGAGATACCCCAGTGTAAGGTTGTAGGCTGTGTATCGGCTTTTTTTACACTGGTGTACGAGATGCGTATACCAATGTAAGTGCTCTCTGTCAAGGCCCATAGCCTGTTTGCTGGTGGTGGTGAGGACTGTGGTCTGTTGTTGTGGAGGGGCACTTCAGGGGCTTCTTCGGCAGTTTCTGTACACATTTTACTTTCATTGTTGTGGTTTTCCAACCTGGGGGAGGAGATGCATCTGTATCACTACTTGTGGGTGAGATTCCCCCAGAACCATGTGTGACACCATGGCAATATGTCATGACGTACGCTTTTGTGTGGTGATGACATGTTCTCTTGCAGTGAGAAAGAAAAAAGTTGCAATTCAAGAAGAGGCTGTATGGGTATCTGGCTGGGATGGTTTAGGACCTACAATGGACACTGTGCAGGGCCTGGACTGGCTGACTCTTGCAGTCCCTCCCAACCCTGCAGCTCTATGATTCTGAGTTTTGCAGGGTCAGGAGATTTCCTGTTGTATCTGAACTGGTTTCTATGTTCCCATTTGAGACCTACGTCCCTTAGCAGGGTAGCAAACCTGTTGGATTTGGGAAGAGTTCTGGTGAAGAGCCAAGCTCCACATGTAGTTAACCCCACTGGTGGTCAAGTCATGTGGAGTTGAATCTTCTTCCCTGATCCTCTGCACTGTTTTCTCACTGCCCTGCCACATGTGCCAGGCTCCACAGGTCCATATGGTTTCTCACTGACCTGCCACATGTGCCAGGCTCCACAGGTCCATCACACTTGTAGGAACACATGCGTTTCTCATACACTTATACATGTTTATCCACAGACGTGAATGCATGTATACTCTCAACAGCACTAGAGGCATCGTTTCCTCCTCCCCAGGCTGAGGCTGGACCTGAGTATTTCTATTTTCTCGCTCCTCCTCACAGGAACGGGTCCAAGTTAAGAACCCACCCTCTGCATACATCCAGAAACTGAAGAGCTACCTGGAGACAGGCGGAGTCAGCAGAAAGGTGACCCCCGACTGGTCAACTGCCTTGGTGATAATCCTCTCCCCTCTTCTCTCTTTCCCTTTCTCTGCTGTAAACACTTCGATCACCCTTTATGTAAAAAACATCTTGAGTTAGTGTATATGAGCAAAAATAAATGATTTGGGAGCCATGGCTATTAACCCTGTAAATTGTCTGTCTCCCTTTCAAAACCCAGTTTAAGAGGCGCGTGCAGGAGTCCACACAGGTGCTTCGGGAGCTGGAAATCTCCCTGCGGACCAACTACATTGGGTAAGGATCCACAAAGAACTCCCTGGTAATGCCTGGGCATAGCGTGCAGTATTATTCCCCCTCTACTGGCCAGTCCTAGCAACTGTGCAGCCTCTGCTTGACTCACAGCTCAGGTGATGGGGCATGGGTTTTGGGGACTGAAGGCCCAGGTTGAAGTGACAAATATGCCAACTGCATGCACATTACCCAGGTGCATTAGATGTTGCCTGCCAATAGCTCCCAGAAAAATGATTGTAAGTATAAGTTATAGCCAAAGCTCCAAGGACACCTCCTTTTGCCCAAGGAGTAGAGCTGCTGGTCTGTGAAGCAGAAGTCCCTGGGTGAAGGCCTGTTGATAGCATGTGCCTGCCATGCTTCTCTGTAGCTGCTCTTCTTAGGTTTCAGATGCTGTATCTGAGCCTCTTTGGGAAAGGGACAGAGCAGCAAGGGGAAGCTTTCCCACCTCTGAGTTTGCAACATTGCTACCATCATAATTGCTGACATCTCACAGTGACTTCCTTGAGGACCCCAGGCTGTCTGCCTGGCTGATCCAGATCCAGGAAGATTTCCAAATAGACATTACTCTGGATTGGGGGAGGTCCAAACTCCCAGGAAGTCCAAATGCCCACTGCCAACATATGGAAACAACCAGCTAGACCCTGTGCTCAGGTGGAGCTGAAATGCCTCTTCAGAGCACCAAGGGAGCAGTCTATGAGAGCCCAAGGCAGAGTCTGAGCATTTCAGAGTACCAATCTAGGCAAAGGATCACACAGATCTTTCCATTCTGAGCCTATGGGTCCCTGATGTGGTGATCTTAGCCCACTTGTGAGAATGTTATCCAGCAGAGGGGAGGGGAAGAGACAGTTTCGTAGATGAGAGACAACAAGAGAGAATGTCAGCTGTTTGGTAGAGATGTACATGTTTAATGTCAACGATTCACAAGGATTAATTCCCTCCTTGCAGTAGAAACATTTATCTCCTCTGCTTCTGGAGAAATTGGTTTTCTGGTCCTCATCCATCCAAAAGGAGTCTGGCTTCTCTAAAATGGCAGCTTTTCTCTTGGTCCAAGGCCACTGAGCACGTGAGGGGAAGAGAGGTGCCCTGTAGGTTTGACATTCAGACCTTTCTCCATAAATAACTGGATCCTTTGCACAGAAGCCTCATGGAGAGTTGCTAAGAATGGGGCATCAAGGACCCTGTCTGGGAGCATGTGACTGTTTAGCACAGGGGTGTCCAACCTTTTTGCATGTGGGGCTGGATCATGAACTTTTTATTACCCAGTGGGTGGGCGAGCCATATTCAAAGACCTCACAGGGTGACCCCTACGCCCCCTGCCTGTTACTGCAAGGTTCATGGTAGCTGCTGGTGGGCAGGGGCAGGAGGGACCCATTCTGTGTTCAGCCAGCTACTGCCCCAGAGACTGAAGGGGAGAAATAAATAGCTCCACATCTCCATCCCCTGAGCAGCACAGCCCCATGAGCCAGCGCTGCCTGAGGGGGGCTGGAGCGAGGTGGCCGCTGCACCACAGCCCCTCACCCTCCCGCCTGCACGGCCCCGCTCACTGTGGTGCCCAGCTGCTTGCGCACGCAGCCCTGGTGGCCTCAGTGCTGCGAGCCTGGAGCACGGGGTCTGGCAGACACCGGCTCCTGCCACCTCGCCCTGCAGAGGTCGTGCCAGGACCCCGCCTGTCAAGGCCCCCCATGCTGGCTTCCCACGTGCTGCTGGGGACAGGAGGAGGCCGGCCAGGTTGGCACCAGCCAGCAGAAACAGTGACAGAGCTGTGTGCCACTCGGGACTGACTGGCGCAGGTAGGGGGAAAGTGCAGCTGAGCCCCTTGCTGCTCCGGCTGGGCTTATCCTGTCCTGAGAGGCACATGGCTACTCCTCTTCCCATATGCACCACGTCGGTGACGTCAAGCTGACGCGGTGCGTGTGGGAACCTTGTCCCTTCCCCAGCCCTTCAGCAGCCATTAGGAAGCTGCTGAGGGGCTGGGGGAGGGACAAGGGGTGGGAACGAAAGTAAACAGTATTTACTTTTGTTTCCCATTGCAGCACAGCGGGCCTCAGAAAGTGCCTTGGTGGGCTGCCTGGCGGCCCGTGGGCCGTATGTTGGACAAGCCTGGCTTAGCACTTGCTCATCACTTTGCCCAAAGTCCCTGGGTGACTTGGAGTCTGTCATCTGTTGAATCTCACTGTTCTGTGAGACCAGCCTACTGCCTTGCAGTGCACCCAGGGCGACTGGCACTCTCACAGTGTGCTGGACCCAAGCACTGGTCTACAAGCAGCAGAGCACCCATAGTTTCATCTGGGCATGGGTAAGGGTGGAAGGTGGCCAAGCCCCCTGCCTGGCACTACGACTGTCCAGTGGCATTTGGGAGATGAGCACATGTGGAAGGGCCCCAAAACTAGCTGCATGCCAGCACTGAGGAGGGAGTGGGAGGCTCTTATCATGTAGTGGTTAGTCTTGTTCTGAGGCTTCAGGTCACTAGATGTGCAGTCTGCTAAGGTCAAGGATTCAGAAATCTGTAGTTTTTTGCAAATAACCATCTGTTCCAAGGAGCATTTGAATAGAAGCCCCCATCGTCTTCCCATGATGTGGGCAGAAGCCTTGGATGAGGATGGGGTGGTATCTCCTGCTTGATGCCATCATGAGATAGGAGGCTGCTCTTGGGGTTAAGGTACTGGACAGAGACTTGGGACACCTGACTTCAGTTCCCATCTCTGCCACAGACTCCCTGCCAGACCTTGGGCATGTCCCACATTCTCTCTGGAGCTCTGTGCCCTGGCTGTGAAAGGGGAGTGGTAACAATCCTGCTGGATCTGTAATCTGTGGATGTGTGTGGGAAGGCAAGTGGAGAGCTCCCCTGGGACCAGGAAGAGGCTTCCCCAGGAAAATCAAAGTGGGGAATCCTTGGAGTAACAGGGGCAGGAGGCAACAAGAGATGTGGAATTTGTAACTACTCCCAAGGACGCAGAAGGGCCTGGCTGTGAAACCTGTCAGAATCAGGCCAGGTCAGTGCTGTGTTAGGTGGGTACCACTTGCATCTTCATCAGGCCGCATTGTAATCTTGCTGTCTGCCCTGAGCAAGATGGGTGGCCAAATTAGAGTGTGTAGCTGGGACTGATGTGTCCTCCATGTTTCCCTTAGCTGTAGGGAGGGAGCAGAGAGCTTCAGGCCTCACTCCAGGTGGTTTTGGCCAGTGAGCAAGGGTGGCACTGCTAGAGGGTCTCCCACCCTGCCATGTCTCATCCTGAGAAGGACATGGGGGCACCTCCTGTGCTTCTCACTGCAGCTGTCTTCAGTCTAAGCAGAGTGGTCACCCACCCTCCTGGTGGGCCTGACAGAGCTAGTGCTGGTACAATCCAGCTCACAGGGAGGCTGAAGCCAGTCTAGATGCAAAGGGAGAGGAGGGAAAAGAGGAAGTCAAGGGAGTATTGCAAGGGCTGATAGACCCCTCATGGGTTCTGTTGGCTGATGCCTGTCCTCTCTTCCAGGTGGGTCCAGGAGTTCCTGAATGAGGAGAACAAGGGGCTGGATGTGCTACTGGAGTATCTCGCCTTTGCGCAGTGCTCTGTCACGTAAGTTGCTGCTGGGTGCTTGCCCCTATCCCTGCTTGCCGCAGCCTGCGCCAGGGGGTGGCGTTGCCCTACATCAGTCATACCCCTGAACTGTTGCACCTTCTGTCAGCACCGGCCCTAATTTTACAAGGTGCTCAAGAATGTGCTGAGCTCTAAGTCATGTGTCATTGATTTGGTGTCTTGTGGGATCAGAGCCACAGGCCCTGACTCAGGAGGCAGGCAGGGATGCAGATCGTCTAGGCTTTCCCTGGGGCTTGGCTTTGGTAGCTGTAGCCTCTGGACCCCTCATTAGCCAGTGTGTCAGACTTCTTAGCTTGCCACTGAACTGCCTGTTCTGTGTGATGCTTCTGAGCCCTGAGGCAGGAGCACAGCAGGATGGTACCTGTGAGCTGCACCCCCTGTCCTGTCTTTACAGTGAGATGGGAGAGGATTACCCAACATTGTGCTGTAAGAGGGCAGTCAAGGGCCACGGCCATAGGTCCCCCTGCAATCAGTCCCCCAGCACAGCAGCAAAGTGAAGGATCTGTGCTTCCTGAGAGCGATGGCCCAGGTGAAGTGGAAGGAGTGTGGTCTTCTAGTACAGTGCAACGCCACCCCCCGCCTTGCAATGCCCAAGCCCTGGACAGGACATTGGTCTAGACCAGAGGGCCCCAAATGGTGGCCACAGAGAGCTGGTTACTTACCTGAAGCTGGCTAGTCCACCTTGTCACTGGCTGCTCCATTTCACTGATCAATGCTTAATCTTCACAATCCTTCTACTGTTGTGACTTCCCCTGTTGCTGCCTGAGGCTGTGAGTGGGAGGAGTGGCATCCATCAGGTACACAGTCTGTGGAGCTGGGCAGCATGGTGGAAAGAGCCTTAGAACCTCCCTAACAACACAGGACTGGGATTTTCAAAGGAGCCGAATGAGTCTAGGGTCCCTGGAGGATTTGGGGAGTACCTAGGGGTCCCTGGCTTCATTAGGAATCTTTTAAAGGAGGAGAGAGAAGGTTTCTGATAGCAGAGAGCTCCAGTCTGGCAGACAAATACTCTGGGGGACCCAGTGTCTAGGAGTAGAAGCTAGACAAATTTAGAGTATCAAGTAAGGTACCAGTAGTTACCAAGAGGTGGGGGGAAGAGGCAATTAACTGTTGGAACAGTTTTTCCAAGGGGTGGTGAAGACACTCAGTCAAGATTGCTTCTTTGCTCTAAGAAACATACTGCAGCTGAGAGGTTTTCAGGTAGTGGATTACATCCCTCCTGGAGTAGGGGGGATGTCATGAAAGGCTTGTGGAGGGATCACAGGGCTTGGAGAATGTTATTGCGCTTCAAAGCAAAGAAACCTTGCTCCCCTCAGCTCTGCACACCTGTCTGCTCCAAGATGGAGGGTTCTCTGCCAGCCTCCTGCTGCACAAATGCACACCCAGTTGCATCAGTTTAGTCTTGAGGCATATTTTAAGGGGTTGTTGACATTTAGAGAAGGGGTTGCCAGTCAGGATAGGTGAGAGATGCCAACCTGGTATTCAAAGCAGGATGCAGGAGCCACATGACGACAGTCTCTGGCCTCTGCAGGCCAGGAGTTGAGAACAGATCATCAGAAGCTTCCCTTTGGGGCTTATAGTCTCTGAAATCCCCAGTCCACACTATTAGTAAGCATCATCCCACGCACAAAAAACTGCTCCCTGTCTGGCCTCTCCTGCTCCTTCACTGTCCTGGGTGCTGAAATCTCTGCAATTTCTGGGCTGTTCTGTCAAATCTTCCTTCTCTACACTTTCTCAGCCCTGAGTGCTAGCTGCTGTTCTGCTATCAATCAGTCTGGGGCTGATGGGGAGATCTATACCCCAGCATGTATTTGCTGGAGGATAAGAATAATCAGATTGAGCCTGCTGATGGGTGGCATGGGCAATTTGTTTGCCAAGCAGCATAACCACTTGTGCCAGCTCGGCCCTTGGTAATGACAAGGAGCAGAAGGCTGCAGGCTTGGGGGCCTCTAATAAGGCAAGAGGCAGCATCAGACTCCTAGGGGATTTGTGGGGGAGAAAGCACCTGCCTCTGCTTTCCTGGAGGAGTGGGAGCAGAGCTGGGCCAGGTGGTCTGCTCCTGCTCTACTCTGGGGTCTCTGAGGGCTCATACTGTGGCTGCATGGAGGATGCTGCACTCAGCTCATCCATCCTTTCCCTGCCACTGGCTGGGATCCCACCCCCACCCCTGCCCTACCAACCTGGGCTGTTCTGCTCACTCATAAGTCTGTTTTCACACATGTGCCTCCAGGTATGATATGGAGAGCACAGATAACGGGAGCCCGGGCTCTGACAAAGGGAAGCCCCTGGACAGATCTGTAGAGGACCTCACCAAGAGCAACTCCTCGTCCCCCACGCAGGGCTCCTCCAAAGCGAGACACCTGACGGTCAGGTAACACACACAGCCCGCCTGGGGCACCCCCCGCTTGCAGTCTTATGGCTCCCTCCCCACTCCTGCACTAAGCAATGCTCATGTGCCCCCAGGCTTGGTGGGAGCCGAGATACTGAGTGAGCATGGCAAGCGCATCTGGCAGGTAGATGTGGGAGTCCAGCTTGGGGCAGCTGGCCCAGTACACAGGCTGCGAGGCATCCCCTCTGCCAGGTGGAAGGGAGGCATTCATCTCCCCCAAGAGAAATATTGCTGTGAATTAAACTGGACTCCAACACTACTCCCTCACCTTAGCCCCTGGTACAAGTGAGTTGTGCTTTGTGCATATGCCAGTTGGCACCACTGCTCTGAAGCCCTTTTTGCCCTCCACCAAGGTTCAGTTGCTGGGAGGCTGGTGAGCAGCCTGGCTGGCGTCTATATTGGCTGGGGCCACTGGGCTGAGGGGCACTCATGCTGTCTGTCCTGAGAAGGTCCTGATATTCCCTCTCCCAACCTTGACACATGTTTAACCAGTGGAACTCCATGCAGCAGGATATTACCGAGGCTAAAGGCTTAGTGAGTGACAGGAAAGGGTTCAATAACAGAGCTGGTTTAATTTTTTTCAGAATTCAAAAAAGAAATAAATGTCCTCTCCCATAACTGGTGAGAAAGCAGGCCCTGGGCTGTGAACACCAATGCCCATGTGAGCCTGGTGGTGTGGCTGGGATGATGGAGCTGTAGTCTGAGGAGGTTCTTCTTAGCTTAACAACAGCTTCCCCCTGAACAATTAACCCAGGAGCTTATCAGCCCAGAGAAACATTATTAATGAACTAATAGCATGTGTAATGGAAGGAGCCTCTAATGCAGAAGACTCTAGAGCATGTACCCTACATTCTGTTTTGATAATTTGTCTTTAGTCCTTATCTGGCCCCAGTTACCAAGGTGCTGATCTGTGGAGCCTTCCTTCCTTCCCACCATTAATTAGGGTACTGTTGTTATCTCCATTTAAAAAATGAGGAAACTGAGAAACAGAAAGACTAAGTATCTTGCCCAAGTCTTACTACAGAGTCTATGGCAGAACAGGGAATGGATGACATTTTCAAGATGGCCTCTGCGGAGTTCAACCCACCCACCCCAAGGCTCGACCTGGCTCATTAAGATGGTTTTATTGGAAGGTGGTTTGAGTTCAGCCCCTGCTCACTGCATGCTCCCCAATGTGCTCCCCATGTCCCATTCCCATGTTCTAACCACAATCTTTTTTTTCACGCTGCTTATGGGATGCGCCTCATGGTAGGTAGCCAGGGCTTGGTCTCTGGGATGGTGAACACTTGCCTCAGCTGCCTGCTCCAGTGTTCCCATTGGTAGGATAGCTTATGGCCTCACTCCTTAGCTCTGTTACTAGTTGAATTTAAGGTCACCCATGGGTGTTGCCTCACTCTCTAAGAATGACCCTTTTATCCCTGGCTCCTCCACTCCTTGTCTGTGCCCCAGGTCAGGCCTTCTGGCTCAGCAAGAAGAGCCTTTACTCCAGGCAGCTCTGCCCAGCCAGCCCTGCCATGACAGAAGGATCTGGAGCCCTGCCCTTGAGGAGAGACACTCTTTGTACATCTGTATAACCATTGACCAAGCTCCTCTTGATGACCTCTGGCGCAGGTGGCAGCAGGGGCTTGGTTTGACCTGCAGAACATATAGAGCTGGTAGGGATGCATGAAAAGGAAAGAGTCTGCAGTGGCTTTCCCACTCCCCTCCCACAATGCATTTGCAAGGCTGGGAAATTCCTTGAAAACAGCTCCCTACAGGCTGCAGTGGATTTTGTGTTCCAGGCTGCTTTTAAATTGAGATTGGATGTTTTCCTAGAAGACTTGTTCCAGTTTAAAGGGGCTTAATTCAGGAAAACCCTCT
The DNA here is from genome assembly GCF_000455745.1 of Alligator sinensis. Taxonomy (NCBI): domain Eukaryota; kingdom Metazoa; phylum Chordata; order Crocodylia; family Alligatoridae; genus Alligator; species Alligator sinensis. The sequence continues at coordinate 1,104,441 of NW_005842191.1, forward strand.
GGCCTGTGTTACACAGGAGGTTGGATTAGGTGATTGCTGTGGTCCTTGTTGGCCTCAAACCTATGAAAAATCATTTTGTAGTAACCACAGCATGTTGGATCTGGAAACCAGACAGGAGAAGCTTGGAGCCCACCAGCCCTGTGGCAGTGGAGAGTAGGAACACCATTTAAGAACAAATGCAGCCTCTTTGAGAGGGATGGTTCTTTCTGTTGTTACTTCTAGTGCCTGTTGTACAGGGACCACACAGTGCCTGTGGTGCTAGCTGTGCCCTGAGGCCTGTGGCCTTGAAGTGCTTGTAAGGTCATCAATGGGCAGTGCCTGCTCTGAGGTGTCTGGGGTAGGAGGGCAGCTGTCACTGCAGTGAGTGTTAGGAGGCCATGGACTCTTCGTAAGTGTTGCGCTCTTTTTTTTTTTTTTTAAATACAGAAGAGCCACAGGCCATTTCAGAAGAGTGCAGTGACATTGCTGCCTTGTCCCACTCCGCCCTACAACTTCCTGGCTAGCTGTACACAAACTCAGCTTGCCACAAAGCCCTCTCAGTTCCACTTCTTCCATCTTTCACCGAGGGGGGAGCATCTGCATCAAGTCCTCTTTCTCCCTCCTGTCCTGCAGGCTGTAATCCTCCTTCAGCTGCTGCCTCTTGAACCAGCAGATCCACTCATTCTTTCAACAAGTCCACCCATGTGTTCCCTCCAGCACCCCTTGGAGCGATCAGGACAGTAAACCCAGGCCACCCATGAACTCCCATCCACCCCGGTGAGCCTCCCTTCAGCCCCCAGATGTTGCCAGCGTGCTAGGGGCAGACTAAGCTGGACTCTCCATCCAGCCTTGATGCCGGTGAACCATCCCAGCCCATCAGTGTTTTTTAGTGGCCTTAGTGCAAGTGAAAGGCACCAGATTAACAGCCCTGGAGACTGGGGTCTTCTCCTAGCTCCCCAGAGCAGGCACAGCAGCTCCCTCCAGCCTGACCTGGAGGGCCTCCTCTGTAGGCTGGAAGCAGAGCGCAGCCTCTGATGGCCCTTTCCATCATTGGCCTCTCTGCCAAGACAGCCTGTGCACTGATCTGTGGGAAACTGCCCCAGCCTGGATGTAAGCCAGTGGCCTAGAGGTGGAAGGTTCTGTCCCAGCTTCCCCGCACCTGAGCCAGCCGCCCCTCACTTCCCTTGCCAATGCTTGCTCTGAGCATGCTGCAGCAGCCGGGTCCTGCCTTGGCATCACTCGCTGTTTTTCTTTGCTTCAGACTCAACCCAACGCATAGCAGGAAAGCACTGCGGAACTCGCGCATCGTCAGCCAGAAGGACGACGTCCATGTCTGCATCATGTGCCTGCGCGCCATCATGAACTACCAGGTGGGGACAAGGCATGGAGCCAACATTGTCTGTCAGGGCTGGAGTATTACCCAGGAGAACCCCTTCCCTTCAGAGGGACTTGGCGACTCCACTGGAGAGAGCTAGGCTGGGTACATGCTTCAAGCTGCTTGGCAAGGCCCACAGTTTCTTTGGTTTCACCAGACAGTGCGGAGGAATTGAGGGGCTCTGGATGGTCTTAGAGGTTGTCCAGAGTCTTGGCTGGTTCCAGCAGGCCCCTGGGTCTATGTAGGACAGCAGATTGAATTCCACTACGCCTGGGATAGGGAGTTCCTCTCTCCTCCCTGAGTTGGCCTAGGGGTGACTCGGGGCAGTTTAGCCAGAAACTGGCCCAGGGAAGGCTCTTCCAGGTCCAGTGATTAGTGAGTGCTACTCCTCCAGGATTGTCTCTTAGAAATCGCCCTGCTATATTAGCATGAGTCTCCCCTCCAGCCTTCCTCAATAGAGACCCTGTGTCAGCCAGCACAGGCCGGGCAGCACAGCCATCCTTCCATTTAGACTCGGGGGTTCCATGTGGGTAGTTCTGCGGGGAGTGGAAGGTGCTAGGGAGCTTTTGCTCTTACCCATTTTCTGCATCTTGTGGAGTGAGTGGAGGTTGTGCTGGTGAGAGGGCTGTTTCTACAGGGCAGGGGCCTGAAGCCTGGGCTGTCTTAAGACTGGCTGGCCACCTTCCCATTGCTCCTCTCACCCCTTTCACTAGTATCACCCTTCCTCCGTCCTGTTCTGTTGTGCCTCATCCCCTAGCTGCTCCAGCTCTTCATACCTCAGCTTGTATCCTGGCTGGAGGCCAGGACTGCACATAGCTCTGGGCCTGGAGACATGTCTCTTTTCAGCTTGGCACAGGGTTCTGCAAGCTACAGTGACACAAGGCACCCACTCCTCATTGGGGGTCCTCCCCTTGCCTGTGTCCTCATGGGGATTGCTTCTGGGTCTCGTCATGGCTTAGGTTGGGGAGAGGGGTGGTGAAGGGATGGGCAGTGGGCATGGAGCTTGCTGAGTACTAGCCAGCATGGGCCTTGCTTCCATGGGATCCCCACCAATCCAGGCCCCTCCATGTAGTCTCTACACAAGTGAGGGCTGGGACCGGACCCAACAGTCATTTCTGCCCTTACGCCCTGCTAAAGCTGCCTTCTCCTCCTAGTCTGGATTCAGCCTGGTAATGAACCATCCAGCCTGTGTCAACGAGATCACCTTGAGCCTGAATAATAAGAATCCCAGGTATGTGCCCCCACTGTTCCTGTCCCTTCTCCACCCCCCCTCCCACCCTACTGCCCTCACTGTTTGAGGGGGAGGCTCTGCTCAGACCCTGTGCCTTCCCCACAGAACCAAAGCACTTGTCCTGGAGCTGCTGGCTGCTGTATGCCTGGTCCGAGGGGGGCATGACATCATCCTTGCTGCATTTGACAATTTCAAGGAGGTAGGTCCCTAGGGACTGGTGCCCAAGCCCAGGGAGGGCCCACCTCTGGAGGGTAGTAGGCTCCGGGAGCCCACAGGCTGGGGATGTGACAATGTGAGAGGGATGGGGTTGGTCTAGTGATAGGAACAAAGAGTTTCTACCTCCATTATGCCAAGCCCTGACACTGGTTCTCAGTGCAGCCCTGGGCAAATTCTTTCACCTCCCCGTGCCTCGGTTTCCCCAGCTGTCAAAGAGAGGTGGTGACTGAGTGTCACCACTTTGAGACCCTGGTTCTTTTCCAATCAGTGCTGTGTGTACGTGACAAGGAAAGGGTTGAATCGTGTCTCGCTCCACCCCCCTCCCATAGCCCCTGGCTGGCACTCTGTTCACACCCATTCAGAGAAGCACACCAGTCCATCTGTGGTAATGGGGACTGCTATGGCTCTCTGTGCATGGGCAGCTCAGGGGAAACACTTTGGTGGGGTGATGCTCTGGCTGGGGTGAAGCCTGGTGAGCCGTGTACCAGCTCTGAGGCACTCCTGCCTTGCCCTCATGTTCTAGGCCTGCATTTGCAGTGGTGTATCAGGAACACTGCACATACCCACCCACATGCCCACACTGCTCTGCCTCAGGCAGCCACACACACCAACAAAACCCAGTCACAACCACTCGCCCATCTTTCCTCCGTCCTGGTTGCCCCTACAAAGATGTGCAGCACCCTGCAGAGAGGTCATTTTCTCGGACCCAGCAGACATGACAACTGCCCAGTGCAGTGTACGCTGCCAATGATGCTTACATCCTTTGTATATTTTACCGTGCTCCCAACTATGCCTTCCCCTGGTGGAGTTGATGTGACCATAGAGGAAAGAACAAGGCCGCAAAGGGTAGAGGTGGGGCATGACTCTACTGCTTTTGGAAAGGCAAGAAGCCTACCCCAGGTCAGTGGCACCCTGCAGGTCTTTCTACCTTGTCCTCAGGGGTGGCAGCTGCCCATGGGTACAGTGTTCTGCATGGTGACAGTTTGAGGAGACTGCTCAGAGCTTGACTGTAACTTATTTGGCTTCCTACCCCAGACTATGGCTGATGGCCCTGGGTTGTTACATGATGTGTTAGTTGCTGCCTTGGCATGGACCCAGTGTCCTCTGGAGGGGTTCTGTGCAGTAGCTTTTCCTCTCCACTTATGTCCTTAGCAGTGAGAAACAAGCTGAGTCCTCTTCTGGGCACAGATTACAGAGTGCTATCTGGATGCTAATGTGCCAACCCTCATGGAAAGAGGTCATGGTTACTATCTCTCTACCACAGGTGGGGAAACTGAGGCACAGAGAGAGGAAAGATGTGCCTAAGGCTCTGCAATGAGTCAGGGTAGATCCAGGGGTGGAATTCAGGTGTTCGGCTTCTCAGTCCCTGCTCTCACCCTCAGGCTCCAGCCTGGGAAGCCCCCGCACACTGTCCTTGCACAGACACAGGTGTAACCTGGCTGCCTGCCCCAGATCCTGCTTCTCCACAGCTGGGAAAGATTTTGCAATGTGCCTAGGAGTGTTTTGGAGCACAGTCCCATTGGCTTTCATCGAGACCATACTAAAGTCCATACACGCGTCCCTTTTCATGTGACTCAGGAACTCTTACCTCCATCCAGACACTGCCAAAGTTACCCTCTCATTGGGAGAATGCCCTTAGGGTGCTGCACTCAAAATCTGAAAGCAGTGGCTTGAGGCATTACTGCCCTCACTGAGGCCAACAAAATCCCTCCACACACCTTGACCTCTCAGCTCTGAACTGAGGGATGATATCCCTTTAATTAAAATGTCACAGATGCACCCCTGCAGGAGAAGGATGGAGGAGGGCAATCTATCTTCTGTGCCAGGCTATAAATACATCTTTCTCGCTGAACACGGGGCTGCCAGCTGTGAAGTTCTGGCTGGCTTGAACATTGCTCGGATGCCTGCCTCACATTAGGATGACTCATGAAATCTGCTAACACAGCACAAGCTGGGGCTGGGCACGGCAGCTGGCGGAAAATACCTATTGGAGGAGGAGGGAGGCCCACAGCACCTGAGAGAGCTCTGCTGTCCACATGCAGCCCAACCCCAGAGCTGGATTATGTGTGCTGGAGGAAGGCTTCATGGGTTTGGGGCCTCTGAAGGTGTCCTGAGCTTCTGGAGGGGGGGGAAGGGAAGGTGTTTTAGGCTGCACAGCCCAGTCAGTGCACTGCCGTCCTGTCCTGTGTGCCCATCTGCCAAGGCTTCCTGCTGCTTCTGACCTGGGCATGAGTCCTGCGGTTGCCCCTGGCCACTCCTTCTCCTGCTGTTACTGTCCCAGAACTGATCTGCTGAGTTCCCTCATGTGAGGCACAGGGGTGCTGGCTGACTGTTGTATGCCATGTGGTCAGCGGCAGGGCTCCCAGGAGAAGCTGGCATCATCTTTCAGGGAGCAGCTCCTAGCCATCCCCCTATTGTCCCTGTAGCCCTGCATGGTGAGGTTAAACAAAGGGGCAGGTTGCATGACATGGAAAGCTGGATTGAATTCCCCTGCATAGCAGCAGGGAGCTGGGGCTGCAGCTGGCAGGGGGAGATGGGGAGAGGGAAGCACAAGCTGACACCAGAGCACTTCATGGAGGGGAGCATACCTGATCCCTCAGCTGGAGCTGTGCCAATGTGCACCATGACAGGGTCTCCCAGAGCAAGGGCAGCAGCAGCATGGGGAGGAACCCTTCGGCTGTGAGCAACTCTCAGGTTTCAGGTCGTGAGCACATCCATTTCAACAGCCACCTGCACTGTCCCCATCATTGGACCAAATCCCCATTGTGGCTGTTCTCAGGGTCAGGATACCAGGCAGCTGTTCCTGGTCCTGCTGCTAACATGCTGCAGGATGTTGGCCAAGTCCCTTCCAGCACGAATCCTGCTATCCTCCCAGAGGCATGAAGCTTCCAGGCTTAATGTCCTCCAGGGAAGGGTGCTGTACTATGGGAGACTGCAAATTAATGCATTGACTATTCTTTGAGCCCCAGGGGCACTGGGAGATGGGCCATAGGGATCCACAGCCCCCACAAATCCACATGGCAGGGGCTCCTGCTAGGGAAATGATAGGCAGGTAGGAGAACAGCGTGAAGGGTATGTCACTCGGATTCCCTCTCTTCCCCTTTCTGCTCTGGCTAGGCTAGGCTGGCAGGACTCAGGTTCCACCATAACAAGTGGCCCAGCACAATACGTGGGTAGGATGGCACAGGCATGTTAGCACCATGCTGTGATAGACCCAAAAGCTCAGTCCAGTGCCAGGGTAGGCACTGCAAGAGCTAGAACTCTCCCACTTGGCCCTGTGGGCTCCCAATGCAAGGCAAAGAATCTAGTACTGAAGATGGAGATGGGACCCAGCACCCGAACCATGTTGGGGCATCAGAGTCCTTGTGTAGCAGCTGCAGCATCTTTTGGGGTAGGGAAGGGAGTGGATTGTTATTGGCCGCCTGTGTTGTGGTCATGGCTAGTGTCCCAGGCACAGACCAGGCCTCTCTGCACTGTGGTGCTTGTTACCTTACTCTGTGGGAGGCTCAGGTCTATGGGAACATAGTGGAGGTGCAGCTTCAGGGGACTCTGGTCCAAGACTGAGTGGTGGAGAAGCTGGGAGTGCTGGGAGCAGCTTTAGGTATAGCTGCTCCTTTCAGCAGCTTCATGGCAGTGTTTAGGAACCAGTTCCCTTGCTTGGTGCCAATGGGCACCTTCTCTAGGACTTCAGGGTCACTCATGCTGATAGTCTCTGCTCTTGCCTGTAGGTCTGTGGGGAGAAGAATCGCTTTGAGAAGCTGATGGAGTATTTCCGGAATGAGGACAGTAACATTGACTTCATGGTGAGTGTTTTGGGAGGGGAAAGCCATATGTGGGGAGCAGTCAGCCCACACCCATGCTGCGCACTGCCTCTCGGCATCTGGAGGCCTTATGTGATTAGAATACTTAGCTGGTTTTCCATACGCTTACTGCAGGACAGGGCTGCTAACAGTTCCCTTTCTCCAAATCAGTGAATACGGGCATGTTCCATATCCAGGGGAATACAGGCTTTGTATTCCCATACCAGCTTTGTAGCAGTCCACTAACTCACATGTATGTGGCATAGGGAAAAGAGGCTGTGGCCTGCAGCTTCTGCCACTTGAACCAAAAGAGAATCCCTTTTGAAGCCAGTAGTAAGAAGGCTTTTACCTTCTATAGGGTACCAGCTATGAGAGGGTAGTCAGGCCCATATGACAAATTAAGATCCTTCAGGTTTGTGGGGGAGGGTGATCTCTCTGAGCTGACAATGGGCCTTTCCAAATGCCTTGAGAACTGCTAGCATGGTGTTCTGAGGCTCAGAGCTTCCTGTGTCCAGCAGCTTGGTTTGCCCAGGGTCTTCCTTATGTCCCTGGGTTCAGAACAGCTGCATTAAGAAACAGACATATGAGTGGCTGGTACCTGGGATTCTGTTCCCAGCTCTGCCACTTCCTGTGATATGTTAAATGATCCTTATTATGTTGTGTGCCCAAGCATTCAGTAAGGTGGGAGGTTGCTGCTCTGAGTGGCCCCTGATTGTTATGTTGTCCCCAGTTCTGTCAGTCTGCTGCTTGCCTTAGCCCTGAACCTCTGCCTGCCCTTACAGGTGGCCTGCATGCAGTTTATCAATATTGTAGTGCACTCAGTGGAGAACATGAACTTCCGAGTCTTCCTACAGTATGAATTCACTCATCTGGGCCTAGATGAGTACCTTGAGGTGAGCTTGATCTTTTACCCTCTCTGGCTTGCCTTACAGACACAAGGGGCTTGGATACATTTACACTGGTGTAACTTACATAGGTTTTGTACACTCAGAGAGAACCATACCAGGGTCCAAAGTGAACAGACAAGTGGTTGTCCTGGGGCAGCTGCTGCAGTAGGCACTGTTACATTGCCTTGCCACTAGGTGGCAGAGAATGAGCAGTAGCTTCTTTGCTTTTAGTATACAGCTTCCCCAGGATAAGCTGCTGGCATACAGCATCTGCACTAGCATAATTTAAATCAGTGCAGTTTTTTCCCTGGATTTTTCCCTGGGGTAATTCCACGTGGAGTTCAAGTAAGTTACACAGGTATAGAGTTGAATGTCTTATGTCGGCTCCTTTACAGTGGTGGAAAGGCTGGTTACACTGGTGTAAACATGCTGTGTATCTGAGCCTTAAGTCTAGAAGGGATGCAGGGGGCTGTGGGCAGATTGCTCTGCATGCTTCTCCTGCTG
>NW_005842191.1:1112442-1126428 GCF_000455745.1 Alligator sinensis
TAACTGAGGGCACCCTCTGCCCATGATCGTCTACCCACACAGGCTGCTTGGTCTGACTGGGTTTGTACGCACCACACATTAAATAATGTAGTGGGCCATAAACTTGGCGATGCCAAGAGAAAGAAGCCATGCTCAGATGCTGGAGATCCTCCACCCAGGACAGGAAGTGTGTGGAGGTTTCAGAGCCAGCTCTGAGAACCATGGATGTGAGGCACTTGTGATTATCTGGTAGGGTGGGGGCTGGGCCTGGGGCAGGTTCTGAACAGGGTTCCTGGCTACCTCATTGCAGAGGCTGCGCCACACAGAGAGCGACAGGCTACAAGTGCAGATTCAGGCATACCTGGACAACATCTTCGATGTGGGTGCCCTGCTAGAGGAAACGGAGACCAAGAATGCTGTGCTGGAGCACATGGAGGACCTGCAGGAACAAGTGGCACAGGTGCGTAGTCATCACCGAGTAGTCATCAACAGCGTGACATCTAATTGGGAGGATTTATTGAGTTGAGCTCCCCAGGAGTCTGTCCTGGTTCCAGTATTGTTTAACTTCTTCATTTATGAATTGGAGGATAGGACTGAGTGCATGCTTAACAGATTTGCACACGGCACCAAGTTAGGTGGAGTTGCAGACACTCTGGGGGGCAGACCTAGGATGCAGAGTTACCTGGATAGACTAGAAAAATGGTCCAAAATCAATCAGATCAAATTCAACAAGAAATGCAAAGTCCTGTCCTTAGGACAGAATAATTGCATGTACCAACATGGCCTGGGGGACGACTGGCCAGGCTGCAGTACTGCAGAGAAGGACCTAAGGGTTACTGTAGTCAATAAACTGAATATTGTGTGTTCTTGTTACAAAAAAAAAAAGTCAACAGCATCCTGGGTTGTGTTAACTACAGGAGTGTCACTTATAAATCAAGGGAAGTGATTCTTCCACTCTGTTTGGTACTGATGAGGTCTCACCTGGAGAACTGTGTCCAGTTTGGGTCTTACACTTCAAAAAGGATGTGGACAGATTGGACAGAGTCCAGCACAGACACACAAAAATTATTAGGGGCCTGGAAAATGTGACTTATGGGATTCAGGTTTTCCGCTTGCTGTAGAAAGGAGAAAAACCCGGAAAACTGCAGAGTTTCAGCCTGCAAGGGGCTGCTTGCAGCTGGGGGCAGTGAGACACAGGGGCAAGGGGTGTGCACGCACATGCATGTGGCAGCCAGGCAGGGTGGTAGAGAGCAGCTCCTACAGCTATCTCTAGGTAAATCTATGGGCGCAGGAGAGCACAGGCAGTGTAGCAGGGTGTGGAGGGGCACAGATGACACGGCGGAGGGGCCGGGGGGCACACAGGTAATGCAGCAAGGGGGCAGAGGGAACACAGGTGATGCAGAAGAGGGGCAGAGGGGGCACATACCACCCCAGATTTTTACATCCACAGTGGGGCACAGGGCAGCATCCACAGCAGGGTGTGGGGCTCCAGCCTAGCTGGACCAGCTCTGTGCAGGAGTTGGCTCCACAGCCCAGCAGGTGGGACCTGGTGTGGGAGAAAGAGCCATGCCATCATGGCCGCCAAGGTGAGGCACTCCTTGCCCACCCAGCAGCAGTGGGCACACAACTCAATACCGCTGTCTCTCACCTTGGTGACCATGTTGGCGTGGCACGCCCTCCTGAGCCAGGTCCTGCCCGCTGGGCTGCAGAGGTGGCTCTTGCCCGGAGCTGGTTTGGCCCAGCTGCAGCCCTGCACCACACTGGGCATAGAAATTGGGGGGGGCATTTGACTCCCCCACATATCACCTGTGCCCTTGCCTGCCCCCCGATGTGTATCCTGTGCCCATATACCCTCTTTCCCACGCACGCACCCCCTTCCTCACATACTGAGGGGCTGGGGTGTGGGGGCAGGGGGCAACAGGACTGAAGTGAGGGGCAGTAGCAGGCTGGTGGGAGCTGTAGGTTGGGAGTGGGAGCACTGGCAGGGCTAAGGGAGCTGTGGCTTGGGAGTAAAAGGCAATAGCATGGACAGCGGCAGGGCACCAGCATGTCAGGGATGCTCAGCACCACAGAGCAGTGGTGCGGACAGTCGCAGCTGGACCCATGTCCTGGTGAGTGAAAGGGGCAGGGGAACTCTGATTTACCATGATAAAAAACCCAAAATCAAATGCCAAAATATATAGGTATTTAGGATTTATTTTATTATAATGATCAAGGCACTGTTAGGCTTCCAAATTGCTTTAAAATTGTAAATATGTCAGTAAAACATTGTGTTAAAACTGATATATAGATATAGATCTATAGATAGTGGCATTTCATTTTAATTGCAGAAAAATGCAGATTTGGGGGTTTTAATCAGAAAATATGGGGTCTTTAGCAGAGAATTTGGGATTTTTAAACAGAGAAAACCAGGATCCCTGCTTATGAGGAAAGGCTGAAAGAGCTAGGGTTATCTAGTTTGGAGAAAAGAAAACTGAGGGGGAACTTGATAACAGTTTTCAAATACCTGAAGGATGATTATAGAGAGTGATTGTATCCTGTATGATTATATCCTGCAAGATGATTATAGAGAGAGAGACTTTTGGCTGCAGGGGACAGGACTAGAAGCAGTGGCTTCAAGCTGCAGCATAGGAAATTTAAACTGGAGATTAGGAAGAGCCTTCTGACTATGAGGATGTTCAAGCACTGGAACAGGCTACTGTGAGAGGTTATGAAATTTCTATCCTTGAAAATTTTAAAGAACAAATTAGACAGACACTTGTGGCTGGGATAGTTTAGTCATGGAGGATCTTGTCCTGAGCAGGAGACTGGATTAGATGGCCTAAAGGAGGTCCCTTCCAGTCATACTTTCCTGTGATCGTGTCCTGCACATCTCCATGGCCTGTGTGGAGGGGGAAGGGCTGAAATTTTGGGGTTTCGCCTCCTGCCCTTAGCATGACCAAGCTCTGGGATGGAATAGTTGCCTATGCAAACATAGTCCAGGGAATGATAGGCTAGGGAATGGTCCTGGGAGAAGAGAGCAGCCTATCCTGCTCCATCAACTCTCCAGTGGCAGCTGCTAGAGAACAAGAAGCGCCTGATAAAAAGATAACTCCACCAACCCAGGGTGTCCTTCTACTACTGCTGCTTCGGCCAGGAGGTTCTAGTGGCCTGTGATTGTTCGTAGGGACCATGGTGTCCTGGAAGAGGGAACCTCCTAATCCTTGTCATTTGAAAAGGAAACATTTTTTGCTGTGGCATGGGAGATTCCAGCAGGATGCAGGGAAAATGGGATATGGGAGGGCAAAGGGTTCATGCTGGCATCCAGATGTCCAAGGGCCTGGATGCTCTGTGTGTTGGAGTTGCAATATCCCACCTTATTCCCCGTGTGCTGTGTCCCTCCCTGCCATACACCTCAGTCCCATTGCTTTGTCCCACTCATGGGGGGCATTAGCTGAACATAGGCTCCTCTTGCAGCTCACAGAGAAGCTCCAGGACTCAGAGAATGAGTCCATGGCCAAGATCGCAGAACTGGAGAAGCAGCTGAATCAGGCACGCCGGGAACTGGAGATGCTTCGGGTGAGGCCAGTGGGGATGGAAGAGCAATACCCAAGGCAGGGAGGCATCAAGCCAAGGAGCGGGGTGCAATCCCTATGGAGCAGAGGTTGACACGTCCAAGTGGGAGGTGTTGAAGGCGGGGGTGGGGAGTGAAAGTAGGGGGAGAACAGGAGGAGAGGAGCGAGCTTGGCACATACAGGTGTGGGAAGCGGGGTGGGAAGAGTTTGGGGTGGGAAGAGTTCAGGGTCAGCAGGGTTATGCAGTAGGTGCTGAGAATGCTACTCCAGCCCTGGGATACAAGCATCCTGGGTATATGTGAGAAGCCACTGACAACCCTTCTTGCAGTGAACTTTCCAGCCCTGGCACTCTTGGCATTGGAACATGGGCCCCTTCTCAGGGAATGAATTGCCTAGCTGTCTGTGCATGCACATAAGGATGCCTTCTTGCTGTCTTGGGCCCTCCTTGGGTGTGGATAATTCCCTGCTCCTTGTAGGAAGGGAGCACTTGCTCCGGTGTGGGTCACTAGCAATTGGGCTCCCTGCCCAGTGACGTGGGGGTGGCACTGACTGGCTCTGTGCTCTGTGTATTGGCTCAGGACCAGCTCAGCGAGTCTGCCAGCCCAGTGAGCTCCCCCCTGCAGCCACCGCCACCATCACAGCCACAGCCACAGCCGCCAACAGAATCATATCGCTCGGCTTTGGAGCAGAAGCTGGAGGAGCTGGAGGATAAAGGGTTAGTCCGGATCCTGCGTGGGCCAGAGGGAGACGTTGCCATCGAGATTGTCCCTGTTGTCATAGAAACGCCAATCGTCCCCGTGGTTACTATAGAAGCCTCCGCCTCTACCAGCACAGGTATCTGCCAACCTCTGATGGGCAGCACAGGTGGTGGGAGGGAGGAGAGGAGCCCTGTTTGTCTCTGGATGGAACCAGGAACTCCCCCAATCTGGGGCAGAGCCATCTATGGAGTGAGGCAATGGTACACTCGGATTTACCTTCTTCCTCACACCAAGGGCTAGGGGTCTTTCTCCTGCTCCATCCTGTTTGGAGCTGGGAGCCCCTTTTTTCAGGCAGGCTGGATTTCTAGATGGCAACCTTGCCCTGGGTACCAGCCCTGCAGAACCCCCCAAAGTCTCCCTGAGGGGTGCACCTGCCCCTCTGAAAATCAGGAACTCACTGTGCCAGCCACTGCACCATCTTGGGATGCAAGCACACACAAGATCAAGAAAAGCACATGACATGGAGACCTTGTGCTGGAGGGTCACAAAGCACTCTGCAAAGTGGATCAGCATCACAGAAGGGGGAGGGGGAAACTGAGTCACAGAGGGAGGAGGGGACTTGTCAGAGAGGGCAAGGGCACAGACGCCTCCCACTTTGCCAAGCCCAGGCCCAGAACCCTCCATTGTTAGTCTGAGTGGAGGGCCTCATTGGCTTTGCATTTATTTTGCAGATTTCCTGTCTCCTTCCACCCCTCTCCCACCACCATCTCCTGCTGCAGCTCCAGCTCTTCCTCCACCACCCCCACCACTACCCCCCACCAAAGATGCTGGCCCTCCCACCCCATCCAGCGAGCAACAGTCCCTGCCTTCTCCACCACCGCCAGCCCCACCCCTCCCTGGTGTTGACACCCCTCCACCTGCCCCACCATTGCCTGGGGTGGAAATCCCACCCCCACCTCCCCTCTCAGCAACTAATGGCCCTGCTCCTCCTCCACCCCCACCCCCACCCATGGGACAGCCGCTGGGAGGAAGCCTAATCACAGCAGCCAGCTCAGGTAAGCCAAGCTTGGGGTGTGGGTGCAGCTCAGCACAGAAGGGAACATTATGCTCATATGAGGGCAGGGGTGCCAGGAGGAGTGCCCTGGAGGTTACAGAGCAGGCACTGCCTGGCTGGCTTCTCATTTCCTCCATCCCCAAGAAGGGGAGGGAGGTGTCTCTGCCTCTCTGCCAAGGCAGAAGTCGAAAGGCTGGGTTGTGTGGGATGTGGAGACTCACACCACCTCACTAACATCCCTAACCAGCCCTCTGAGGATATTGTCCTGGGCCAGGGAGCCCCAGTACTACAGCCCTGTTAGCTCTCCTGTCCATCTACTTCTGTATTGCGCCATGGACAGGGCAGCTTGGGTGCTTAGTCCAGTAAGTTGCCTACTACCTCAGTCCATGTCTCCTCAACTCTGGCAGCAAAGCCACACCTCTGGGACAGGGGCCTCTACTCAGGACACCTGGCTTGTTGTGTTCTGCTGTGGTAGAGGCATGAAGAGCCCCCTCATACCTTTGCTGCTCTGAGGACCTGCCGGGTCCCCGGCCTCATGGTACCCCATGGGAACTGACTCTACTCTCATGCTCTCCTGCCCTATCCCACTTGACTCTCATCCTTGTCCTTGTTGCAGTCAAAGTCAAAAAGACAATACAAACCAAGTTCCGGATGCCCATTTTCAACTGGGTAGCTCTGAAACCCAACCAGATAAATGGGACTGTCTTCAACGACCTCAATGATGAGAAGATCTTGGAGGTGAGGATCTGCTCTTGAGGCTACCTTTCTGGGATGGAACCAGCTCGTTGCAACAGGAGGAGGTGGGAGGGAGGCGGGGCGTTAGTAAAGTCTGGAGAGGGTTGGGGTAGAGGAAATTGCTGTGGTCTGGGGCTGAGCTGGACAGCCAGTGAGCTGTTTGCTGGGCTGAGAACATGTGCCTAAGGTTAGCATTGTGCCAGGAAGGCTTAGAGCTGTCAGGCAGCAGCTTCTCCACTGGATGAAAACCCCACAGCCTGCTCCCAAAGGGGAGACTCCAGCATGCTGTCTTGTAGGCTCTGCACACCCAGGAGTTGCCTGAAGCAGCAGTTCAGCACCATGGAGAGGAGATCTCTGTGTGCTGGGGGCAGGTCTCAGGGCTGTAGCTTTACAGCCAGCTCAGCCCTGGAGTAACCTGCTTGCCTTGTTTCCATATGTTCATCCCACTCTCCTCCCTCCCCACCCCTTTATGCTCCCTCCCTTCTCTCCACATGCTCCTCTGCTTTGCTGCTACCTCTTCTTGCCTGTCTCCTGCTCCCTGCAGGAGCTGGACATGAATGACTTTGAGGAGCATTTCAAGACCAAGGCACAAGGACCCAGCCTGGACATTGGCACCCTGAAGACAAAGGCCACTCAGAAGGCCCCCAGCAAGGTGACGCTGATAGAATCCAACCGGGCCAAGAACCTGGCCATCACACTCCGCAAAGGTGGCTTCAGCATTGACAGCATCTGCAAAGCCATCCAGACGTGAGTGCCACCCCAGCCCCCTGCCTCTGTGCATGCATGGACTGGCCGGAGCCATTGGCAGGATGCTAGAGGGCAGGAAATGCTGGAAGTTGCCTCACTGTCTAGCTGGAGCCAGTCCTCTCCATGCATGTGGGCACTGGCCTACATCCACCTCCCCCCAGCTGCCTGTGCATCCCTGCACCAAACCTATAGCCAGTACCCGCAACCAGCTCTCAACTGGACCCCTGTGGAGGACAGCTATCAGGGCTATGGTGTCAGGCACTTGACACAGGCTGAATCAGTAGTCCATTACCACTGCTGAGCTGATCCTCCCAATCCTCTCTTCTGCGAGAGGTGAGGACTGGGGATCAGGACACCTGGGTTCTATCCTTAATGTTCAGAGGTAGTTACGAATCCTGTACATGACAAGGACACCTAGAAATCCACACACAGATTGGTCCTGGGTGCCAGGCCCTGTATAGGTCAGTTACAGAGCTGGCCCTGGCCCCAAAAACCTCCTGATCTGCCTGATGGAATGGACAGACAGAAAGACAGATGGGGCTGGGAGGGTGATCTAACAGTCAAACAGAATGGAGCAGGAGATTTAGCTGGGCACATAATTGAGCAGTGCCAGGACAATCAGGGGCAGTGTGTCTAAAAGGGGCTTAGAGGTGGGGGTAAGGGTATTCAGGATGCCACAGAGAAGCAAGAGATGGAGGAATAGGGAAGGGGGATGAGGGGACAAGCAGCTACAGTCAAGACTTACGGCTTTGGCTCTGGCTCTGACTCTGCCCTGACCCCTCTCCATCCGGAGGAGGTTGATAGTGGTTCTGACACACCCAAGCAGGATATGGTTGCAGGGGTCCTTGAGGCTCTGTGCTAACCTATTCTCCCTCCTGATGCAGGTACGACCTGCAGACACTGAGCCTAGACTTCCTGGAATTGCTGGAGCGCTTCCTGCCCACAGAGTATGAACTGCTGCAGATACGCAAGTATGAGAAGGAGCAGCGGCCATTGGACGAGCTATCAGATGAGGACCAGTTCATGATCAAGTTCAGCAAACTCCCACGCCTGGCTGAGCGCATGAACGTCATGACCTTCCTGGGCAACTTCAGTGACACAGCACAGCGCCTGATGCCGGTATGAGCCAGGCAGGCAGGCCCCAGACAGTCAACGAGTCTGGGGCTGGGGGCACTGACAGCATTGCTCTGGGGCAGAGGGTAATGCCCAATTCACAGTGGAGTCAGCCAGGAATGGAGAGCAGAGGGGACTTGGGGATGCTGAGGAACTGCAGAGGCCTCTGGAGGAAGGTGAGAGTAGGCAAGTGGAGGTGAATCCCTGGCGCTTCCTGTCTGGGGACCTGACTTCAAAGCTGCCTATGGTCATGTCAGTCACTCACATGCAGGCTCCAACAAGCTTATTGGAAGCAAGTGGGTGCCACAAAACTGCCAGGTAGTGTAGAAACATCTGTGGGCAAACAGCAGCTGTGTGACAAGTGCAGCCAGGGCCGGTACAGCCAAGACAGCAGCCAGAGATAGCTGAGGCACCTCAACACTGCTCTGTGTGTGTGGGGGGGAGTGGGAGGCACGGGACTGGAGAAGCAGAGGGGGACTCTGGGTCAGGACTGAGGGGCAGAAGCAGAGCTGCGAGGAGAGGCCCAGGGCTGAGGTATCCAGGAGCTGCAGGCTGGGAAGAGGAAGTGTCAGCAGAGCTGTCAGCGGGGAGCAGGAGCCTGTCACTTGGGATTGTGAATCAGGGCCTGTGGCTGGGAGCAGGGCTGTGGGAAAAGCCCTTGTGCTAGCCAGGGCCTGAGCCCAGGCTGGGTGTTTGGGGCAGTTTGTAGGGAGGAACGTGGAGTCCCTGCAGGCACTTTGCCCTCAGCTTCTGCCTTGCAGGCAGCTGTCCAGCAGCACAATGTCCTCATGCTCCCTCTCACCCTAACTGCAGCAACTCCACTCCATTATCGCTGCGTCCATGTCCATCAAGTCCTCCACAAAGCTGCGTAACATCCTGGAGGTGAGGGGCTTTGGGGCATTTGATCTGATGGGGCCAGGCCCTGAACAGGGGGAAAGGGTCTGGTGCCCTGTCTTGGGCTGGGGAGAGAAAGGAGACTCATGGAAATCTATTTGCTAATGTCCCTTCTTAGGAAGCCCAGGGGGTTCTCTGGGTCCTCCCTAGGTTGGGGGCAGGGTGGATGTGGGGGTTTGGCTGGGCCAAGGGTAGGGAGGAGGGGGGTCTTTCTCTGGGGAAGGGAATGAGACAAGGACTGGGGGCCCTGGCTGGGCTGCGAGGGGACAGTGTTCACTTTGGAGGAGAGGGCCCAAGCCAGCCCTGCCCTGGCTGGTTGGTGCCCTGGGCTGTGGGGCTGGGGGCCTGATGTGAAGCTTGATGTGTGTCTGCCCCATGCTTGGGCCAAGTCTTCTGCTCTGAAGTAGAAGGGGTTGGGAAACATCCCCTTTGGCTGGCTATTGGGTGCCCCATGCCTCTTGCTGTGCAGGGAAGCCATAGTCCAGCACAAGGATGCCCGATGCCTCTGTGGCTTAGCAAAGGCAAATGACTGCTACAGCCATCTCTCTGCAGATTGTCCTGGCCTTCGGGAACTACCTGAACAGCAGCAAACGTGGGGCTGCCTATGGGTTCCGGCTGCAAAGCCTTGATGCGGTAGGTGTTGGGGAGAAGCTCAGTGCTCCAGGGGGGAGGCCATGGGAAGCAAATGCCTTGGCATTTCCCTCGGGGCACAGGGTTCTGCACCTGGTCCTAGCAAGATATAGTGTCCAGCAAAGGCCCCCTGTTGTGGTGGGGGGAGAGGGTAGCTCTGTTGGCCACACCAGGTCAAGTGACAGGCAAGGCAGATGGCGGCCCATTGTTAGAGGGCCCAGGAAAGCCTGCCATGAGGGGGCAAGCATGAACTGCAAGGGCAGTTGTGCTATGGAGTAGGAAGTGGCAGATGTGGAGAAGAGGGTGCCTGGGCTGGGCTGTAGTGGCTGGGCATGGTAGCGAGTGTGGTGGGGGGAAGATGGAGACCACCAAGCATGGGAGGTAGGCACTGGGTGGAGGCAGACACAACTGGACATGAGCGCTGGTAGTGGGGGAATGTTTGGGCTCAACCCTCAACCTGACTGCTGTCCTCAGCTGCTGGAGATGAAGTCCACGGACCGGAAGCAGACACTGCTGCACTATATGGTGCGGGTGATCAACGACAAGTACCCAGAGCTGACAGGTTTCCACACTGAGCTTCATTTTCTGGACAAGGCAGGCACAGGTACTGGCATGTGGCTAGGACTCAGGGCAACCCCCAGGCCCCTGAGCTCCAAGAAGGGCACAGCCTCTGATTCAGGCAGCTGGCTCTTTCTGAAGCTCCTTGCAGGCAGGCAGTCACTGCAGCTCTCAATTGTTCTCTCTCTCCCTCTCCCCACCCAAGTGTCCCTGGACAGCATGTTGCAGGATGTGCGGAGCCTGCAGCAGGGCATGGAGCTAACCCGCAAGGAGTTTATGCGGCAGGATGACAGCCAGGTGCTCAAGGACTTCCTCAAGGCCAACACCGAGGTGATGGAGAAACTGCAGACTGATGGGAAGACAGCCAAGGTGGGTGCATCTGCCCCATACCTGGAGCAACGCATTCTGGAGCTTACCTGAACTGAGGGAGCTTGGGGCTGGGTGGGGTGCCCTGCCTACACACTTCCAGCCCTGGAGCTGGTCCCTACTGGGCACAGGGGCTTGGTCTGAAGAGGGGGCTGGTACAGGTCTGTGTGTAGCTGGGCTTGAGGCAGCATCACAGCGAGACGGGAGAGGCCATGCATTAAGGCAGCAATGCAGTGCAGCTCCAGCTAGACAATGCTGCCTCTGAACAATGCACACAGAAAGGCAGTCTAGGGGGGTCTCTGACTAGGTGAAGCAGCAACTGTGCTTCTGTGCACCTTTAGGCATCTCCAACCTCTGTGCATGCAGGGCAGCTGCATTAATGGGGTCTCTCTGTCTTTGCCCGCAGGAGGCCTATGAGTCGGTTGTGGAGTACTTTGGTGAGAATCCCAAGACTACCCCCCCCACCATGTTCTTCCCGACGTTTATGCGCTTCATCAAAGCCTACAAGGTAAAGGGGCCTAGCAGCAATAGCCTGGGTGGAGGGGCCATCCCACCTTGCATCCCCAGTGCTCTGGTTGGGCCATGGCCCTATGTGAAAGATAGGAGTGAGCCCTGCCCTTGTGTATTGGACAGCTGTGACTCCTTCCCCCCCACACACACACTTCTTATCTTGGAAAAGTATGGGTGTGGACTGGGCAGACTTAATCAGGTACCTTGAGAGAGGACAAGCAGCCCTATGCTACTGCTTGGGAGGCCCATTTCCCAGGCAGGACACATGTAGCCTTCCAGGAGCTGTGACGGGGTCTGGCCCAAAGGCCCCAGAGGCTTGGTTATGGAAAAAAATTTCAGGAGCTAAGTTTATGGAGGGCACAGGACAATAGGAAAGGGAGTTCTGGTTCTCTAGTCAGGGTGTGTGATGCATGGAGTAATATTTGAAGTTCCCAGGTTGCAGTGGAAGGTGTCTGGTTTTCCCATGCTTCTTGGTTTTGCTGGTTGCCACATGGGGCTAGGAAGGAATTTTTTTCCTTTCCTTTTGCTACAGGCATTAGGGGTTTTTCACCTTCCTTAGAGGCACTGGTGTTGGCTACAGTGAAGGCTGGGAAGTTTGACTGGGATGTGCCAGTGATACTGCTGGACTTATAAAGGGTCTGAGGCTCTGGGTCAGACTGATTACCATGTATGGGATCAAGAAGAAATTTGACTCCACAGTCAGATTGGCACAAACTGTGGGGGCTATGCCTTGCTCTGCAGCAGTGAGGAACAGTCCAATTCCTTTGGTATCTTGAGCCTATTTTAATAAACTACATCCTGTCTTTGCAGTGGCAGGACACTGACAGTGCCTTCATTCTGCTGCTTTACTTGTGACAAGTTAGGACATTCTTGATGTTTCGGGCCCTGTGCCTGGTAGTTGTGCCTGAGGGTGGCTCCTGATGTTGTTAAGAGCAGGTTAAACAGACACTTGTCTAGGATGGCTAAGACAGGGCTGATCCCTTCTTGAGCAGGGGGCTAGACTAGATGCCCTCCTGGGGTCCTTTCCAGCCTTACTTTCCTATGATTCTAGAAAAAGGGAGGTGCCTGGACCCCCCAGGGGCATAGGTTGTAGCCATGTTGGTCTAAGGACATAGGCAGACAAGGTTCTTTGTGTGAATCTGATATCTTTTATTAGACCAACTTAAATAGTTGGAAAAAAATGTTTAAGCAAGCTTTCGGGGTTTAAAAACCCTTCGTCAGGCTGAGGAAGTTTCTGCAGTTGGTGTGTGCTCTTCCTGGATGGAATGAAAAGTAAAGAAGCCAGCGGCTGGGCTGGTATGCATATAAGATAAGCAGTCAGTGAAGATGTAAATTGATGAGTCAGTGGGTGAGAGACAGGCTGCGTGCGGGGGAAAGAAGGGGGATGAATAGTGGAGAGGTACCTGGGGAGTCAACTGTCGGGCAGGTTATAATGTGTCATAAATCCAATGTCTATATTTAGTCCATGATTTTTAGTGTCCAGGAGGTTGATGAAGTAGAGTTCATAGGCTCGTCTCTGAGAAGTGTTTTGTAAGTTGCCTTTGAGGATCAGGACTGAGAGATTGGAGAGAGTGGTTTTCTTGTGAGAAATGTGCCCCCACAGGTAATTGGGTATTCTTGTCTTTGATAGATTTCCGGTGTGCGTTCATTCTGGTGCGCAGTTGTTGTTTGGTCTCCTACGTATTTTCCATCAGGGCATTTGGTGCATTGGATGAGGTATATTACATTCCTGGAGGTGCAGCTGTAAGATCTGGGAATGCTGATGGCTCTGTTGTGGGATGTAGTGAGTGTGGGGGTGGTGGAGGTGTGTTGGCAGGTTTTGCATTTCTTGTCGTGGCATGGTCTGGATCCATTCGGTGTGTTCTGGGCTTGAGGAATTTTGCTTCTGGTGATGAGGTTAGCGAGGTTTGGTGCTTATTTGAAGGCTCTGATGGGTGGTTCTGGGAAGATTTCTTTAAGAATAGGGTCTCTTTCTAGTATGGGTTGCAGTTGTTTGAGGATTTTCCGTATGGGTTCGAGGGAGGGGTGATATGTCATAACCAGCGGTGTGCAATTTGTGGGGGGTTTTCTTCTGTACTGCAGCAGTTCTTCACGTAGTATCTGGGTGGCTCTATCAAACTTGCAATCTAGCTCTCTGGAGGAGTGTCCTCGTTGGGTGAAAGCCTTTTTAAGATTGGTGAGGTGGCAATCCCGGGTGTTCTCCTCAGTGCAAATTCGGTGGTATCTGAGGGCTTGGCTGTATAACACAGCTTTTTTTGGTGTGTTTAGGGTGATTGCTGGTTCGGTGGAGATATGTACATTGGTCTGTGGGTTTGTTGTATAATGAGGTCTGTATTTTACCATTATGGAGACTGATCATTGTGCCTAAAAAGGAGATGTCGGTGTTGGAGTATTCAAGAGATAGTCAGTCAGATGGAGGGATGGTGATTGTTGAATTTCTGATGGAACTTAGTCCAAATGATGAGGATGTCATAGATTCATTGATGCTAGGGATGGAAGAGACCTCAACAGATCATCGAGTCCAACCCCCTGCCTGGGCAGGAAAGAAGAGTGCTGGGGACAGATGACCCCAGCCAGATGCCTATCCAGCCTTGTCTTAAAGACCCCCAAGGTAGGGGAGAGCACCCTTGGAAGCCCATGCCATCGATATATCTTAAGTATAGCAAGGGTTTGATGGTGCAGTCTTTGAGGAATTCTTCTTCCAGGTGGCTCATAAAAAGGTTGGCATACTGTGGGGCCATTTTGGTGCCCATAGCTATTTTTGACCCCCACCCCATCAGAGGTCTGTGACCCTGCCCAGTGCCAATGAGGGGTTGCAGAGCTCCTCTACTAAGCCCCTGCATGGTTGGGCTTCCAAGGAGGCAGCCCAAGCAAGGCTGAGTACATGATGCCCCAAAATACATCAGCACTGTGTACTGGTGTAAGAGGCACCATGGGGCCTGAGTTGGAGACCTGCCCCATCTAACCAGCTTCCACACTGTTTCTTTCCTCTCTAGCAAGCAGAACAGGACATTGAAATGTGGAAGAAACAGGAGGCAGCTGCCAAAGAAGCAGAGTCCAACCCCCCCAGCAATGAGAATCAGTCAGGACAAAAGGTACAACCAGTGCTCCCCTCCCCTCGTCCCATCCACTAAACTCCTCACCCTAC
>NW_005842191.1:1126459-1132198 GCF_000455745.1 Alligator sinensis
CCCATGGTTGTGAAACCAAGCTTCTGTGCCCCTATGGGTCTGAGAGCCCTTTTGGTGCCTTTCCCAGAGCCAGAGCTTCTGCCTTCACCTTCTGACAAAACACCATGTTGCATCTCCCTAAAATTCCTTGGTTTTGGCTTCCTCTTCACTCTCTGCCTTAAGCTGTTGTGTAGCATTGCTGAATAGGCAGAAAACTGGCAAGTTTCACCCCAGAGGTGGCTGCATCTGAATAGTGGGTGAAGCATTTTTTGTGCTGGCTTTGTAAAGTATGTGAGGATCTCTCAAAGGAGGAGGTGCCATCCTTGAGATGCCTGGGTCCATGGGAAATGTCCCACATTCTCTGAGATGCCACAGGGGACCCCCATTTACTTCCTTCTTGTTACTGCTGCTACAGTCTCCTGTCCAGAAAGCCAAGCGGCAGCAGATGGACATGCTTGCTGAGCTGAAGAAGAGGCAGATGGTGAAAGAGCCCCTCATTTATGAGGGGAAAGATGGTGCAATTGAGGACATTATTACAGGTGAGGTGGGACAACCCCTGAACTTGGGGGTGGAGTGGGAGTTGGACCCCACAGGCAGATGCCTAGTGGGTCAGAAGCAAAGGGACACTTGTGGGTGGGGTGCTAGGTCAGGGTGAGAGTGGTGTGGGGTACCTGTTGGTGTATTACTGGGTTTTCTTTGGGATGTGCCTGCCATATGGCTGTTAGTCCCACATGCCCCTTGCTCGCAGGCCATGCTCCTGCCCCTTTCCAAACCCTTCCCTGCCTTCCTCACTTATTCTTGTAGCCACTGTCCCAGTCTGTCATGGGCTGCCTGTCCTGTGTACAGCATTTGGGGGCCAAGGGAGGGTAGGCATTCCAGAGATGGCAAGGGGGGTGAGCCACCCAGAATTATTAAGGGGTGTTGCCTAGTAGGTAAAGCCAGGATCTGGGATCCAGCTGTCTCTTTTCTCAGCCTTGCTGATGTATTTTGTCTTATTACTTTGTCTCCCTGGGCTTCAGCCCCCTAGGCTCTGCACTGCAGAGCAGAGCCATGGATCTGACTGTGTCCTTGTGTCCCAAGCATAGGCACTGACTTTTATTTTTGTGGGGGGGAGAGGCCTAAGATGATGGACACGTGGAAAGTTTTACACATTTCAGGTAACAGCCCTCTTCCCAAGGGGGGCCATGGCCCTCAGGCCCACATGTACTTGGCACCTCTGGTCCCAAGGGTTGGAGGGGGCCAGGAGTGCTCCAGTTGTCTGGCAGGGGCAATACAATTAGCTGGATTAATTGCTGGTGCATGCCAAGGCCTTAGGAAGGCTTCCTCTTCCCAGCTCTTGGTTGCTGCAAATCCCCATCACAGTGGAGCAGACCTCTTAACCCAGGGCTGGATGCTTGGATGGGTGGAGCAGCTGGAAAGGGACACTCAGGCCATTTGCCCTGTACAAAACAACTGCCTCCCAGGCCAGACCAAACTCTCCCCGCACACTCTGCTGTCTCTGACTATTCCTCAGTTCACTACCTGCTCCTGCACTTTCTCTCTCTTTCTGCTCTCTCCCCCCTACTTCTCCCCCTCCTGCCTCTCTGGATCACTGCTCAGTTCTGAAGACTGTTCCTTTCACGGCCCGGACGGGCAAGCGCTCGTCCCGGCTCTTCTGCGATGCCAGCTTCAATGAGGAGAGCCCCTTATAGCCTCTGCCGCAAGGTAATCTGGGTGTGGAACCAGCTAGGTAAGACAGCTCCCCCACCCTTCATGCAGCCCTTTTGCTCAAGGATATGGACAGCTCCCAGGCTGAAGCCCCTCTGCCCACCTGGAGTCGGAGCAGCTCATGTCCTTATCCTCTGTATGAGGTTAGAGAAGAGAAGGCTCCAAAACTCACTCTCTGCCTTGCCCCCCAGTTTGCTGGCACATCCACTACCTCCCTGTCCCATGGGCTTTGATCTTCTAGGCTCTGAAGCTAAGCAGGACTGGGCCTGTTCTGCCCCAGCCTAGGAGGCAGCAGGACTTCCCAGATGTTACGAGTCAGTGCAGGAGGTGACTTTCCTTTTGTGTCAGCCTATGGAGACATGTTCAGAGGGCTAAGGGGGGTGCTGGACTGGAGCAGGCACCAACCAGGCTCCATGTATTCTCTGGGCACAGGTCTGCGGAACAACCCGTACCGGCGCGCCGACATCACCAGGTGCAGTGGCAAGAAACGATCCTCGGGGCAGACCCTCCAGGTGACCTCTGACATCTCGCTGTGACCACTCCTGGCCTCTCCGTGGGCAGGCATGGCATGGGCCCACCATCACTACTGCCTCTGCCCAGGAGGTGGCAGGACCCCAGGGACCAGGCCTCTCTGCAGACCTGTCAGACTGAACCAAGGACTCTTGCAGTAGGGGGGAAATCACCACTTGCAGCTTCTTAAGCTACTTAACTGTGCAGAGTGCCAGCTGGGGCTGCCCTCCCCTGCACCCCAGCCCACCCACCCTTCGCAGGTCTGGCCCAGCAGACTCTCCAGGTATTATACAGCAGCTATGTCCAAGCTGCCTGCTCCACCGTGCCATTGGACTACTCCCCTTCTCCAGGCTCAGGGGACAGGAATAGAGTGCATGTGGCAGTTGTTCAGAGGTCCACAGGACAAGCAGAGAGGGCTGAGGCTCCTGAGAGCAATAGCTGCCCCTTCCATGGTCGCTGTCCCTGTTCCCCTCACCTCACACGCTGGACCATGGCCACAGGTGGAAGAGCATTGGGGGAGCTTCTGCTCTTCTCTAGTGTGTTCCTGCCTCCCTGTGTGCTGGTGCCTTTGTGCAGTCAGCGTTGGGGCAAAGTACAGGACCAGCCTGCTGCACTGCTCCTTGAACTGTGATCTCTTCTCCCCCTGGGATTGCCCTGCCACTAGGCTAGACCCTGCGCCCTTCCTCCTGCAACCTTATTCCTTCCCCCTGCCATACAGCAAGCAGATAAGCCTGGGCTGCCCTTGCTTAGAAGCCATCTGGGAAGGGGAAGGAGGCAAAGGGGGGGACCCACCAGATAATACTAGGCTGAGGTGAAGGGTTGGAGCCTATTGCAAGGCTTTTACCACCAAATGCTGCACCAACTCTCTTGGCTGGCACATGTAGGCAGCTGGATACGTCTTCCTTTAAATTTTCTTTATGCTGCGATAAGTAGGCAAGGAGAGGCAAGCAGGAGAGTGACGAGGGAGGCTCCTGCTGTTTGTGCAGGGTCTCAGGATGCAGATGCAGCTGCATTCTGCACTTGGGCATTGGGTCCAAGTTGAGCAGCACTTGTCTGATCCCCAACAGGCTCAGATGCTCCGACAATCAGTGGGGTTAAGGATTTGCAATTCCCTGTGTCCCCACAAGGTGTCGCACTTACCTTAAGCCGTCTGCATCCCCATGGCTGGGATGGCACCTCAGAAGCAGCTCAGTGGTGTGGCCTGTTTGCAGGGCATCCAAGGACAGACCAGTACCAAGGAGACCAGGTGCAGAAGGCTTGCATGGGACTGTCCAGTAAAGCTATAAGCACCCAAGGATGCCTGGGTGGCCTCACTCAGGTAGTTGCAGTAATACATCTGTGCAGTACTCACTGCAGCTCAGGCATGTGCATCTAGACCCTGCAGCACACACAATAGTATCAAAGCCTTAGAAAGGCACATCTGGTGCTGGTGCATACAGCTGGGTTATGTCCCCAGTTAGCAGGGCCCATGCACTGCAGCCACCCTGCTATGTCTGAATCCTAATCACTTACTATTGCAATTAAACAGCTGATGCTTGCTAAGAGTAGGAGCCATTTCCATGATGCATTTACTACTTCATTACACCCCCCACACCTGCCCGCCCAGCCTGATCCAGGGCTTGTGGCTGCCATGTATTCTCGTGCTAGACCAGGCTTTTAGAGTGAAGCAAGCCTTATTTGTAAGCCAGAGCTGCGCTTGCTTCCTGCTGTAATTAAGAGGCAAGACTGCCACCTGCTTGGCATCACTCTCACAAGCTCATCACAAAAAGGGATGGGGGGTGGGGGGAATGAATGTGTAACTTATAAAGATGCCTTTAAGAAAGAGTTGTAAGAAACATTAACTGCTAATTTGTATACATTATTTTTATATTTTGTCTGTGAGGCTGTTAAATCCAAAGCAGAGCTGGTAATAAACCCACTCAAAGGATATAACACCTGTCTGGAGGGGGAGGGAGTCTTCTACCCATCTGCCATAAACCAGAGACACAAGGCGAGCAAGTCATAGCTCACTACATGGAAGGACTCGGTCAGAGCACTGCCTGCCGTCCCCCCACCTCCCTGGACAGAGACCTCTATCTACTAAACAAAACAGGTGGGAGAAACTGACCCCTGCAAACATGCACTACTGTTCCTCAGGGGAAGAGGATCTGATGAGTGAGGTTGAGCAGGGAGCAGGTTGAAAGCTCTCAACTGTACTTTGCTATCAGGCCATGGAGGTTGGGCCCTGTTTCACTGGACCTGATTGTAGCCAAGTAGAGACTCAAAACAAAAGTAGAGCACTGTGGGGGAAGAGTCTGGAGCACTGCTCCAGCTGGCAGACAAGCCGCATCTTGTAGGGTGAACCCGAACAGAAACATGCCTTTCAAAGAGGCCAACAGGCATCTGAAGGTCTCCTCTTCCCCCACTCCCCCACCCAGCAGCACATTTTCCTTTTTATTTCACATTTGAAAAAAAAAAAAAAGAGCATGGTTCCTCCTTTCCTTATTACATAGCTTGTTTGTCACCCTCAGGTTCCTGTTTCTCATGGTGTAGTGGATCCCCCTTGCTGACACCAAAACTGTAACAGTGGTTCTCCTGGCATTTAAAAAACAAAAGCAGAACAGATGCACATACAACTCAAAGCTCTTGTGGTTTTTCAAGCAGTATCTCAGCCAGGAGACCAGATCAATTAGGGCAATGTAGGAAGTTGCCCTTTGAATAGTGGGCAGCCTAATATAGACTGTGGTTATTGTAACCTAGTTGCTTTCTTGAACTGAGATGGTTTGAACCTGGGCCTAATCTTATCCAGTATTTCTGAAAAGACCATTCTTCCTTTTTTTTTTTTTCCCCTCTCACTGACGCAGGGAAACTAGTTTTTTTCCTTCTTCCTGGTACTACTCGTGGCTATTTTTTAAGGGTAAGGTAAATACACTCAAGTTTAAATGACTGGTTCTGTTGTCAGACTTGTCAACTCCAAGACAGCTGCAGATTTAGAGGTGGGGTCAGAAGACCTCAATAGCCTCAGCTTGCTTTTCCCTGCCCCATGGGATTGTTCCAAGTGTCTATCTGCCAAGGTGTTGCCAAGTGTTCTTGCGTCCACTGCCTGCTAGGGCTGTGCGAAGCTTTGGGTGGTGATTCAATCTGGAGGAGATTCGGCCTGATTCAGTGGCCGAAGCTCTAAATCCAAATCTAATCAGGGGACCAATTTAAAGGTCCGAATCAATTCAAAGCTCTCCAAATCTTCAGCAAAGATTCAGAGCTTTGATGATTTGGACAGTCCCCAGTGGCTGTATTTGCCCAGCCCCGAGGGCCTGCAGTCGGAAGCGCCAGCCACTCCAAGCTGGTAAGTACTAGGGGCAGGGGAGGGGACCATGGGGGGACCCATGCCAGCCCCCCCAAACCCTCCCAGCTCCCCCAGCCCCCCATGGCTGCCCCCATCTGCCCCAGCTCTGTACTTAAAAAAAAGCCCATGCTCACTGGGTGCTGCCAGGCAGGGGGGGCAATCCCCACTGGCCCCTACTGCATGGGGGGGGGGGGGGGGCACCATGGGAGCCCCTAGCCGCC
>NW_005842191.1:1132227-1156420 GCF_000455745.1 Alligator sinensis
AGCCTCCTTGACCCCCCCCCTTTCCCCCAGCACTCCCATGGCTGCCCTGCCTGCCAGGACTGTGGCCCTTTAAGAAAAAAAAAAGTTGAGAAAAGCCCCAGGACTCTCTGCTCCTGGTGCAGCTTCAGGGGTTCCTGCAGAGCCCCCCATGTGGCATGGGGATCATCTCCTGCCTGCATGAGCAGTGAGTCCTGAAGTTTCTTCAGGGTCTTTTTTTCCTTAAAGGGCCGGAGCTGGCTCTTGTGAGACGCCCATGGGGGGGTTGGGGGCTCGTGCAGAGCCCCCCCATGCAGCATGGGGTAGTGATTCGGCCGAATCGAATCAGGACAGTGATTCAAATCACCAGATCGAACCACTGTCCCCTGAAATCATCCAAATCCAAAGCGAATACTAGCCACTTCACACAGGCCTACTGCCTGCCAGAATAATCTACTGCTAGATTCCACCTTGGTATTAGGACATTGTTCATGATTTGTATCTTAAGCTTTATTCTAGTTTTCTGTTCAACATGCCCACAGAGATGGAATGAAATGGGGTGAAGCATTAAAAAGACACACACCTCCACCCAAACAGGGTAGCTTCTAGTGGATCTCAAAGTAGTGACGGGTTTTTGGAGGTGGTATCTTTTATCAGACTAACTGTAGAGTTGGAGGAGACATTTGATAAGCTTTTGGACATAAAGGACCAATTATACAGTTGGTCCAATGAAAGACACCAAGCAGAAACCTTTGCTTCTTGCATACTTCCTGGACCATTGCAGCAACCATGCTCAAACCCCAGCGGTAGGATCTCAGACAGACACAGCGACGACATTTATTGAGACAGCAGACAACATTAAACTATGAACTGCAATGAAGAGCTGTCTTTCCTCAGCTTGTTCTTTTAATTTACATTCATTTCAAAGCAATTTTTTTTAAAAGTCACAGTTTTTTAAAGTGTCAATTCATCATTAAGGTGTCATTCATTTAAGATAATTTGTTCACACTTACAGAAAAGAGAAAAGCTCACCACTTATACCTGCGCTGTCTAGCCCAAAATAATTGAACTGATGCTTCTTTCTTTGCCAGCAGGGCATTGTTTTTCCCTGACTGGTTTAGGGGGAGGAGGAAGGCAGAGATGGTACCAAGTGTTATCTACGCTCCTCCAGCTGTCCTTTGGTAAAGCATGGTCCCCCACTAGGGAGAATGACTGTATAAAGAGCACCAGTTGTGTGTGTGTTCAGGCAAATCTATCAATCCCAGTGACAATGCTCTCTCTACTTTGGATTCTTGTTCATACTGCACAGCCAATCCAACCCTGGGACAGGAAGATGGACTTACGTGGCTTGAACAGCAAGACAGAATGAAACATTGCAACCAATAGTGCAAAACACGGCACCTCAGAGCAGAATCTCATTGCAAGGACAATGAGAACAGGCCAGTGATTGCAGGTAACAGATGAAGTTTTGTCCCAGTAGAACAGAAATGGCTGATTCCAAGGCTGTTCAGCTGACAAGTGGCACCCAAACAACAGACCACCATCTGGAAGATGTCAGCCTCTCAAATCGCCATAAGCCATAAAGATGATTTGAAATGACATAAATGGGGTAGATACTGGCTAATGCTGGTAGCAGAGTGCATCCTACTACCCAATAATTATGCCCTGGAATCACAAAAGGGTTCATTCCTTTTACTCATTCAAATAGCTAGGTGCAGATGCTGGTATTAATGCTATAACTAAAAGTGCAAGCTTTGCAGGCGCTAAGGGATGCTGCATTTGGCTTCACTGATTAGTAGAATTTGATTCTAACATTGACAGATTAAGAACAAAAAAAGCAATAGTTACTTGGTAATGCTTAAGTACACATTCTCTCCTCTTAAAGAGCTTCTCAGCCTTTTATCAATGAGCCTTTGGAAGGAGAAGTCAATTGTTCCTTCATACCAACATACCCCCAACAGCTGTTGATTACTGTGCCAGGTTTTTCACGGTGAATGGCAAGAAGATAAGCCTACCCACTATGGATGTTAATATCATTTTAAAAAACAGCCGTTTAAACTCTTCTAATTGTATCAGTTAACCAACAACACATACCTATGGGGTTGAGTTGAGGGTCAAATTGCACCAGCACACTATGACCCTCAACTCCACCCTAGCAAACACAAGCCATGCTTAAAAAAAATATGTTAACTCTTAAATGTTAACTATAATGCATTAACAATATAAAATACAATTATAGCATAACCGTTTAACTGTTTAACCTTTCACATCCCTAATACCCATCAGGAAAAGGGTTAAGGAAGCTTCCCTATTATGTTTGCTTCAGGGAGACACTAGGTTGGACTTGACAAAAAAGTTCAAATCCCAGCAATACCAATTCAGCCTTTTGCTCTCAGAAGGTAGCAGTACAATTCTGTGCCCATTATATCTAAGTAAACTCACATGGCTTTTGTTTTAATAGTATTAAAGGTTTCATTGTCATGACACTTGAAAGCAGGAACTGAAAAACCAAAGTTATGTAAAAATTATCTCCTTTTTTCTGCATACAGTTGGTTATGAGTACACCCCAGAAGTGCCTTGGCTGCCTTAAGTACATACTTTGGTATGATTTAAGTCCAGCCTGTCTGAGTAACCGAGGTTTTCTCAACTCAGCTATCTGGCTGCATAGTACAGCAAACACCTGACCATTTTAGGGACTATCAGAGGGGGGAAAAATGCTTAAGGGAGGTAAATCTTCTACCAAAGGCAGAGCAAAATTGTCCTCTAGTCCATCTAGGCTTAGAAGTGGTCCCCAGACTGGGTTCACTTGCAGTTTAGTTGCAGGGGCAAGACACTGTGCTGGGAGAAAATGTGTTCTGTTCCTGGATCTGCCATGGACTCAGTGCAATCTTGGTCAAGTCATATCACTACCCATACCTCTGTTCACCTATTGGTAGAAGGGGGCTATTGCTAGTCTCCCAAGCCTCCAACTTCAGCTACTAAACCAGTGGCTCTCCAAAGCATTAGACTCAAGGCACCCCTTAGAAAATATCATCTCCTAGCCATCACACACTTTTTGACTACAGAAAAATAATAAAGCAATTCTTACAGTACAAAGAACTCAAAAAACCCACAGCAGGGCAGACTGTGGATTCCTATTTGACATTTCTGGGTTTATCTTGTGAATCATAGATTCATAGATGTTAGGGTCGGAAGGGACCTCAATAGATCATCGAGTCCGACCCCCTGCAAAGGCAGGAAAGAGTGCTGGGTTCAGATGACCCCAGCTAGATGCCTAATGTCCAGTCTAAATCCGTTCTCTGCTAGCTTGTGGCCATTATTTCTTGTAACCACCCCGGGGTGCCTTGGTGAGTAGAGCCTCACCAATTCCCTTCTGCGCCCCCATGATCAATTTATAGGCAGTCACAAGGTCGCCTCTCAACCTTCTCTTGCGGAGGGCTAAAGAGGTCCAGGTTCTCTAGTCTCTCTTCATAGGGCTTGGCCTGCAAGCCCTTAACCATATGAGTGGCCCTTCTCTGGACCCTTGCCAGGTTATCCACATCCCTCCTAAAGTGTGGCGCCCAAAACTGGACACAGTACTCCAACTGCGATCTGACCAGCGCCCGATAGAGGGAAAGTATCACCTCCTTGGTTCTGTTTGTCATGCATCTGCTGATGCACGATAAAGTGCAGTTAGTTTTGCTGATGACTTCGTCACACCAATGACTCATGTTCATCTTGGAGTCCACTAGGATTCCAAGATCCCTTTCCACTTCTGTGCTGCTGAGCAGGTCATCTCCTAGGCAGTAGGTGTGCTGGACATTTTTCCTCCTTAGGTGCAGCACTTTGCACTTCTTGTTAAATCATGTGTAGGTGTTTGTCCATTCAAGTGTTAATACTGTGCAGCACCCCATGGCAACACTTAAAAGGATCTCAAGACACCCTGGTTTCAACTTAATGTACTAAACTAGAAGTACTCAACCCCCAGCGCCATGCCATCCAGCCCACGGGGCTCCCCGCAGGTCTGAAAACTTGGCAACACCAGGGCACTGTTGGCACTGTTCTCCTGCTGCTAAATTTCCAGTCCCATGGGGAGCCCCAGGCCCTGCATGCTAGATTGGGCACCTGATCACAGGACTGTGCAGGGGCAGTGCTAGGCCCCAAGGTCTGATCCCATACGTGTGGCTGGGTTGGGGTGGCACAGGCCACCAGGTCCTGATCCCAGCACGCAGGGCCAGGCAGGGGTGACACAGGCCACAAGAGCTTGATCTCAGTGCACAAAGGCCAACCAACGCATGAGGCCCAATCTGGGACCATGGGGACAAGTGGAGACAGCACAAGGCCTAATTCAGCCTCATACCACTCAGTTGGCCCATGGGGCCAAAAGCTCGAGCACCACTGCTCTAGACCATTACGCATTTTCCCGACATCTGCTGCTTATAATGATGAAAGGACAAGGTAATGCTAGATGTTAGCATGTGGATCAGAGGCAATGAAGCAGAAGTTACTGAGATCAGAAAAGGAAAGCTCTTTTGGGAAGGGACACAAACCCTTTACTCTTGTCAAAACAGCCTTGAAAGAATCTGCTGCGAAGGGTTTGACAATTTTCCTTTTGCCCCAGCCCAGCCAGCTACAGCATCCAAGATTCTCCCCTGCTCTAGGCCTCAGGCAGCAAGGAGTTTATCCATCACTGGATAGCACCTCTACCACCACATACATGACCACAGCTTTCTTCCTCTAGGAAGTTCCTGAACCACTGGCGTTTTCCTGGAAAACACAATCCTATTCCTCTGAAAATCAGTCAGGAACTTCTGTGTTCCCAATCTCAATTATAAACATACTTAAAGCAAGAGTGATTCCCCGGCTCTGGAGATCACACTATAAGTACAGCATGTGCCTAGAGACAGGATGTGGACAGATAGCAAGAAGCCAAGGCACTAGAGCAAGAAGCAACAACACTCCCATCCTATTTCAGTAGAAAACACAAATCTTGACACTTGGTGAATTAACAGAGGCAGTTGTGGGTTTCTGCTGTTCCATACTTTGAGGTAACAAATTCCAAAGCCAGAGGCCTTATGGCCTGTTCTCCAGCTGACCATGCTTGACTCTCCAGGTCCAACTGAAGCTGCAGTCAGGGGCAAGGGTACACTGTAGCTCGATACCAGAATCTGGGACCTCCATGTCATAGTGAACAGGCTGTCCCTCCTTTGTAACAAGGCTGAAAGCGGAGGCTGGGATCTGTGAACCAGAACAAAAAGCTAAGTGGCATCTAGTAGACAAAGTTAAGTCAGTACCTCCCCTCACATGGTCTACCTGGAATTAGCACTTAAAATCAACAAGGAATGTAAAGGTGAAAGATTTTATTTACCAGAAATGCTGTTCCAACCTTCCCAGGTAAGGAAATATTTTTAGAAGCCAGGCTAGCTGACACTTATGCTGCAGCTGGATTTCTTCACCACTTAGCACCTATTGGTAGCTGATCATTAAATTTGGGTGACTGAGTGAGACCTCTACGATCTCTTCTTTATAACTGGCAATCTTTTGTTTGTGACATCCCAGTGAAAAGGCCATGCCAGACATGGGAATGGGCAATGCTATATATGAATATTTCACACTTCTATAGCCCTTTTATTCACAGAAGCTGAAAGCTTTTTATGACCAAGTAAGCTTTAGTGCCAGGATGCTGCTAGTTTTTTTGGCCTTCCTCATAGCTTCCACTGACACAACTAGCCTACTGAAGATGGCCAGCATCCCTTCCAAGATAGCTAGGGGCATCAGAATAATGCAATGCCCATTTTGTTCAGCTGATAACACTACAGACCTCTACAGGAGTGGTATTTCTAATCTCCCTAGAAAGCCAAAAGCATCTCTAGTAACAAAAAGGAGTCCCAGGACCTTAACAACTCAACAATCTCATCAGAAGTGGTGACTAAAAAACACTAGCTATTTACCACACTCAAGTTTATGAAAGGGATCATTTAACCTCATGCTTTTAACTGTAGGACACTGATTTGAAGAGCCCTGTGGTCCTATGTTCTTATCAGCACTGACTAAGCAATTACCAGGTGAGTTATTATAGTGCTTAAACAGATTAGTTCATTAGCTTCCAAAGCATCAGTACACTGTCCACCCATGGAGAACCATGCATTCACAGCACTGTGCCGATTCCTCACCTGGCCGCTTATCCCTGTGGCAATGTCTCCAACCTTTGTCCTGTGAAAGTCTCGGATATGTAGGTTTTCTCCACTTAGCAGCTGGATCTGGATTTTCACTCCTGAAATCATCCAAAAAGAAGCTGTTCACTCCAGCTGCAAGCTTGGGGTTTTACAGTCCAGTATGCAGCTGTCCTACAGAGCACTGACAATGTCCATGCACTGACATGTACCCAAGGTACTAATCTGTGCCACTTAGTGCCATGTGTATCTAGATCTTCCCCTGTATAAGTACAGGAGCTTGTCCAGACAAGAATGACCCACATAAAAAGGGCTGGGTTTCGCAGGGAAGTAGTCCATGGAAAAGGCTGGCCAGCAAGAAGTGGCCTTCCACTTATTTTCTGTCCTGGGGAAGTCTGCTGGTGATGAAGGATAAGTCCTCCCAAACAGATTCTGAGTTGTGAGGCTCCAGGGGAGCTACAGACATATGTGGAGCACAGCTGCTCCCTAAGCGCCATGATTCAGCCATTTTTTTCTGGTTGCCTCATAAAAGTACCCTGCTTATAACACCCTCCACCCCTCTCAGATCAATAGGAGCAGATGGCTGAACCTCTTGGACAGCCCATGTGCTTTTATATGGGATGAGATGCTTTACAAGATGCCCTCCAAATTCCAAGGGAAGGTTTCTGAGCTGATGGAGCTACTGAAAGGGAGGAAGCTTAGAGAAATACAACTATTCGAGTGCAAACTAGAGGCTGAACTGACATCATCAACCCACATCTTCAGAAGAAAGCTGTGCCAACCCATTCATACCAAGTCTGAGACACAAATAGACCAACCATTGAAATAGCTGGGAGTGTCTGTGTGTCGACTGCGATACAGCAGGTTATTCCAACTGAAGCTCTGTCCATCTGACTGGCTATTCCAGGAGTGAATTCCAGAGCTCATGGTGTCCTTCAGGCTCTGAGAGGCCTTCAGGGAGTTCTGTAAAAAAGTAACCACCATTATTACTCAATTTCCTGCTTCTGCACAAGCAGGGGCCAAGAGCATTAGGATTCAGCAGCCTGTGGTCCTAGGTTACACCACAGGATGCACTAGAAGCTGAGACTGTAGAGAGCAGTGTACACACTGCCCTGGCGAGAGAGGGGAAAATCCCCTCTGGAACACAGTGTCCAGAGAAGGACTGTCACATTATCTCTCACTTCCCCATCAAAAGGCAGTTGCTCTCATTTCCCCAACAACCCACAAGGCAACCACTGCTGGCATTTGCTTATTTTCACCTTCTCACTGGCATCAGATGCAAGGGGACTGTCAATACTGAGACATGAAAGCATTTGCTCTTGCTCCTCCAGAGAGTACGGCTGTGACAGGCTGTTCAAAAATAATTCTACAAGCAAGAGAGAAAGAGAAAGAAACATTTGCAAACATTCTAGTCTCATGCCTTCCCCAGGGCATTCTCTTTTTTCCAGTTAATACCTGAAGCTCTCTAACATCCTCTATTCAGTTTTAAACTCTTTACAAACATTGAAGTGACTCTCAACCATCCTGCTGTCCACCAACAGAGGGGGAACAACAGTGTGCTTTGAAATGGCAATTCTGTAAACTACTTCGGTTAAACCAACAGCTACCTGTTTAACACAGGATGCTGCTTTGACAGCCTGGGGGTCCCCTCTCCTTCCATTCCTATACCTTACACAATGTTACAAGCCAAGTCAAGACCAGAGCCAGGACTAATGTGCATGGTCTCAGCTCTTATTACCCACTATTTTTAGCCACCTATTTTTTTTCCTAGGTATACCTGGCTAAGGGTTCTTTGGACACAAAGCAAACTGGAGGGTTTTTAAAGCCAATACCTACTTTCATGGGTGCAAACTTAACATCTGAAATATCCCCATGTGTAGCAGGTTTAGAAACATTTAAAAAAAAAAAATGATTCTGAATCCTACAGATGCAGGCTGCTGGAGTGTTCCAGGATGAGGAGTGGCTTGCATCACTGCTGCCTCTGCAGCCAGAGGGCTAGAGAGACCACGTATTAGCATGCTCTGAAGAGGCCCAGTCTTAGAAGGTTTCCAAGGGCTACTACCTAGCATGGTAAAACCCTGCCACCATCCAAGAATAGTGCCTTCCAAACTTCCTGCAGAAATACAGCCAATTCAGACTGATCTTAGCTGCACTAGTCTGATTTTGACAGTTCCCCATCAAATGCTTTTCCTGTTTTACAGAGACAATCAGATTTTTCTTATGCTTCGATTCGACAGTGCCCAGCTTCTCAGCTCCCATTCAATTACAGAAGTGGTAAGGCTCCAGATCTCTTCAGTGGAGAAGGGAGGAATAACCTACAGCCCATGGCACCAATTTCATTGCTTATTTGAGTGATCTGAAACACTCAATATATCTGACAAAAGGGAGAAGTGTGTGTAGCAAATACATTCCCCCCTTTTTTGGGAAACCAACCAACAATTTCTGGACACCCAAGAGAACAACCAGAATCAGTCAGAAAAAAAACAGATGAACTGCCACACTACTTCATACTGCTAATAGTTTGAAAAGCGGCATTTTCCTGAGCAAATACTGCACAGTGCATGTCTTACCTATTTCCAACTGTTGAAGCTCCTGTTCTGAAACAGTCATTGCTCGTTCTGCATAGCTGCTGCTTTTGGTGAGGACAGGAGTGGGATCACAGACCCCAAGGAACTCCTTACACAGATTCCAAGAGGTTCTCGCAGTCTCTTCTGACAGTTCCAGAGATGGTGGCTGCAGGCTTCGACTTACACAGGGAGCACTGACTGCCAAGTCTGGGCCAGAAGCAGTCTCAGAAACTGGGTTAATTGTTGAGGACAGGGAAGTTTGTGGATTGTTTTCTTGGTTCAGAGACAAGCATCTAGGTTCTCTGTACTCCCCCCTCCAGGGGCTTGTCACACCTCCCACTACAAAGCAAAAGGTACATCAGGAGAGTTATACAGAGAGAAGAAATGCAGCAAACTTCTTCCACAACAGGATTGTGCACTACACCTTGCTGTAAAACACCCAGGAGCATCAGGAGTTGAAGCCAGGAACTTAGAGAAAAGCTCCAACATACTATGGAGCCCTCCAGTGGGTCTGTGCTGTACAAAGTTTTGACTCGTCTCAGGGATAGTGCATATGCATGGGTTTTTAAAGTATGACAAATCCACAATGTTCTGATGTACTGGATAACAAAGACCACCTGTTTACTCACTAGATGAAGGAGATCTAAAGTTGCTTATCAGAGTGTTGACTCATACTAGCAGCCTTACAAAAAGCACAGCTGCTTCTAAAGACAGACATGGATGCAAGAGCCTGACAATGCTTAAATAAATCAGTTTTTATAGTCAACTCATGGGACTCCTTCATGACAATTTAATAGGAGAGAAGGCTACAAGCAACCCCAGTCAGACACATTAGTCCTGTTTTGAGTGTAGACAGGGAGCAGCAAGACGATGCATATGCTGCATCCTGTATTGTGGCAATTTGTAAATTACTTACAACAGGGATCAGGCACAGTCTGACAAGCAGCAAAATTCAGATGTGACTGATTGCTGACCATTTTAGCCTGGGATGGATAAGCAGAAGCCTGGAAATAAGACTTACACTGCTCAAGTGCAGTATCAGCTTTAGCCTTCAATTCAGCTGCAGAAGCTCTTTTAACTGGTTCCTTCTCCAGCCCCACTTTAATGACCTCAGCCGTGAGAGGACTACAGGTAGGCGGGATTTCCCTCAGAGGAGGTGGTTCCTTTGCTATCTGTATTACGAGAAAGAAGCAGTGAAAGATTAAGCCGAACCAACATATTTTCCATTGTGCTTTCAGTGGCAGGTTCTTCCCCACACTTGCTTAACTGAGCAGATCTGTTTCAATGCCAGGACTTAACTATGTAGTCAGATGCAAGTGGAATCTTAAAAGCAATTTAGAACACATGCCCCAATAACTGACAAAGAAGCTAGTTTGCGTGAACCCAGATGCTGCAAGTGACTCACTCCTAAGTCAAGATTGGAACTACCAACAAGTTCCATTTTGCACTTTGGATATCATCCCTGAAGCACACTGCCTCTCTATGTATAGAGAAAGTTTCACTTTGGGTCTCCTGCTTGTTGCACTCTTGGGTCTGCTCACCTTCAGGCACAGAGGATGATTATAATACTGGGTCCAAGGATGACAGCCATTGAGCATATGTAGCATCATACAGCAGCTACTCCAGACATCCACCTTTGAGTCACAGCGCTTGCCCATTACTACTTCTGGAGCCATGTGTGTCTCTGTGCCAGGCACGTAGTCCCCTAAAACGCATGATGAAAACTCAGATTACTGTAAAACCCACTGTGTGGAAGTCAAAGAGCAGTCAACATGTGCTCCAGAGGTCAGATGAAGCTGCAGGTGCTCTAGACTTTCATCCACAATGACAACTTCAAAGGCAACTTGAACCAAAAAGCAGAACTGCATGCTGTTAGCTATCACTCCTGAAGGCCATAAGTTTACTCTGTCTTGTTTCTACCTGCCCCTTGATATGCCAGAAAGAGACTACACTCCACCTCTAGGCAAAACTGCTATGCAAAACATAGCCCTTACGCAGGCAAGTTTGGGAACTCATGGCATGAACAGCTGGAACAGGCACCCATGTTTACAGGCAGGATGAACTCCTGGCCTTCACTGAAGTTAAATAAATTATTCATGTCAAGGAGGCCAGTGTTTCACCACAGGGGCTCAGGTGCTGACACAATAAAATAGTATCAGCTGTTTAAAAAAGAAAAACCTTTTAAAGGCTCTCTTTAAAAACAAGACAGACAACTATTTAGATTAATTGATTTCATTTTACTAGAGAAAGCCACCATCTGGGTTAGGAGCCTGAGATCAAGTTCCAGGCATAAAAGAAACCCATTGCCAATAATGTTATCATGAAGACATCAACACATTTTAACTGCAGTGATGAAAGTGGCGTGTTAAACCAGCAGACACGTTACAGTGGCAAGGCTGGCCTGATAGTGGAGAACATAACAAGGTACAAGAGACAGAAAGTACTTGGCTCAGTGGGAAAGTCTCCTGAACACTGCAGACAGACCTTACCTGTCACCAAGCGTTTCCCCAAGCCATCCGGATGAAGGTGAGCAGAATGACCAAAGTCACAGAGGAGAGCCCTGCTTCCATCACTGGATAAGAGCACATTGTCCGCTGTCAATTAGAAAGTTTTAAAGATCAAGCTCATTTTCATGTGTCACCCTTGGGCAAAGACAGCCAAAAAGCTAAAGTCTTTGTTGAGCCCAAACCTAAGAGTTTCTCTTACAAACTTACTCATGAAAGTAAGCAGATAGCATTAGTCTGCTGAGCTCTTGCTAGGCACCACTTCATCAATACCTCTCAGTTCTAACCTGTAGAGTCCCTTTTTATCAGCCCTGGACCACCCAGGGCAAAACAGCCAGTCATGCCAATCTGAGCAAGGAACGGAAGCCTTAAAACTGTAGCATTTGTAATGAAAATGGAGCTTTGAGCTTGAATGTACTGAGCTAAAATACAAGTAAATTGTCCCACTACATCACCCAAGAGTGATGTGGAATTAACAGGAGGAACCTGTTCACTCAAAGCTTGTTAAAAGAAAAAGGAGAGAGAATAAAAGGGTGCTTTAAATGCAACTCTACCTTTTACATCTCCATGCAGAACGTTGCAAGCATGAAGATGCTTCAGCCCCTCTAGTGTTTGCTCCAGGTAACTGAGGGCTCGGTCCTCCGGCAGATAACCCGTCTGTTTAATTAGCTGCCCAAGTGAGCCACCTATAAGAGAATTCAGTTTTCATTTCAGTCTTATACCTGTCCAATGGCCCTCTGTAGTGATGCCCAATAACCTCCTTTCGCATAGATCCCAGTAGTCTCATGTAGTTCAGTAGCCTTGCATCAGCCCATTACCAATGTGACCATATCAACCTCATCTTTCAAAAGGCAGTGCCTCCCATTGTTCTGGTTTGACAGGAAGAGCTGCATGCAAGGGATTTCATAGATTTCTAGGGTCAGAAGGGACCCAGTAGATCATGGAATCTGAACCTCTGCTAGGTTGTATCTAGTTTTACTACAAACTCCCTGCTCCAGTGTAATATATTACATGTTGTAATAATATTAACTTTTATATACTGAATCTTTAGTTTTAAGAATGAAAGCTGTAGTATCCAGTCAAGTGCTTCAGGCAGAGGCTTTAAGAAATGGTTGTCCTTCCTTGTTCAGAAATCCTGAAGTCAGGAAATCATTCAAGAGATGCTCATTCCTATGCATCAATAGTGATGAGCACCAGCTACTCCAATCCACTCAGCAATGAACTCTGGGAAAATCCAAAAATACTAGGGGTGCACCGATAACGATTTTTTGGGCCAATACCAGTAGCTGATTATTAATGGGTCATATTGGCTGATACCGATCTGGTTGCTGACATCCAGTCTGGCAGCTTGCAGAGTAGCATCCAGCTGGTAAGTCTTTTGTGGGGGAAGGGGTGCAGGGGAGGGAAGGGGCATGGGGCGATGCAGATTAAGGCCCCTGCTTCAAAGGAGGGAGTGGAGCTGGGGCAGGGTGGGGCGCTGGACAGTCACAAGGAGCTCATTCAGGGGGCATGGGGGGGGGTAGCTCCCACTGCTGTGTGCATACATGGGGGAGCCATGGGGGATATTTGCCCCCCAGCTCTGTGCATGGGCAGGAGATGACTGCCACTGCATGCTTCGGGCCAGGGGCTGCACTGGGCTCTTCCCAGCGGGGGGTGGGGAGGCTAGGGCTGTGCTGGGTAGCAGCACTGGAAGGGTGGGCTACGGGGGGCCCAGAGCCCGCTCCCAGTGCTGCTGCCGCCCAACCTGAGCACAGCCCCAGCCCAGCCTCTCTGCGCTGGGAAGAGCCCGACACTGCCCTGGCCCCAGCCCAGTGGCAGCCTGCCCCTGCCCCAGCCCCATGCACAGAACCAGGAGGCACATGCCCCACATGGCTTCCCCTGGGACTGAATGCTGTGGCAGGAGCCGCCCCCTCCCTCCTCTTCCCTATGCCCTCCAGATGAGCTGCTTGCAGCTCCATCAGGCACCCCATCCTGGCTGGGCAGTGCCTGCCCCAGCCCCACTCCCTCCCTCCCTCACCACGGTGGCCATGATCTGCCCCCCTCCCCATACCCCTTCCCTTCTCCACAGGATTTACCAACCCAATGCTGCTCTCCAAGCTGCCAGGTTGGCCCACATACATGCTGAAGCTGCACACATGGATGTGGCATCTATCAGCAACATTATTGGCCACATCAGCCAAAAAAAGCCGACTGCCGATAATGTCAATTTCCTTTTAATCGGTGCCAATACGATGTGGACCGATACATCGGTGCACCTCTAAAAAAAATACCCAAAAAAGTCAAACAGCTTTTAAGTGGGAGCAAAAAAAGAAGGTAGTATATATTTCTTTTAATGGGAACAGTGCCACTTCCATTATGCTAGCTTCTTCCTCACCTTCCATTAGCTCCATGAATATTGTAACCCAAGGACCTTCCCTGACTGCTCCATACAAAGGGACAACTTTGGGACTCGTCACCCCAGCACATGTCGTTAACTCCTCTGCACGAAAGTGTTCGACTTGCACCTGGAGAACCAAAGAAGAAGACTGAGCAAGAGTCATGGAATAGGTCTCCATAGAAGATCCTAGCCACAGACATCCCCTCTATGCACTGAGTAACTGAGCCTTTTACAAAATACCAACTGAACTTCAGCACTAGCAGTTCTAGAGGCAAAAAAGGGCCGCTAAACCCAGCGTGCACAGTACTGGGTGCGCTGAAGCTGACACTCTTGAGTGAGAAAGAAATTCAACTATGTGATCTCATGGGATATGAGAATCCCTAGCACTCGGAGCACAGCAACGAGACCAGCAGCTTTAAAAAAAAGCAGACAGAAGAGAGCTCAGACTACCATGCCTCTTTTCAAAGCCTCTGTTATTGTGGTTGAATTCGCACCATTTTGGTGAGAAGGTTTAAGTAGTCAGCCCTAGATAGGTCTTGTTAAAAAGGGACACCAACAACCTACTTAGCGTGCTTCTATCTAAACACTCCTGTAACTAGGGGCCTAAAGGCCGTAAGTTGCAAAACTGTGCTCCAAACTGTAAAGATCAGATTGCTTTGTATGGTTGACAGCACACTGCCTGGTTTCTCTGTTTGTGCTCAACTTCCACACCAATATGGAAGAAATACACTTTGAGAAAGCTGGGAACATGCAAATGTCAAAACCTCAGAGACTGAACAAGAAAATCCAGCAGAGATGCAACACTGGACACAACTGAGACACTAAATTAAAAAGGGAACTCGAAAAAAACCAATGTATAGTAATCAACTCATTAGGCAGTAGCAATGCTACACGAGGCAAATAGTTAAACAGAACTCTGATTCACATGAAGCTGGCTGTACAAAGACAAAACTCTGCTGAAGGAAAACATGACTCATTTGGACGTTGGTGGGAGAAGGATGCTTTATGTTTCATTGTTGTCAACAGTCCAAGCCACAGCTAGTTTGGTTTCTAAGGGCCTGAGATTAAACCAGCTGCTGACAAGATCAAGTTTGATCGAACAAGAGTAGGTAGCTTGATTCCAGTAAAGAGTGTGGTAATTTCAGACAAGCCAGGCTTTGCACTTGAAGGCTAAGGTGTCTTAACTTAGGTTGTTTGTATTCTTAACTGCTAGTTAATATTTTGACAA
Source organism: Alligator sinensis (assembly GCF_000455745.1). Taxonomy (NCBI): domain Eukaryota; kingdom Metazoa; phylum Chordata; order Crocodylia; family Alligatoridae; genus Alligator; species Alligator sinensis. Next base: position 1,147,032 of record NW_005842191.1, read on the forward strand.
ATTTGAAATGCACAGACAAGTCCTTTTCTTCAGCTGAACAGATACTTTCTGAAGTCCTCATTAAAAAACTGTACGCAGAAGAGAGAGACAGAGAGAGAGAGTGTGTCCCCTCCCCTACCCCCAACATAGGCCCCAATTATCTGTAACAGAATTCCTTAAGCATTGCCAGGTGGATAATTAACCAAAGTGGAAAGATCTGTAAGTTTTGGCAGTGACATTATGACCTGCTCTTGCTTCCATGAAGCCATTATATGCATTTATAATTTTAAATATAATCACAGATAACATGACATTTTTGGAGGTATATGATTTTTCTTGTTCATGATGACCCTCACTATGTAGCACACACGAGTGGGGGGGGAGGGGGGGAGGGAAGAGATGAGATCAGTTGTATTAGTTTACTGACTTTTTTATATAAAGTTTGTTCACATGGCAGAAAAAAGTCAGGCAGAGAGAATTTTTATTAGGAAAAAAATGAATTTTAATTAAGATGAAATTAAGATTTAATTAAAAAAAAAATCTTTTGCTGTATCTAATGTTTCCATTCTAAAATTGGTTATGCCTTAGAAGCTTGACTGATTGCTGCTAGAATAATGTGAGAAAAATATGTTTAACAACCACCAAAAAGTAAATAGTATGCTACCACTGATCCTCTGGATCATGGTGTACACCTAAGAGGTCTAGTTGGATGCCTGATAAATTCAAGAGCGACACAGCTTGTTAAAAGTTTCAAAGATCCATATGCTGTCTAGGCTGGAGTCATAGGTGACTGGTAGGGGGGGGCACGGGCCCCGCCCCCCCCCCCCCGTGGGGCCTGGTGCCGCCGTCAGCAGCTTCTGTGGGTGCCCCCCCCAGATTCAGGAGGCACCACCCACTCATGGTTAGTGTCCAAATTTACAGCATGCTCCTTCTTTTTTCTTGCTTTGCTTCCAACCTCTGGATCAAAGCTGCTTCATGTTGAGCTGCCCAGTGTCAGATATTCCCTCCAGATTGAACAGGATTCTGCATTCTCCCCGCAGCTTTCTATGTTGATGTTAAATGACTTCGTATACTTTTTGGACACATTGTGGTACCACCATAGAGGGTGACCCTGCTTTCTAGAGCTGTCTGTCTCTCTCAAATTTCACTATACAAAATATTCTTGGAGATACGGTCTTCTCCCATTCTCCTGACATGGCTGATCCATGGCAACCTTTTCATCTTGATAATGGTTTATAAGTGTGTCAGTCCTGTGCACTCTAGTACCCCTGTGTTTGATATTCTGTCTTCCCATTTTATTTTCAGTCTCTTATGCAGAAGTTGTTCAGTCTCTTGTTATGTTTAGCATATGTAGTCCACATTTCTGAACCATAAAGCAGAGATGACAGCACACGTCTCATAGATTAATGTCTTCACCTTAGCTGATAGCTTGCTATTATTCCATGCGTATTTCTGTAATAGCCTGAAATTCTTAGCTGCATTTCCAATTCTGTTAGTTTCAGCCTGGAAGTCAAGATTCCTCATGATCATAAAACCCAAGTAACAAATATTGTCAACAGCACCAAGAGATTTACCCTTCCCCCAGAGAGATGTCAGGTATTTTTTTTTTTTTTTTTTTTAACCTTGGTATATGATTGATCAGTCTTCTTGAGACTACTTGCCATCCTGAAACTCTTGCATGAGATTCAGAAAATCTGCCCAAGAGATTTTGCAGAGAATATTCACTGTGGGCAACCAAGGCCACATCATCTGCAAACAGGAAATCTGTCAGAACCAGCTTTTTCACCATGGTTTTCACTTTAAACCTTGCAATTTTGAACAAGCCTCCATCTAGTCTGATTCAAATATAAATGCCATCATTGCTGCCCTTGAATGCATGAAGAAGCAAGAAGATGTTAAAAAGCATGGGAGCTAAGACATCCTTGTTCCACACTGTTGATGTCAAAGGCATTTGATTCTTTGTTTTCATACAGTACAGTTGCCTTCATACCTTGATGTAATAAGTGAATGATGTTCAACAGTTTGGGAGGGACAACCCAGTTTCTTCAGAACAGTAAAGAGGCCCTGTCTGTTGACTATATTGAAACTAAGGCTAAGATCAGATTGACTAAGGCCACGTACAGTAGCATTCGTTGTCTACACTTCCCTTGCAGTTGCTCGACCAAAAAAAATATCATATCAGTGGTGTCATGACCCAATGATTGTGTGCGCGCTTCGGCACTGCAGAATTATTTCCTGCCACATGGAGCTTTCTTTGCAGGGTGCAATTCTCAGCTGTAGAGAGAAAAACCCCGGTGCAAAGGAGTTCCCGCCACCCGTATGTAAATTTGTTCCCCATTATTGGCTGTTTCTAAATTATTCCCACATGGTGGCTAGCGATTGGCTTGCTAGCCATATAAGAGGCTTGAGCAATTTCCGCCCAAGTCGGAGATCTCCGAGAATCTCAGGAGGATCCTGAGAACCCCGATTCTGAGAATTCCGGGAGAAATCCGAGAGAATTCCGGCAAGGAGTCCACGATTACCTCGTGGATTTCTACGTATATCTCGGACCGACTGGTGGTTTGATCAGCCATCAAGAGTCTCTCCCTGTCACCGCACGATCCCCGACGTATCCCTGCCCTGCGCGCTCATTGAGAGTCACAGCACGGACTCTCGTATGGGTTCAGAGAGCTCTCATCGTTCGAGTTTTCTTCTTTTCTTCTATCTACAACTGTAACCAAGCAAGTTTTCCTGCCTGCACCACGACCATCTACCGTGTAAGTAAAATAATCTTTAATCAACCTCTACACGTCAGTGCCTAATTCTAGTCTGCCATGCCGACTTTCCCGGCCCACGTGCCCGGGCTGCTGGCCACAGCCCCTCGGCCCCGACAAGTGGTAGAGCATTCTGAGCAAAAGCCACATTGACTTTCAGAATAGATTCTTTCACCCAGAGACTGCAGCCTAGAGAGCATTGTGTGAGTGACATTTTTCCCCCCCCCGACAGTGTTCAACAGGTAGATACCTCTATAGTTGTCACAGTTGCTTCTATCCCCTTTGTTTTTTGTATAATTGTTTAAACTGAGCATCTTTGAAATCTTGTGATACCGCTTCTTTTTGCCACCAGAGGAGAATCACTTCATGAAGTTTTCAAAGTAACCCGTTGCTGGCACATTTGTAGATTTCAGCAGGCAGTCCTTGCCAGATGCCTGTTTCCAGAAATGGATTTAATGGCTTTCTGAAAATCTTCTAGCATAGGCTCACTGAAATTAAACATGAAGAGCTCTAAGGATTAGCACAGTTCGAAGTTATGATGGATTTTGACAATCTCACTGGAGCATAATTCCATAGAGTTCAATCCAATGCTCAAATTGCTTTTATCTATCAGTAAAGACATTTCCATTTAAGTCTTTCAACAGAGCTGTTTTCTTCTCCACTGGACCAACTGCTTGTTTGATGCCTTTGTACATTCTACAGCTATCACCTGCATCAGCTGCTTTCTGAATATCACCACACAGTTTCAGCCAAAAATCTTGGGCATACCTCTTAGCCTCCTTTTGCATTTCTCTTTCAGCCTCTCAGATGCTAGTGTTATGGTGTTGGGAGATTTCTTATAGTTGGTTAGCGCTGTCCTTTTGTTCTCAACCAGTGGTAGAAGGGCTCCAGAGTGCTCTTCACACCAGTCTGCTTTTTTCTTGTGAGTGTTTGGCAAACACTGTTATAGCAGCATTGTACATGTTAGTTTTTAAGCTTTCCCAAGCCTCAGTGGCTGAGTTGTGAAAGCAAATTTTACCTAACAACTTCTTCACTGAATAGCTTGCATTTTTTATGTCTTTAGTTTGGCTGATGTTTATCTAAGGGCAACTGGTAGTTTAGCTACGGTGGATCTTTTTGACATTAATTCTTACTTTGCAGTAGACTAAGGCATGGTCACTGCCACAGTCAGCAGTATGATAAGACCTTGTATGCAGGATTTATTTTAGGTGGTTACACCTGGTCAGTACTAGATCTAATTGGTGTCAGAGCCCTGACCTTGGATGGTTCCACAATGTCTTTCTTATGATTTCTGCAGTGAAGTAGGTGTTTGTCACAAATAGATTTTGATTTGAACTAAGTCCTAACACTCGCTGACTATTTTTATTCACGTTACCAATACCGTGTTTGCCCAGCCTACTAGGGCAATTCTTAAAATTACATCCAACTCTTGTATTAAAGATTATTAAACCCTGTTGTTGAATTTAATAGTACAAATTATGTGAGAATGTGATCTATTAGTTGCATCTCCTGCCACTGCAGGAGCCTTTGACAAACTTAAAAAAAAAAAAAAAATCCCCTTGCTAACATTAAGCTCGACATGCATCACTTCAAGAAATCATCCGCCTGGGTTCACTGTACAATATTTAAAACATGACTGGCTATGTCAGTTTCTGCTTTGCCGAGCCTATAATAAAAATTCACTTCACTTCATAGGTACAGGTATTGTTCGTTATGTTTGTAGAACAAAGGATAATACAGGTTTCCCCTCGCTTTATGTGGATTCTGTATATATACCAAAAATTCATTTTATGCAAGGTAAATACACTCTTATGCAGTCAGTGTGGTGGAAGCCCGCAACCAGCTGCTTTGTGTGGTGCGACGTGGGAGTGACACGCACCAAAATACAGTCTCCTGTGTGGATCTCCGTTCCTCACTTGTCTGCAACACATGTTTCTGTAGTTGCCATCCCCATTATGATAGTGCCCTGTGCTTGTGTGTACTGTCTGCTGCTGGTGAGTACAAAAATTGTCTTGTAAAAGTGGTAGAAATGGGTCTGGGTGTCAATACAGTCGAGGTCTTGGAACATATCCCTGTTTCTTACATTGTAAAGTGGGTTCCCTTTATGTGAATTCAAGTTATGCACAGTTTTCCAGGAACACATGTACAGCGTAAAGCGAGAGAAACCTGTACTGCAAAAAATCTTCAGGATCATCCTCTTTCTGAATAGGTAGTGCCACATGATTTTATCAGTTCACTCTCACATCTAGTAGGAAAAAAAAAAAAAAGCACCTACACTTTGTTTGGGGCACAGGCACATATTTTAAGAATACAGTTAGGTAAGCAGACTACTTTAGGAACCACCCTTTAACTCAGGAGCTATAAACACATTTCTGATATTTCAGAAACCCCAGAGTCCTCTCAGCTCAGAAAAACAGTCTTCAGAGCATGCCCTGAGGAATATTTAAGTCACACTTCCTGACTGCTATAAATGGGGCTGAGCATGTACATATGTGCAATAAAAGTAAGACTATCCATATAGACAATTAGTTCTGCTGTTTGACATATGCACGACTATACCTTGTACTTTGCCCTTGGATATTTAGGAATGGTTACACTAAGCTATTGATTCAAGAATAATAAACCTAGTCCTTGGAAGCTGGAATAAAAAGGGAACTAGCTTCTGCTCTCTGTGCCTCCTCAGAAAGGGGAGCTAACTCCATCCAATACATTTTTTCACATTACCTTTTTGGCAGCACACTGAAATCCCGTCTGTTTGTCCTGTATTTTGTACACATCCCCGAAAGAGCCAACACCCAGGGAGCCATGGCACTTGGTCCAGTGAACATCTTCTCGGTACTCGTAATCCACTGGCTTTAGTTTCTAAAGGTTAGAAGTCAAAAGAGAAGCTGAAGTAAGCAACTTGACTGCCATGGTGCAGTCATGGGCTGAGATTCAAAAAGAGAAAGCACCCCAAGAACCCACTGAACCCCTTAAAACTCTGAACATAATTCAGAAGACCCTCCTTATTTCCTTCCATTCTTACTTCTGGCATCACTGTGTGGTTAGCAGTAATCTAAATAACTCTACCCATCTGACCCAAAGAGAAACCATCTGTTTTGTTGAAGATCCAAACAACTTCCCCATCCAAAGAAGGTTGCTTTGTTCATTTTCTGGCCAAGTGAAAGTACTCAATGGTCAGTGCTGAGAAGGCCAGTGGGACAAGATGCTGAAGCAGAGAAGGATCTGTTGTGCCTCTAAGCTTCACATGCACTTCTGTCACTCCTGGAAGTACTGCCTACACCAAAGTAGCTGATGGGTATATATGCAGCTGGTTAGACTGGTACCTAGCTACCTCTTTGCTAGGTTATGAGAGACTAAGCATGGGATTTGCAAATGGAATAGACCAGGTCTCACAGGCACAATTTAGTAGCACAAAAAACTGCTAATGGTCAAATAGCAAACAGAATGTTATGACATGTTCACTTGTGTGGACTAGCTCTTTTACAAAGAAAAATAATTACACCAAGGAAGTCTTTGTAGATGGCTACAGGCAGAAACCTCTTCCAGGCACAAAGGCCCACTATACCAAATGTCTCTTGGTGATGCATTTTAAGCCATATGTAAATGTGGCCACATTCTACAAGCTAGAAGAGTTGATACAGTATTTGAATTCATGAATATTCTTTATGGGAGATTTACACTCTGGATAGGACTCAGATTGAGAGTTACTTCTACGGATCTTTTTGCAACACATCAGTAAAAATAGATTTAGGACAGTGTGTACATTCAGTTCTCTTACAGACAGAGACGTGCATGAAGGAACATACTGGATACTTTGCCTAGCACCATATTGGCCCAGGCATGGGATGAAATAGATCACCTCATTAAGCAGGACCCCTTCACTTTCATTTGCCTCTTGAAACTGCTCCTTTGAATCCAGACTGCCTCCTCTCCACGTCTTGGCTAGGCTGGCTAAGTTTCGCGGCTCACCGAGACTCACACTCCCTTTTAAGGCATCCACCAGGTATTCTTCCACAGAAAGTTTGTCCGTGCTGGTTTTCATGGACTGGCTGACACAGTTTGGGAAGCTGCATTCTGATCGTAGGCCAGGTAAATGATGCCCACAATCCACATAGGCCAAATCACCCTGGAGGTATGTCTCTAGAGCATTCAGTTTCATGGCATGAAGAGAACTGTCCAGAGCTGGGAAGCCAGGCTGTAATATATTATAGGGGAAGGGATGGAGTGTCTCTGGCTGAGGCAGATGATTCCTCTGACAGGGAGGCTTCCAAACATGATTAAGGTACTGAATTGGGCTTATCAACTTGTGCAAACGTGGTGCATGTTGGTTCCTTAGTGAAGGGAGTTTGCCTGTGGGTAGCACCTTTCCAGATTTCTCAAATGGGAACTGATTGCAGACCGAATCTTTGCACAGTTCTGAAAACCAGGAGCCATTACTGAAGAAAGTATTTTGGGGGGTTTCATCTTCCTGGAAGACAAGAGAAAGTTAAGCAAGAACTGACAATTTCAACCCAAACCTTGAAGAACAACACTACGTAAATCCTACGTGTTCTGCTTGCAGCACAAGAAGATGAGCAAAGGGGTCTCACCTGGACCGGAATCGGCATACAGCTTTCTTGTTCTGGTGTTCTGGGTCCTTGCTTAGTAGAGACCATTGTCTGTATTCTGAGCCTGGACTTCTTTTTGTGCCGTTTCTTCCTAGCTTTGCCGCGATGCCTTGCCCTCCAACAGGCAGGTGCCATTTTCCCCTCAGTTGCATGAGCCACATTGTTAGGAATTTGATCAAGACTGTCTGACCGGCTACCAAGAAAAGAATAAAACACATTTGAATCTAACCCTGGAACATCTTCCCTAGCTCAGCACTAATGAAACCAGGATTGAAAGTTATCATTATTGCCTCTTGAGCAAGGCAGGAAATTGTCATATAGTCTCATGTGTACATCAGCATGGACACTCAAATACACAGCATCAACTGCAGATTTATTATGCAAGAGAAGGATATCCCAAAGAAAGAGAGTCTACTGGCAGTCATTTTTTATTGATTTTGGAAGGTGCAGAAAGGCCCTTTAGGAAAAGCTTGGCAGTGAAAGTTACTGATAACATTGAAAGTCACTGATAACTTGGTTTGCAAGTCCATGGTCACAACAGTTGAACAATTTATTTAATTTATATTTACATTTGAGTCTCTTTAAATCAAGTAAAATAAAGAGTTAAGTTCTTACAAGGTAGAGATCTTTTTAAAAGCTCAGATCAGTATAAAAGAAAGGACCTGGATTGGTGATTTTAAAATAGGACAGACAAGACTTAGCAAGAGAAAAACCTCAGGTCAGTAAAACTGAACTATGGTAATACTAAAATAGATTTCCAAGGAAAGCATAGATATGCAAACCAGCACCACTCTGAGCAAAATAAGGGGAGGAACCTGCAGCAACAAACAAAAGACTTATCTTTCACAGAATTAATATTTGCTTTTAGTCATTCAACACCTGCCATAATAAATCATTGACTAATCGAACAGAGGAAGTGGTGAAACTGCTCTTCATGTGAAGAAATCCAAAGTTTAGCTCAAACTGCATTGTGTGGATCAATACATCTGCCCTTGGTATGCTGAAGCACAAAGCAGTACAGTTTTTCTCTGCCCCTTTCCATTTTTCTCCAAAGCCTCTTCTGTCATGACATTTAGGAAATCTAATAAGCTGAGCTCTGGGTTCTAAGCTCAAGAAAAGCAAAGACAAGGCTTTTGATTCATCATATTTGCATGCATTATAATTAAGTCCCTGAACTGATAGAGTTTGCACTACTTCAGCTGGTCCCTGGGTGCTTTTTCAGCCAGTCTGCTTCACCCTTGGTTCATAACAAAGTAATCCAGCCCTGGACTTTTTATGCCGAGTCAGGAGGAAGTGGAGGCTGCAGTGGATCATTAGCAAGGTAGAAAAAGTTATGCTCAAGTGGCCACAGGCAAGTAAGCCTCTCAGGCCATTATGCCAGATGCAGCCTGTGAGGCCATTCTATCCAGCCTGTGCAGCCCCTAAAAAACATTTAGAAAATTAAAGTTTATCTGTCCTTGGTTCCAAGGGCAGTAGGACCCAGGGGAAGCCCTGGAGGGCTCCTTCAACAGAGCCTACCTGGCCCTGCCACCCCAGCCAGAAGCCCCAGCAGGGGCTTCTGGCCTGGGACCACCTGGCTGCCCCAGCACAGGAACCTCAGGTAAGGGGGGAGGGAGGACAGGGAAGGAGCTGGTGCAGAGCGTGGGGAAAAGCGGCCCCAGCTTGTCCCATGGCAAGTCATCCCTGCTTCAGCTGCTTGCAGCCCATGCGGGGCTGTCCTGAGCAGGCACAGGAAGCCCCAGGCAGGCTGCGAGTGGCTGCAGCATGGGGCACCGGCCACAGGGCGGTTGGGCACAGCGTGGGGCACCAGCCACAGCACCAGCCTGTAGCCCATGCCCGCTGCCAGCCTGGGCTCCACGCAGCTCTAGGCTTGCCCATCGGGGCTGTGCCATGGCGGCAGCAGCTGTGGCCCCCCCACTTGCTGTGCCAGGCATCGTTTGTTGCTGCTGCCCAGCATGCGAGCTCCGGGCAGGCAGCAGCAGCCAACACTGGCCAGCACGACAAGTGGGGGCGGGGCCCGCAGCCGCTGGCGCCCGCCACGGGGGGG
>NW_005842191.1:1156441-1163729 GCF_000455745.1 Alligator sinensis
TCGCAGCCTGTGTGGGGCCACCTGCGCCTGCTCCGGACAGCCCCGTGCAGGCTGCGAGCAACTGCAGCAGGAAGCGCCGGCCACGGGGTGGGCAAGGGGCTGCTTTGCCCCCCACTGTGCTCCGCACCAGCTCCTTCCCTGCCAGCGAGCAGGGGGTCGGGGCTGTGCACTGCCCCCTGCCTGTACCGCGGGGCTGGGGGGCACTGGGAGTGAGCGGGTGTGGGAACAGGGCCCTCACCTGTGTCCCAGGGCCAGCACCAGCAGGGCCCAGAGCAGGGCGGCAGGAGTACAGGGTCCCGGCTGGCAGGGGCTCTATGGAGCCAGGCCAGCTCCCCACTCTCCTTGCTGGTGTAGCCCACCCCAGCTCCACAGACCCCTGCCAGCCTGCACCCTGCTCTGGGCCCCACTGGTGCTGGCCCTGGGACATTGGTCCCAAGATGGTGACCAGGGGGTGGGGCACTTGTCAAGGGGCAGAGCTACCTATGCAGCCCTTGACAGCTTGCCACAACTCAGTAAGCAGCCCTCCGCCCGAAATAATTGTCCGCCCCTGCTTTAGTGCTTGCTATGGAGTTGCTCCCTTTACTAACAGCAGCAGCAGCACACCCTGCTTTGGGTTTCCCTTCCCAATCAAGTCACTGATGCTGCTCATCCCAGTCTATACACATGGATCTCAGAGAGCAGCTACTTTTCTCTTTCATCTCCTTCAGTTTCTATCCTGTCCTTTTCTTTCTCCATGTTCCCAATGCTGCTCGAGTCCTGCAGCATCAGAGCAGGGGTTCTCAACCTTTTTCTTCCCGAGGCTCTCCTTAGCATGCTATAAAGACTCCACGGCCCACTTGTGCCACAACAACTGTCCAGCTCTCCGCATGGCCCCGTGTGCAGCAGGAGGATCTCAGAAGCGGGGAGAACCAGGGCCCAACTCACCTGAGCAGCAGTATGGAGCCTCACCTGCCCGCCCACTGCACTACCCACAAAATAGAGGACAGACCCACCCCCACCCCTTCCTCAGAACTCACCTCAGCCCCTGGCAGCCAAGGTAGCTCTTCCCCATGCCAGGCCAGGCCGACCCCCTGAAACCTGCGTGTGGACCCCCAAAGGGGCCATGTACCCCCAGTTGAGAACCACTGGCTTAGAGGTCTTTCTGTTCCTCTCCTCCCAATTCACTCCCACACCACTCTTCTGCTACTAGGCAATGGCTGTGGCTTGTTCTTGCTGCACCATCAACACATCTGACCACACAGCTTTTTAAAGGGAAGGTGTGGGGAGGAACAGGCACCTTTGCCAAAAAGATACTTTATTCTGTCAGAAGACACTAAAAAGTGTAGCCTGTTCCCAGTCCATGAACCCCAAATGAAAGAGTCATTCAGCCCCTCTTGGAATCAAGTCAATGCTCCTGCTACAAAGGGTCACAGCAGTAAGCACTGATTTATAAGAATGAGTGAAGCAAAAGCTTTAAACATCTGATTAAATACAGAACATACCTACAGGGCAGTATAATCATTCTCTATTATAAACAGTTTTGGGAGGGAAGTTACATGGGTAAAAAGGATGCTGCAAGTTCCCCAGAAACCTTAGATCTAGCCATTGGTAACTTATAAACCAGAGTTCTTTAAATCAGTCAGGGTGTAGTGATGGAGTCAAAATACGGTATCGCTAAAGCAGAGTCTTGGACTAGTCAGTGCTAGACTCTGGACATACAACTTTTTCCAAAGGCCTCTCACCTGTAACGTTTGCTATCAGCAATGAAAGGTCTCTCTGAGAATGTTGGGCTGAACTCTTGACTGTTCTCACCTGTATAAGAGAAAACAAGCTCAGTATACAACTTGCATACTAGACAAAAATCTCTGCAGATAACAGCAACTGCCTGCTCTAGGAGACACTGGTACTGTTTCACTAAATTGTAATCTTTGAGGGTAAGTCACCATCCAGGTCATGCCAGGTGAGCAGAATTACTAAGTTTAACTTTTGCCACGTATCAGACATTGCATAAAACACTGCAAATTTCCCATCATGTCTTTTCTCCAACTAGAAGTTCTGGAAGGCATTCAAGGAAAACCTGGCTTAACAGGGTGGAACGTCTGTTTCTGGTCATGAACATTTTGTACACTTACTAACGGAGTGGGATCTGATCATTACACCCATCCTACTTGCAACCACAAAAACAGTACTGAACTCAGCTCTCCTGAGGTGTAGGTCCTACAGTCTCTACTCCTCCCTTCTCCTTAAGGTCATCATGCTGCATCACTTACATTCTGCTTGGGCAATGATAGAAATGGATGCAGAGCTTCCTTCCGTCTCTTCTTTTGCTGTTCCCTTGGTGATCACATCATTCAGGATCTTCCACTGGGTGGGAAAGGCACCTTTGCTTGGCTCTTCTACTTTGCAAACACTGCTCTGCTTCTCGCCTGCTGTTTCATTTAGCCCTTTAGCGGCTGCGAGCTCCTTCTGTTGCCTGACAGTTGGGTCAGGAGCTCCTTGGCAAGCAATTTCCATTACTGCCATTTCACAGGTTCACAAAGTCTCTGAGGAAGAACAAGAAAAAAAGAGCTTGGTTATAACATGTCACCCAAGGATCTTAAAACTACATCAATATCCACTTGAAAAAAGGAACTGCTTACAGATTCAGCGGGGCCATGCGGAGACCACTTGTGATTTATCCCAAGTCACAGAGCAAATCAGAACCCAACCTGGAAACTGGGAGTAGTACCCTGGAGGCATGGCTCTCAAGACTCCCACTGCTACCACCAAGTGTATCTGTATAATGAATGCTATTCTAGGTAGTAAAAATGAGAGAGAGAGTTTATTTTCCTTTCACATTCACCTGACCTAAATACAAAAAGTATTTAAAGAGAATAATTTAGGGGACCCATCTTCATCTCCTCTGTTTGCTGAATACTGACATCAAGTGGATCAGTTCATCTAAAAACCCAGCTATCCCCTTATAACCTGCACTTTTGAAGTGGTCAAGAAATATTTCTCACTGTTCTCTCCCCTGTGCAACCTACTATCTCAATTATATTTCCACTGTTTTTGCAGTCCAAAAGGATTACTTAAACAAATATTTTCTATCCACTCCTTATCCTTAATATAGCATTTCCTCATTCCAATCCATCCATTCATGAGAGAGGTCTTAAAGCAAATGCTTTTCATTAAGCAGCCTGTGAAAATTCAGATGCTTCCAATAAGCCGAGACAGATGATGAAACAAAGTGTAAGGCAGGGGGAGGGGATGTTTGACTGGAAACCAGTAAAATTAGAATCAGAGAACTATTACACAAAAGCACACCTTTGAATCTTATCAACTTGTTCTGTACATACTTTCTTTGCACTTGCTGGACAGCTGCCCAAAGCAAAAGACCTTAATCCAAACAGGCTCCTGGCAACTACAAGCTTAAATCACAACAGAAATTGAAAATGGGCACAGAAGGTGGGCAGCACCTCTCTGGATCAGTGCCTAAAGGGCCACCTTAGAAAAAAAAAAAAGTGGGGAAGCAAACTGTTTGGTAGCCAACTGCAAATATCTGTGAGTTGTTTGTAAATGAGTCACCTTACAGCCTGGCAAGTATACAAGAGAAATCAACAATGACCACATTCAGAGACTAATAAAACACAGAACAGCTGCTGTGAGATAGAAGTGCTGGTGACAGTATCCTGCCGATTAGTTTAACCCTCTGCCTCTGCTACAGAAATTATGCCAGATCTAAGTCTTGTAAAACTATCTCTTGGAGAAGCAGAGCCGGGCTGCAAAATGACTAACTCAAGCCACCAGTGACCTAGCTGACAAGTTCAGAGCTATTTTTATACTCTTCCCTGATTTGCACTCAAACCCTGCATCTCTTCCTTGTCTGCCCTCACTCCCAAGACCTAGACAAGCAAAAGTATGTTTCCATGTCTGTTAAACATAGGAGGGGAGGGGGAAGAGAATGGAAGAACCATAACCTTACTCTCCCCTTGAAATGGAAAAGAATCCAATGAAGGGATACACTAAGATTCAAGTCAACAAAAGCACATCATTTTGGCTATAAAGAGAAAAAAATCCTACTTATGACTACAGAAATGCTAATCAGCTGGTGATAACAAGGTCCTTTTTTAACCACCCAGCAATAGTCTTTGTAGTGTCAGTTTAAATTCACAATTCAAGTCTAATGCTTATCAGTAGAAAGAGATGCAAATTTGGCCCAGGTTACATGGTCACAGAATATGCTAATTTCAGTTTCCAATTAAAAACAAAACCCCCCACAGTATTCTAAAGGCACCTGTGATCTATATCCACCATGAACACACGAGGGAACTGGGCTTATTTAGTCTGCAGAACAGAAGACTGAGGCCATGTCCACAAAAGTGTGGACATTTGTTTCCCCAGGGACAAGAAGCAATGGCACACCTTGTGCTGCTGCTAGCTGTCCACAACGGGCAAGTTAGCCCTGGTGGGGTAGTGGAGGCGGGTCCAGCACTGGGCTGGCCCCAGTCACCTTACCTGGGATTCTGGGGGCCTGCTGGGGCTGCTGCTGCAGCAGCGATCCTGCCACTTGGAGCCTGGCCAACAGCTAGAGCATAGCTCTGGCCAGCCAGACTCCAGCTCTCAATAGTGCGCACTGCCCCCGTGTGCACCGCTCCACCTTTTTTTTTTTTGGGGGGGGGGTGTTCTAACCCCTGGATATCCAGGGATCAAAAAAAAAAAACAAAACAAAACAAAAACAAACAAACAAAAAAAAACCCAAACCCCATGCAGATGCGTCTGCAACACCACATACCACACACTCATACATGCTCATCTGGACGTGGCCTGAGAGGGTATTTAATAGCAGCCTTCAGCTACCTGAGAGGATGGAGCTAAACTGTTCACAGTGGTTGCAAATGACAAAACAAAGAGCAATGGTCTCAAGTTACAAAGGAAGTTTAGGTTAGATTTTAGGAAAAACTCTCACTAGGAGGGGAGTAAATCACTGGAACAGGTTACCCAGACAGGTTGTGAAAGCTTCATCTTTAGAGATTTAAAACCTCGATAGACAATGCCTTGGCTGGAATTGTATAGTTGGGGATGGTCCTGTCTTGAGCAGGGGGTTGGATTAGATGACCTCCTGAAATCCCTTACAACTGTCATTTTCTGTGAGGGTTTTAAGCCTACAAGAAGAAATCAACAAATATAATGTTCAGGAGCAGTTTCAGATTGCCCATCAGTTTGAAGCACACATCAGTGTTTCCTCTAAGAGTGTCATGATTTTTTAATCAGAAAAGAACTCTTCTGAACAATGCATTTCACACAGGTCAGCCATAGCTCTTGCAACTGCTTTATACATTTAAAGCCTTAGTAATATTTTCTAACCAATATCTGGTCACCAAGAAAAAAAAAAAAGTTTCACAACGGCAGGAGGGGGTCGGGAATTCAATCATCATAGCAACAGAGAATGATACATTCTTCCTTCTAGACTTGGTCTAAACCCTAAGTCTTTTGGGGACCTTGAATTGCCAGAAAACACAGCTTCACCAGTGGAAGCTAAAAGCAACTGAGGCTCAGGTGTCTGCAGGGTTAGACAACATGATAGTAAAAAAGGGTCTGAGCTTGTCTGAAACCTTCTACCAACCACCAGGAGAATAACACTTGTTCACAACTGCATTAAAGTTCTCTCTGGAATCTGTAGATAAGGCCTTGAAGTGTTGAGAAATTTATACAAAGCTAAAAGACACTGATTTCCCTATATAAAAACAGTCCTCTCAATATCCAATTAGTTCTTAAGGTTTCACCTCAAGCCTTCCTTCTTTGAAGCGAGTGACCCATTTCTCTACCATCTTCCATTTAGCTGGTACACACCCAGACTTCCTCCACTGCCCATGTTTCAAACAGAACTGAAATTAAAATGGTTCCGTTTTCTTCCTTGTTAGTTCAGGGCAGACCATGGGGCAGCATAGCTCTGGTTACCAACTATTGCAGAGCCAGCAAAGAGGAGCTTCAGTTTGTCTAAGCATGAATTAAAACATTTAGAAGGCAGAGAACATTCTCCTGAAAAGTATTAAAATCTTAGGAGTATCTACAAAACCTTATCTGATTCTAACCTGGACTTTCATGCATTGTCAAGTACTCCTGTACAAAGCATGCTTGACAAAAGACTACTCATATTTTAAAAGGGTCACTATTAGTCTTCAGATCATTTTACTTATGTTAATAGCTGCAACTATTAAAACCAAAAAGAATTTTCAAAGTCTGTTTTTTTTCCATTTTTATTACTTTACTTCTATTAGCTTTGTTACTGTGAAATGTAACTGGCTTAGTCTTTTTCCGTTCTCATGTACTGCTATTGTATGGTTTTGGTTCCACATCTTCAAGGAAATATTTGATTAGATTTAAAAAAAATATTCCACTAACACTTAAAAGTCCTTGCACATATCTTTAGATAGACACTTAAACTCTTCTTTCACCACATAATTTCCATAACAGTGTTCTTTTCCTAGTATTGAACTGGACGTGACATTGAGACTATTTTTGCATTTACCTGAATTCATTTAAATTAACTGTGTAATGCCTGTCACTCATCCTGAAAATAAATACTATAGAAGCTACAAACTTAACTGAAAACAGCTTCAGTCTAGACACATTTAGTTTTCTATACTGCCCCAGCAGCCTTCAGGGCACATTACAGATACAACAGCTTGATTCCATCCTCTCCCCACCCCCCACCCTCACCTCACCCCACCCCACCCCAAAGCACTTTTACAGGGAATTGACTCATGAATATCACTTCCCTAACTTAAAATAAAAGAGCATTTGAAGGATGCTGCCCAGTTAGGTTCTACATGAACCATGTAGCAGAACAGCTTTTTAACAATGCAATGTTGTTTGGGTGGACAGGACACAGCGATTGCCAAATATTACAAAATACTGTAAACTCCAAGGCCATTAGGCCATCTACCCTTACACTAAAATATCAAGTAACATCAGCAGGACATCAGTTTTCATTTAAATGGTTTTACTCAACTTCACACATAAGCTTCATTTAACTATTCCCCTTCAGTCTTGTGAACCCAAACATTATTGCAGTGAGGTATGAGAACCAGAAAGTGAAACTGAACTGCTCAGTTTCACTGTTTAATCTTAGGAAATTACTATTAGTCAAATGCTAACCATTTTAAATGATGTACCATCTACAAATTCAACTTTTAGGTTCATCTAGTCACTTCCAGGTTATCCATCATATTACCAACATGCCAAAATACAAAAAGCAAGCAGTCCAACAATCTTAAGACAAAAGGACTCGCCCTCTCATGAAGCTGCTGTACAGCTTGAAACCACT
>NW_005842191.1:1163745-1165647 GCF_000455745.1 Alligator sinensis
TTTCCCTTCAAAATGCCTAATAATCTCAATGTTTCAAGGGTGTTGGTTGTAACCATATTGATCTAAGGATATAGGCAGACAAGGTTCTTTGGGTAAAGCTGATATCTTGTATTAGACCAATTAAAATAGTTGGAAAAATTCTTTTTTGCAAGCTTTTGGGTACAAACATCCTTCTTCAGGCAGAGGGTAAAAGATATCAGATTTACCCAAAGAACCTTGTCTGCCTAATAATCTCAATAGGCTTTGAATCATCTCCCACATGTTCCTAGAGGTTTTCATTCAGTTCCACACACATACACTTAAAAGGACTCCTGATGTACTATAAACACGATTTCAAGTTACCTATATTTCCGGTCACACAGTACATTTTTTTTTAGAATCTTTATTTTCCCCAAAAGAAAGCTAACATTTAATATAGTTAATAACTGATGACTAATTCAAAACATATTCATTGCAAAGTCATTAGTTTTAGGCCAGTTAGATGGTGCTATGAACATTTATAGCACTTCAATGCTCAATACCTTGAATCAGGATTTTAATTCCCATCTGCAGTGTCCAACTCATAAAAAAGACCCATAAAAAGCAATCTGAAAGTTATTTATGCATGCCAATTTCATGATGCCATTTCTGATGTGCACAGCAGGGTACTATGTACATATGTTTTCAGTTCAACTAATATCAAAAAGCAGCAGACAGGAAGCATCTGAGAACACCCACTGCAGTAACATAACCAGTCCAGAAGTACTAGAACATTTTGCAAAAAATTGTTTAAAAGAAAAAGTGATATGGTCAAATGAGAACCGAGTACAAAGACAGTTTAACTTAACTACAGATCTTATTCACTTTTATATTTTGATTAACTGATCCCAAGGTCTTAACTGCCTCATTCTCTCTCTCCCCACTGTAATGAATAACTTTGTAAATCTGTGCCTAGCAACACCCAATCAAAACAGCAAAGTCTGCAACTTAATCTCTTATCTGAAGTGCTTCTTTAATGCACTCTGCCTTAGACAGAAAGCAGGCAGGAAATTAGTTATTTCAAAAACCAAAAAGGAAAGTTTGCTTACTAGCAGCAAAACAACATCTAAGCTAAAAACATCTCTTTTGATCTCCTCTGACGATCTCACCAGAACAGAGAAAAAGGAAAAAAAAGCACAGCTCAGCTGAAGTAAATTCAAGGCTCCATCATCTAGGCTGAAAATACATATTAGACAAAACCTGCAGGGTCATTCAGAAGTACAACACCACATTTCCATGAAATAAATGTGACCTTGGCGCTAGAATGTAAGGAACGATCACAATCCAACACAGCACCTTAAGGAAACACCTGGTGTCACACACACACCCCTCCAAACTATTTAGAAGCCTGCCACTCTCCAGAACACTGCCTGGACCAAGCAGTCATTTTCCTAGCGGTATCCCTCAAAATGCTGCTGCTAAAAGAATTTAACTTCTATGCAACTGGTGCAGAAAGCAGCATTCTGCAGCTTTGGATACAGTGAGCATCACCTCAAGAAAGCTTGAGATTTTATGACTCTGTGCACATATGCACACTTGTGACCACACATCTCCACACACACGCATGCTGGTGACCACACAAATCTACATGCACACATGACATGTGTGCACGTGACCAGATACATGTGTACACAAGCACACACATGTAAAGCTGCGAGTGTGTGTGTGTATACACACACACTCGCAAGGCTGTTCACACACACCACCGCATGGTTGTGATTTTGTACATGTGCATATGTGGGTGTGTGTGTGTACACATAGGCAGAAGGTTGTGTGTATATGTGCATGTGGCATGGTGCGTGTACAACTACCACCCCACACGCTGCCGTCAGTGTGCAAGGTGCCGCTGTCCCCTGCCTCCCGCCGAGCACGGGCGGGCGGGCC
>NW_005842191.1:1165908-1184699 GCF_000455745.1 Alligator sinensis
CCAGCCCGCCCCGGCAGCACCCCCCCCGCCCCCCCCCAACCAAGGGGCGCACGCCGCAAGCTACGGCAGCGAGGAGACCCCACCCCTGTCCCTAGCCCTTCCAAGCCAGCAACCAATCAGCACACCTTTCCCGACCAGCGGCGCTCGCAGCTGTCTGAAGACAGAACCACCGCCCGCCCACCGCCTCTTCTCTCTCCGATGATTGGCCGAGAAGCGCCTCTGTTTTCCCAGAAGTGGGCGAGGCTTTCTGCAAACCCTTTTCTCTCCCCCTTCCCCCAGAGCTGGGTGGGTGTTACCAAACTCGTCGTATTGCGCATGCGCGGCCTGACCGGGCTGCTTAAGGGGTGCCGGTCAGTACGCTCCGATGCTCCTCATCCCCGGGACCAGGGGTGGCGCATGCGCAGTGTGGGGTTGCTAGTTCCACGGCTGTTGGGTGAGCCCAGCCCTTTCCCGCCACAGGCGGCCCGGCCCCCCCGGCCCCAGCGCGGGCCCCCCGCGGGGGAGCGCGGCTCGCAGTGGCAGCTGGACGCGCAGCCAACGCCCGCGCAGTTCCTGCCTCGCCCCTGCTGTGGGGGATGTGGCCTCTGGTGCCCCGGAACCTGCCCTGCCCCCTGGGCCGTGCACGCAGGGCAGCCCCCGCTTCCCTGTCCTGCTCCCACCTCCTCAGCAAATATCAGCAACACCCGACTGGGGCTCCCCAGTGGCTTTTCTCCTCTGCAAAGCCAAGGGAAGGCGAGTGCAAGGCAGAGGATTTTATTATTATTATTATTAATAATATATTTCTTGTTCGAGGTCAGATCAAAGAAACCAGTCCCAAATCATGTATCGCTCCAAAAACCGTATTGACTGAGCAGGCAGAACTCAGTCGTTCTTCACCCCATGCAGGGCGCTACAACCCTCCAGCATCCTCCATCCCAGCCTCTCACCCTGGGAATTCAGATACTCCCAAATCCATTGGCAGGCATCCTCCATGCATGCCCAAGCCCAGAGGTCTTGGGATTCGGGTGCCCCCACTTGATCCTGGCCCACAAGAGCCCAAGATCTGAGCCAAAAGGCATAGAAGAAAAGCAGCGCAACCTGACTTCCAGGTCCCCAAACAGGCACTCCCATCACAGGGCTCCCACTCCACTCCCCCTCTTCTTGATCCTGCTGATCCCCTTCAACGCCTCTGCTTTTTCTTCATAAAGAGCACCAATGCTTTTTCCCCGCCAGGCACTCTTTGCATGACTTGAGCCTCTCCTCCCACGCCCAAGCTGACTTCCAGGGCGATGATGCGGCATTGTTGGCTGTTTCCCAAGTCTGAAGCCTTGTTAGTAGTCTCTGCCTAACATGGGCTATTAGTTTCTCCCTGCTGCTCTAAAGCCACTGGAAAAGGACATGGAAAAGGCTGTGTTTATGCCCATTTTTCCCCCCTGCCACCCTTCTGGTTTAGCTGAAAAAGCACTACAAAGTTTACCAGGGAAGATTAAAGCTCTAACCATTAATCAACTATGCCCTGAACACTTGGTCTGGGCTCCCATGGTATTGTTGGATCCATAGAAGTTTTGTTCTTCCTGCTTTCCTCCCTGCTTCCAGTTTTCAGGCTGAATTCAAAACTCTTAATTTGGCATATGAAAACCTAGGGACTGCAAACAACATTTAATTTAGTGAAATTAGTCCATACAAAAAGGCAGAGAAAGCAGATCTCTGTGGAAGGTATTAGTTCTGACATCCACAAATTATTCTTTACAAGTTCTGTTGGAATTATGAATTGAGGCTTCCACCCATCTGTGGACCAACATCTACGATTTTCTCTCAGTCCTTAACTCTTGCCAACTTGTGTTGACTTCACTACATAGTTTCTTGCCCTAATGCTCTGCCATTTCTCCACTAATTTTAAATGTAGTTGGTGTCATTTTAAAAGACAGCAGCCTATAGATATATAAATAGATCTTTTTGAATTCAGAATTGGTTTCAGAATTAGTGGCCAAATATATCCTCAAACAGCTGTATTCCATTTTGTGAAAAGCTTATAATTGGCTGTGGTGAGTACAATACTGCCATCTACTGTAAGTAATGTCAGATTTATACACCTTAATCCTTTTCCAAGTAAATTATCCTTAAACTGATGTGCTTGCAATGTGTGTGAACAAGCAGGATCCAAGTTCCCCCTCTTTATATTAGCCTACGAAGTCTTATGGTGGCCATTGCTCAGTTACAATCCTACCAGTCAAGAGCCAGCTGCTTATAGGGCAGCATACAGGCAGAAACATACAGGGAAAAGGTAATGGAAGATCTCTGTTGTTAAATTTCCACCAACATTACTTTAGGAAATGTACATGTATCACCTAGGGATTTTCTGAACTACCACAAACTAAGGCAGTCAAAGGGAGGAAAAAAATGAAAGGTGGTGGCACACAAATGCCGCTTCCATGTGGGGTGTACTTGAGATGCTCAGATGGATGGTTGCGCTTTCATGAAGAGAGAGATTAAGCTTTTGAACAGCATGAATTAGTAATACATTTAAAATCCTGTTGCTGATTCTCCCTATTAAGGACAGACAAAAAGTTAATATACTTTTCAGCTTCTAGATTACATAGACAAATACACTTATTCACAGTTGTGATAGCAGAGATAAGTCAGTGTCCGCAATTTCCTGTTCTCAGATTGGGCTAAGAAATGCTTAACTTGAAAAAAGCTCTGAGGGTAAGGAGAAATTAGGCCCCCAATATGCCCTGGCCACCTGTTTCCACCTCTTTGATTGGCTGGAGACCGATCCACTGCGACTTGTGTAGAAGTAGATGACATGCTTTGTGCCCTGGAGGAAGATGACTCATTAACAGCTTGCAGCAAGAAGGTTTAATATGAAAAAAAACCAAGCAAGTTACTCTGACCAATCTTGAAACTTCAGCAGTAACCGGATCCTGTTTTTCTGGCTGAAGGTGCACAATTACTTCCCTCTACCTTGGGCATATATTGACTGAACGTTGTTATGTGCACAGACCTGGGCAGTTAACATTAGGGGCTATAGGCTGTACAGGCGGGATAGAGAAGGCAGAAAAGGGGGGGGGTGGCACTCTATGTCAAGGAGCACTACACATCCTCTGCCAGCAGAATGGGGTCAGGGGAAGGGCAAGCTGAAGTGCTCTGGGTCAAAATCCAGGGAGGGCAAGGCGAGAGGGATTTGACGGTGAGGGTCTATTACAGACCCCCCAATCAAGAGGAGGAGCTGGACAGGGAATTTTCAGGCCAGCTTGCGGAGACACTAAAAGCAAGGGATGTAGTTGTCATGGGTGATTTTAATTACCCGGACATCTGCTGGGAGGAGCAGTCAGCCGGGACGGACCGCTCCAGGAGGTTCTTGGCCGAGTTGCAGGACCTCCATTTGATTCAGGAGGTGCACAGTCCCACCAGAGGAGATGCCCTGCTGGACCTGGTCCTGGCCGCAGGTGACGACCTGGTAAGAGGCCTCCAGGTTCTTGACCACCTGGGCAATAGCGATCATCGCGTGCTGGAATTCACCATCCAGCGTAGAGTGTCAAGGGCCCGCAGCAAGGTGGTAGCCCTAGACTTCAGGAGGGCCAACTTCAGTGAGATGAGGAGATTAGTGGGAGAGGAACTGGGGTCCTTGAGGGCAGAGGAACTCAGCGTCCAAGAGGAGTGGTCGTTCCTTAAGGAAACGATACTCGGGGCCCAAGGGGTGTCCATCCCGACAAGAAGCAAGGCGGGCAGGAGTGTCCAAAAGCCCCCCTGGCTCACCAAGGGTGTCCGGGAATGCCTGCTTGCCAAAAGGGTGGCGTACGCCCGGTGGAAGGGGGGTGTAATCTCCAAAGAGGAGTATACCTCCTCTGCTCGGGCCTGCAGGCGGGCTGTTAGGAAGGCCAAGGCGGAGATAGAGCTCGGATTAGCGTCCAGGATTAAGGATAACAAAAAGTCCTTTTTCAAATATATTGGGAGGATGAAGAAGGCGCCGGGTAATGTGGGGCCCCTGCAGGATATGCGGGGCAATCTGGTGGTTGCGTCAGAGGATAAAGCGGACCTCTTTAACCAATTCTTCACCTCCGTTTTCTTGTGCAGGGACCGGGACTTCCCTGCTGTGATAGAAGCCGGACGCGAGGGGATCGCCTTCAGACCTCAGGTTGGGGAGGACCGGGTTAGAGAGCTTCTGGAGGGGCTGGACGCGTTCAAGTCAGCGGGTCCGGATGCTCTCCACCCCAGGGTGCTGAGGGAGCTGGCTGGGGTTATTGCAGGGCCCCTGGCACGGCTCTACGAGCGATCGTGGTGCTTGGGCCAGGTGCCAGACGATTGGAAGGTAGCTAATGTGGTCCCCATCTTCAAAAAAGGGAAAAGGGAGGACCCGGGCAATTATAGGCCCGTCAGTCTTACCTCAATCCTGGGGAAGCTCTTTGAGAAGATCATCAAGGAGCACATTTGTGATGGGCCGGCATCCGAGATGATGCTCAGGGGCAATCAGCATGGATTTATTAGGGGGAGATCATGTCAGACCAACCTGATTGCCTTTTATGATCAGGTCACAAAGGCCATGGATGCAGGTGTCGCGGTGGATGTAGTCTTTCTGGACTTCAGCAAGGCCTTTGACACCGTCTCTCACCCCATCCTAATTAATAAACTAGGCGACTGTGGCATAGATGCCTACACGGTCAGATGGATTGCAGATTGGCTGAAGGGTCGCACTCAGAGGGTGGTGGTGGATGGATCATATTCGACTTGGGGGGAGGTGGGTAGTGGAGTCCCTCAGGGCTCGGTCCTGGGCCCTGCGCTGTTCAATGTCTTCATCAGCGATCTTGATGTTGGGGTGGAGAGCAACCTGTTTAAATTCGCTGATGACACCAAAATTTGGGGGGAGGTGAGCACGCTAGCAGGGAGAGAGAGATTGCAGAAGGATCTGGATAGGTTACAGGGGTGGGCAGACAGGAACAGGATGCGTTTCAATACGGACAAGTGCAGGGTGCTGCACTTGGGTAGTAGGAACCAGCAGCACACTTATAAGATGGGGAGCTCCCTACTTGAGAGCACGGAGGCGGAAAGGGATCTTGGTGTCATTATTGACTCCAAGATGAACATGGGCCGACAATGCGAGGTCATGGTTGGCAGGGCTAACCGGACCTTGTCGTGCATCCACAGGTGCATCTCGAGTAGAGCCAGGGAGGTGATCCTCCCCCTCTATGCGACGCTGGTCAGGCCGCAGCTGGAGTATTGTGTCCAGTTCTGTGCGCCCCATTTCAGGAGGGATGTGGACAACATGGAGAGGGTCCAGAGGAGGGCCACCCGCATGATCCGGGGACAACAGGGCAGACCCTACAGTGAGAGACTGCGGGACTTGAACCTATTCAGCCTCCACAAGAGAAGGCTGAGGGGGGACCTGGTGACCGTCTATAAACTCACTAGGGGGAACCAGAAGGGTTTGGGGGAGACGCTGTTTCCCCTAGCCCCTGCTGGCATAACAAGGAATAATGGGCACAAGTTGATGGAGAGGAGGTACAGATTGGACATCCGAAAAAACTACTTCACAGTCAGGGCGGCTGAGTCCCGTTTTTTGTTTAGGGTTTTTTTGTTGTTCTCCCGCCCTGGCGGGGGGGCGGGCTAGAAGATCTATTAGGTCCCTTCCGACCCTAAAACTATGAAACTATGACCTCTCTCTTGTACTCATAGTCTTGTCACACTGGCTATTTTTTTTTTTAGTTCTTTGGTCTTACCAGTATGAGGAATCCTACATGAATGGAGCTACACAGAACTACCAAATAACATTATGACAACCTGAGGTTGCACAATAATATGGTGACATTGGATTATCATAGTCCATCATCGCAAATTATACTTTGTAGTCAGCAGGTTCTTCCTTGACTACTTAGATGTAATCTGCACTACAAAGTTTTGCCATCAGATTTCCAGTTCTGCCCACAAAAATTTGAGTTCATACCTAAAATTCATGGGTGGTGAGAGAAGCCTCTGAAAAGGCCACAAATAATCAGGATCTTTTTACTCTTATTTAGTACAGGAGAAATAGTCTTGTATGTAAATTATGGGACTGGGATCCTTGACTCCTTTTTTTCCCCCCAACCCTGGTCCGATCAGCTTCTTTGTTGGACGTCTCAGTGGAAAGTTTCAGGGTTGCACAGACAGACAGACAGGATTCCTATCTCCCTCTTCTGAATTCTTCCCTTATTTTTACTATAAAGAACAGTCACAGGGTTAGAACATCAAGGAAGTGTAAGAGAGGCATACTGGACTGTAATGCCCAACTCTTACCCTTACAGAAACCTATATATTAAAAGGAAGAATTTCAGCCTCATGTAATTGGCCTTAAAGCCCCAGATCCTTATGTCACATGTCAGTTTTTTAAAATGATAGTTAAATTATCTAGTTCTTATGGTTGTAAAGAAAATATTGAAAATGTTAGTGAACACAATGTTAGTGTACACGATGTAGTAACAAAAGCATAGCATTCCTGACCCCTCTCCTTAGACACATTCAAAGTAAATATTGAGGGTCCCTGTTGTTACCATACCAGTTCTCCCTTCATTGACACTGTCCTTACTGGGCACATCTACACATGCGGTTAATGCATTTGAATTTTCTGCACAGAAGATTCAGGTTCTTGTCGGGAGCAAAATTGCTCTCAATAGAAGCATTTGAGTCTAGGGCTGCTCCTGCCCTGCTCTGCCCCTCTGCAGGAGCTGGGTGGGGGAGGCTCCAGCCCCAGGCTGCTGGGGGTCAGGCCTGGGTTCTGGAGAGTGAGGGGGAGGTCTGTCCTGGAGCGAAGGACAGCTCCAGCTGTGTGGAACCCAGGATCACAGTTCAATGGTGCTGGCTTGGGGTGATGCCCATACCCGAGCATGGGCTTAAGCAGCACTGGAACTGGGGTGGGGGGACGATGAAGGTGCTGTGGCCATCTTTTCTGTTGTCCTTCATGCCACCCCGACAGCCGGCATCTTCCTTTTCTGGGCGGACTGCAAAGCTGGACCACAGTGGCAGTGAGGTAGGGAACCAGCATTTTATTTTTATTATTTTGTTGTTGTTGTTGACTTCACAGACAATCCCAGATTTTGCAGTTTCTGCAAAATCCATGAAACCAGAATTTCAGTAGGCCCCTACTCATAAGTCATGCTTCCCAGGCTTCTAACCATTTTTGTCACTCTCTGCTACAGTCCTTCAGATCTGCCCACATTCTTGAAGTGTGAGGCCCCAACCCTGGACACAGTACTCCAGTTAGTCTGCAAGGTATATCTCTACCCTGCCTTCTGCCTGACTTCAGACTAATATCTATGGCTTGCATCCATAGATGCTTCTCAAGCAAATCCCGGGACATCATTCTCCCCTTGTACTCGGCCTTGGTGAGGCCGCAGCTGGAGTACTGCGTCCAGTTTTGGGCTCCGCAATTCAAAAAGGATGTGGAGAAGCTTGAGAGAGCCCAGAGAAGAGCCATGCACATGATCAGAGGTCAGGGAAGCAGACCCTATGATGACAGGCTGAGAGCCCTGGGGCTCTTTAGCCTGGAAAAGCGCAGGCTCGGGGGGATCTGATGGCCACCTATAAGTTTATCAGGGGAGACCACCAGTATCTGGGGGAACGTTTGTTCACCAGAGCACCCCAAGGGATGACGACTAGGTCGAATGGTCATAAACTACTACAAGACCGTTTCAGACTGGACATAAGGAAGAATTTCTTTACTGTCCGAGCCCCCAAAGTCTGGAACAGCCTGCCACCGGAGGTGGTTCAAGCACCTACATTGAACACCTTCAAGAGCAAACTGGATGCTTATCTTGCTGGGATCCTATGACCCCAGCTGACTTCCTGCCCTTTGGGCAGGGGGCTGGGCTCGATGATCTTCCGAGGTCCCTTTCAGCCCTAATGTCTATGAAATCTATGAAATCTATGTAATATGGATAATTACTTCACTGAGTTCTTGGAATAGTTTTGCAAAGCAGATTATATTTGACAGCCTTAAACAAAACTTTTATAATGCCTGCGGGAATATCAAAGACATTTAGATTCAAAAGGCCTGACACTGCTCTGATCTCTATTGGTATAAATCATGAATAGGTCTAATAAAGTCAATGGAGCAACACTGGCAAAAACTAGACAACAAACAACAAAACAAATGGCAGAAGTGAGTGGAGAGGGAGATTCTCTTAATATATTCATGGCTTTGGCTACAAATCTTATAGAACAAAAACACCTTCACGTAATGCATCATCCTTGGTTGGCTCAGACCACCAAACCATGCTGGAACAGCTGTTTCTAGAACCTTTGATCTAAAACACTTAAATATCTTAAGTCAGGTTTTTAGATTTAGAAGTCTAGGTTTAATTCAGACAGCCTAGGGCTGACTTTGAGGTGTCATCTTTCAAAGGGTGGCTAGTAGAAGGATTTGACTCTAAGGCTTAAGGATGAAGCCATACATTACGTTTAGACCATACTAAATTTTTGGAATGTTAAGCAGCATTAACATTAGAACTTGCTGTGATCAGTCACATGTTAAGGGTTAACACCATTTCTTAACTGTACAGCTCTGACTTGCCCCTAGAGAGCTGGTGAGCAGGGGTTTGGCTAGGAGCCAAGATACAAGGGACTCTCCCTGCTCTGGGTGGAGAAAGAGGAGGGTGCTGAATGTGGTGCATCTTGGGATGGTGGAGGACTGCATATTGCTTGTTTCATGTCTGTGCAGCAAACTAAAGTTAGTCTAACACGAGCTAGGTAGCACAGTCCAGAGTTAAAATTATGTCACATCAGGCAAGGGTTGAGATGCTCAGAGGGCACCTAGCACGAGTTAACAAACTTTAATGTGCAGACACTTGCATTTTAAGTGCCTTTAGTATGGTCAAAGAAAAGTATAACTTCACCCCTTGACAGTCTCCCCCATCAGGAGATGCGCAGTGCACTCTGTCCTCCTTCAGTGTCAGGATCACATAGAAGCTTATAAATTGGCTACATAGGATTCAAGCTAATAGTCATTTAGGTCAGGCAATAGATGCTCCTGCTTTTAAATCCAAAGTTCCTAGATTTGGTCCCTTCTCATTTGAGGGTCACAGTGTGAGCGTCAGAAACAACTGAAATGTCAGAAGCTCTCTAAAACAGGGTGCTCAGTTGTTTCAAATTTAAGTTTTGAAACAACTGGTTGAAAACTTTAAGAAGTTTCACTTCCCAAATAGTGCTGTACTATAAATAGTCTGTGCAGCGGGATATGACATTTAACTCCCACACACTAGACAGTATTCTTTGCAACATACTTGTATAGAGTGGGCCTTAACTCTTAAATTACCTTAATGCAAAATAAGAAAAAGGGACCATCTTTTAAAGGTAGAGTCATTCTACTGCCTTTAAGTTGGTAGCAAATGAGGCATAAGGTCAGAGTGTTAAATAGAGAAGGAACCATTACAATCTTATATAGCACAAGCCAAAAAATGTCACCAACTGCCTCCTGCCTTAAGCCTAAGATTTATATTTGAGCTAGAGTACAGCTGTTAAAAAGCTGGGCAAGTCACTTCAGTGTAGAAGTTCAGCGCTACTGCTGGAAGAAGAAGCTAAGATTCAGGTCCCAGTCCCACAATTTAAACAAAACCATTTATTTTGTACCACAAAAAATAAAAAGGACTAGACTCTGTGAGGCCTTTTCAGAACTAAAGAGGGAGGGAAACAAATCAGAAAAGAGATATAAGCAGAACAAGATCTTATTAGAATGAGGCACACCAACTTTATACTGATGTAGCTCCTTTGCTTCCACTGAAGTTATTCCCAATTCACATTGGTGTGAAATCAGGATCAGGCTGAGTAGTTTACCAAGGGTTTTTTAATAGTCTCTTTCAAATACCAAACAGAGTTCCAATTAATCAGAGTTTGCCCCCACAGGGAATATGCTTCTATACAGCTTCCTTTTATCTTTGCCAAATTATGATCACATTACTTGTCTTTCTGCATAAGTTCTGCTTTTGGCTCTGGTTTATCATCAGGAAACACATGTCAGCATTTTAACAGCTGTGTGTCCTGTTCAAAGTGAGCTCTGTCTGAGCCGGGTGAAATGGAGGGCAGGGCCACAATAAGCTTTCATTTGTTCATTTATGGTTAGGAGTCTCTAGTAATCATTAACTACACTTTACCTTTTTATAGCAAGAAAGGTAAAGTTTCTGCTTCAAACACCAACTATCAGCAGAAGGCAGGGTAGGGTAGCATGAAAGCAGAGACTAACTCTAGACACCAACTTCAGTGAAGCTGAATCCTTACCCTACCCCCATAAGGCAAATGTCATTAACACCATTTTACAAAAGGGGAAAGGAGCATAAACATGCTAAACCCAACATTTCTAAAAGTAGCCTCTGATTTTGAGTGCATAGTCTGAGAAACTATGGGACTGATTTTCACTTGTAGTCACCTTGGCTTCAATTGAAGTTGCAGTTGCCCAGCATTTCTGAAAAAAAATCAAAAGCCAGGCACACTGTGGTTCCAAACAGAGCACCCAAAGACAGACATCCAAAAAGTCAGTTTCTACTTCTAAAATTCTCCAAGGTCACAGAATTCATTGCAAGTAGAATTATAAATAGAACCCAGAATCCTGACAGCTAATCCCCTATTCTGTCCAGCTTCCTTGTACCTACTATAACTTTTCATCTTATTGCAAGATGTCACACATCTAAGTCTATTTCAAGTGCCTTGTAATATTTAAAAATATGGTAAAAACAAAATAAAATGTTTAACTGTGAGTCTCACAATTTGTGGTATTGTTTCCAGAGTCAAGTGATTATATGAGAATGTAAATTTTCTTTAAAAACAATTAAGGTTATTTTTGGTGGGGAGGGTAGATTTGTGGGGGGAGGTTAAATAATCTTCCATTGAAGAGAAAAACATGAAAGTGTGAAACTTACAAAATGCATAACAAAAATTATTTCTTCTTTCATTTCTTGGAGTCTTGGAACAGCAGAGACTCCCCATGCCTGAAGAAGGGTGACTGTGCCTGAAAGCTTGCCAGAATTTTTTTTCCAAGTACTCAGCTGGTCTACATTAACAGGCTCCTAGGACCGGGAGCATGGCCACCTCCCCTTCCGAGGTTTGCTCCACTTTGGAGTCTCTGGGGCACCAGATAGAGGAGCTCCAGGCCGTAGTCCAGAGACTGCATGCCATCAGGGATGGCGAGCAGGAGATAGACTCCTACTGCCAGGCCCTTCACCCCCTGGAGACGGAGGGTAGACACGGTCGCCTTCCAGGACAAGGGAGGACTCGGGGATCTCCCATACTGTCCAGCCAGAGGGTTGGACCAAGGTGGTCAAGGGCACCAAGGCCCGCCGCGCCAAGCTCCCCTCCCTTCTGGGGCTTTGCAACAGGTACGAACCTCTTGCAGCCTCAGTTGAGCCTGCAGAGATGCCAGCTCCTGCAGTCAAGGGAGGATCACCCACCCCATCTCTCCCTCAGACAAAACACAGAGTGGTCATTGTGGGAGACTCGGGACTGAGGGGGCAATCTGCCACCCCGACCCCCTAGCCCGGGAGGTCTGCTACTTCCCAGGGGACCGCATCCAGAACATAGCAGAGAGGATCCCAAAGTCAGTTGAGCCTGCAGAGATGCCAGCTCCTGCAGTCAAGGGAGGATCACCCACCCCATCTCTCCCTCAGACAAAACACAGAGTGGTCATTGTGGGAGACTCGGGACTGAGGGGGCAATCTGCCACCCCGACCCCCTAGCCCGGGAGGTCTGCTACTTCCCAGGGGACCGCATCCAGAACATAGCAGAGAGGATCCCAAAGATTATCCAGCCCTCTGACCACTACCCTGTGCTCCTTATCCATGTGGGCACGAATGACATGGCTCGGAGCAATCCCAGCCGGGTCATGAGAGACTACAGGGCTCTGGGAGCAGGCCTTAGGGGGTTGGGGGCACAGGTGGTCTTTTCCTCACTCCTCCCAGTTGTGGGTCATGGGCTGAGGAGGGAGAGATGGGTCGAGGTAGTCAACCAAAGGCTGTGGCGCTGGTGTCATCGTGAAGGCTTCGGCTTCCACAATCACAGTCCACTCTTTGGTGAGAGAGGCAGTGGTCTGCTGGGGAGAGATGGCCTCCACCTTACTCCATTGGGGAGGAGGCTCTTCTCAGCCAAACTGACTGACCTGCTCGACCAGGCCTTAAACTAAGCCCGCCGGGGGTTGGGTGGATTACCACCACTGCAAGACCACTGGACAACCTTTGTAAATTCAGTAGGCTAAGGCACTTAAGGGAGCCCACCCCCATCCCAGCCCCGGAATGATCTGTAGGGAAGGCAGGGGCCTCCAATGGGACACTTACCTGCCTGTACACCAATGCCAGGAGCTTGGGGAATAAACAGGAGGAACTGGTCCTCCTGCTAAAGAAGAATGACTACAATCTCACAGGGATAACGGAGACCTGGCAGGACTCCACCTGGCTGGGCCACAGGTATAGATGGCTATACCCTGTACAGGCGAGACTGTATAGATAAAAGGGGTGGGGGTGTAGCTCTCTGTGTCAAGGACAGCTACACGTCCCTGCAAATTGACATTAGCACCCAACAAGGATGACTGGAGTCTCTCTGGGTTAAAATATGTGGGGAACGTGGCACAGGGGACATCATGGTAGGAGTGTATTACAGACCTCCTAGCCAGAAACAAGAGTTGGACCAGGAATTCGTCAGGGAACTGGCTGAGGCTGCACGCTCTTGGTACATGCTTGTCGTGGGAGACTTCAACTACCTGGACGTCTCATGGGAAGAGCACTCGGCCAAATCTGATCGGTCACAAAGCTTCCTCATGTGCGTGGATGAGTTCTACCTGACTCAAGAATTCTATGGGTCGACAAGAGGTAAAGCGTTGCTGGACCTGGTACTGGCCAAAGGGGATGACCTAGTCAGTGACCTAAGAATCGATGGAAAGCTGGGTGATAGTGACCACAAGCTGATCACCTTTACTATCCATCGCAAAGCTGGCAAGTCAGTCAGCAATACAGAAGTCCTTGACTTCAGGAAAGCTGACTCTGACAAGCTTAGGAGGCTCGTTGTCAAGGCCCTAAGGGACCACGATTTGACAGGAAGAGGAGTCCAAGAGGAGTGGTTGCTCCTCAAGGGAGTGAGCTTGACAGCACAAGGGATGGCCATCCCATCTCAGAGGAAGGGTAGCAAAAGGGCACAGCAACCCCCTTGGCTCAGCAGGGAACTTGAGGACCTCCTACGCCTCAAAAGAGAGACTTATAAATGATGGAAGGCTGGAATAACCACCAAGGAGGAGTACTCGGCACTGGTCTGTACCTGCAGGGAGCAGATTAGGAAAGCCAAGGCTGCAACCGAGCTCCATCTGGCTTCACATATCAAGGATACCAAAAAGTCCTTTTTCAGATATGTAGGGAGTTTGAAAAAAAGCAAGGGTAACATTGGACCCCGAACCAAATGGGACAGCTGGTAACCGACACCCAGGAACAGGCCAGTCTGCTTAATGAGTACTTCACGTCGGTCTTTCACCAGTCCAGTGGGACTGCCCTGCCTAGCAAGACATGGTACAGCCAGGGTGAGGGCGTATTTACCCCCAGCATCGGTGTTGATCTGGAAAAGGATCACCTTGAGAAGCTGGACACCTTCAAGTCAGCTGGTCCTAATAGATTACAACCTAGAGTACTCAAGGAGCTGGCAGGTATCATAGCCCAACCATTGGCAAAAATATTTGAAAACTCATGGCACTCAGGTGAAGTACCTGAAGACTGGAAGAAGGCCAGTGTGGTACCCAACTTCAAGAAAGGGCGGAAAGTAGATCCCAGGAATTACAGCCCAATCAGCTTGACCTCAATCCCGGTAAGATTCTGGAGAAAATTACCAAGGAAACCCTTCTGGATAAGCTGGCTGAGGGCAACATCCTGAGGGACAGCCAGCACGGGTTTGTCGCGGGTAGGTCTTGCCTGACCAATCTCATATCCTTCTATGACCAGGTGACACATCACCTGGACAAGGGAGAAGAGATTGACATCATATATCTGGACTTTAAAAAAGCCTTTATTTGGTGCTCCATGATCTCCTCATGGAAAAATTGGCCAACTGTGGCCTTGGCTACGCCACAGTCCGATGGCTGGGGAATTGGCTCCAAGGTCGGACCCAGAGAGTAGTGGCCAATGGTAGCAAATAATTATGGCGCTCCGTGACCAGTGGTGTCCCCCAGGGCGCTGACCTTGGACCAGTTCTCTTTAACATCTTTATCAACAATATGGACATTGGTGTCAGTAGTGTACTGGCTAAGTTCGCCGATGACACTAAACTTTGGGGCATAGCGTCTACACCTGAGGACAGACTAGTGATCCAGGCTGACTTGGATAAACTTAGTAAGTGGGCGGATACAAACCTAATGATGTTCAATACCGATAAATGTAAGGTACTCCACCTCGGGGAAAAAAACCCGCAGCATACTTATAGGTTTGGCAGTACTACGCTTGCTAGCACCACAGCTGAAAGAGACTTGGGGGTCGTGATTGACCACAAGATGAACATGAGCCATCAATGCGGTCGAAGCTGGTAAAGCAAATAAAACTCTGGCTTGCATCCATAGATGCTCAGTAAATCTCAAGATATCATCCTCCCACTGTACTTGGCCTTGGTGAGGCCACAGCTGGAGTACCGCATCCAATTCTGGGCTCCACAATTCAAGGAGGATGTGAAGACGCTTGAGAGAGTCCAGAGGAGAGCCATGTGCATGATCAAAGTGCAAGAGAATAGGCCTTATGAAGAGAGGCTGAGAGCCATGGGACTCCTCAGCCTGGAAAAGTGCAGGCTCAGGGGGGACCTGGTGGCAGCCTATAAGTATATATAAGGGGTGTACTTTGGGATCTGGGGGAACGTCTGTTCACCAGAGTGCCCCAAGGAAAAACAAAGACCAACGGTCATAAACTCCTCCAAGATCATTTTCGGCTGGACATTCTTTACTGTCCAAGCCCCCAAGACCTGGAATAGACTTCTTCTAGAAGTGGTGCAGGCACCTACTCTGGACTCATTCAAAAAACGCTTGGATGCTTATCTTGCTGGGATCCTTTGACCCTAGCTGACTACCTGCCCCTGGGGCAGGGGGCTGGACTTGATCTTCGAGGTCCCTTCCAGCCCTAACGTCTATGAAATCTAATAAAAGATATCACGTCGACTCAAATAACCTTGCCTAACAAGAATCAAACATTTATGTTTTTAATTCATTCATTCAAGGGACATAATTCATGATTTTTTAACCCTTAGTGCTATTGTGATCTTAGCTAATTAGCAATATTGCATCTGACTTTGCACTGCCTACTTCTGACAGTAACTCCAGATGCCAAAATGGTGGCCAAATCTCAGAATCCGAATTGAATCTGGGGACCAATTTAAAGGTCCAAATCGATTCAAAGCAATCCAAACCTTCGGCATGATGATTCAGGCAGTCCCTGGTTGCAGCATGCTCCCCCCAATATAGTGCGCCACTATGGCAAAGTAGTGGCTAAAAATAACCATGTGTACAGCACAGCATGGGCAGTTACTGCGCCGTGCTTTAGTGCTTCCTAAAGGAAGTATACTAAAGCACGGTGCAGTAACAATGTCACCGTAGAGCGACATGTAGACACACCCTATATTCTTCAGTTCAGGTACTGCAATATACATTTAGAAAAGGTAACCTGTTAAATCAGTGGTGCATAGCCTCTGGACTATGGGGCAGATCCAGCCCACAGAGCCATATCAGCTGGCCTATGTGGCTCCCTATGGGTCCAAAAATTTGGCAGCGGCGGAACAGTGGCAGTTAGCACAGCCACTTCCTCCCTCCCCCCCAATTTTCCAAGTCCTAGGCACCAGATGACATGGCCCTGCAGGTGAAGCCAGGGCCATGTGATATGGAGTGGGACCCAATCCAGTGTACAGGACTGGGGCCATACATCAGGCTGGCCCCATCTGGCACATTTGGGGGTTAGCCAAATGGGGCCCTGGCTGGTCTTGTTCCAACACTGGATCAGACTCGTGGATCAGATCTGGCCTGAGGACCAACTGACCCCACACCACTCATCCAGCCTGGGGGCCAAAAGGCTGGGCACCAGTTCATTCAACTAACAGCAGTAAATGACTCATAAAATTTATTTAGGCTTTGAAGTGAGTTAAAACTGCCCCCAGTTACAGCAGTTTTGTAAAAGCCCTCTCTTCAGGTTGCTCTTTTTCCTTCCCTGATTCGTATTGTTGTTAACCCTTTTCTCAACAGCTCGGGAAAGGCAGGAATGTCCCAGACTCTGTCTCAGAAGCCCACATGCCAGAAGTTTTCTTCAGCCAGTCACAGTCAAAGTACAGAGGTGAAGAAATCAAATAAGCTGAAGGGAACAATGCTCTTCACCAAGGGTCAGGGTAAGAGCTACCTGAAGAGTGGGCTTAGGAAGGTCTCTCTCATTCAGAGCCACACTGAGGGACTCAAGAGAGTCACCAAAAAAAGGTGGTATAGGCACCAGACTTGGGACCTTAGAGGCTAGTGTTATACCAGTAAATAAAGTTGGGTATGGATCAAAACTCAAGTTCCAAAGACCTTATGTCTAAGGGAGTCTGAAAACCACATTAAAATGCCATAGCTTGAGTTCACGCAGAAGTGGCACTCTTCTAGAAAAGGTCATCAATAGACACTGAGATGCTAAATTCTCCTGCAGCATCTGCCAGTGTTTTGACATGTCATAAAGAGTTTTTCCGGCAACTTAATGAAGCTAAGACTTTTAGAACCATCTCAGATTAGTAAGTAATACAAACAAATATGGACACACACTTCCTGTGCTATACCACACAAGAGAAAAATTGTTATGTGGTAGGAGACCAGGGAGGAGGTTCTGAGAAATTCAGTGCTTAAGCAAATGTTAAACTTATTTCAGCAGCAAGACGCTTAGCTGTTGGGGGTTGCTACTGTGTGCCATCTAACTATGGTGCAAGGTCCTCTTATAACCTAGATTTCTATCCTCCACTTGAACCTTCAGGAACCCAGAGCATTGATGGGCACTCCTCTCCCACAGATATTCATAGTATTTGAACTGAAACTAAGGCAGTTGCTCCCTGCAATATTGCATCTTCCTGTGAATTTATATAAAAGGATATGCTGGATTTTGCTGTACCTATGAAAGCATAGCTCTAGGTTCATGCCTCCTCCCCCTTAACCCAAAGTAGAACTTCACAGCTTCAATGATCCTTCAAAACACTCCTCTTCTCAGTAGTGTGACTAGGATGGAGGAACTAGGACAGCTACCCCAAACACTGACATGGGAGGGGTGTGAAAATAGCTGCCACTGCTGCCTCACAAAGGCACCAAGAGTCTGGCAGTAACTGGAAGTCGCTACTGCCATTGTGTGTGTGGCAATTGACCCAGGCTAATCGCTATGCCTCTGCCTCTTCTCTTTACCACATTCCTTTGCTTGGATGTTGTCTTTCCATCACCTTTAGTAGCATATTTTGTTAGACTGTAAAGCCATTAAAACAAAAGCAATCACCTTTGCAGGTATGCAGCATCCAGCACAAACAATGCTTCTTCCTGATGGGAGCCTTTTCATCCCGTTTTACTATAAATAACTTATGGAAGCATAGGGGCAAATTATCTTTCTTACTGCCATTTCTCTCTTATTGTACAAGACATACTGAAGTAAGACATTTTAAATCAGTGACAGCCCTGACTGAGAAACCACATGAGTAGTCACTATTAACCGAAAAGTTAATATACTACCTATTTGCCTAGGTGAATTGTGGCACAAATAAACAATAAGAAAAACCCTTTGTTGAGTTTTTCTGTAAAGAGCCACAAATGATCATTTAAAGAGCCATTTTTAGCCCTGAAGTGCATCCCCACCAAAAAATGGCATGCTTCCACACTTCTAGAAACTGAGCCAGTCATTGAAACAAGGCCAAAGTATGGCCCATGTGACAACTGTGGCCCAGCAGCCCCTTTGATATGACCCATAGGCCAGTAGTACTTTTTTTTTTTTGGAAACCTCTGATTTAACAGTTCAAAAAGTGTGGTCCATAGGCCAAAATGCAGCCTACAAGCCCCTTTGATATGGTCTGCCACCCAGGACTACCCCTTTGAAATGGCCCTTCAGAGACAAAGCTTTGGAAACCTCTGTGCTAGAGGCTAGCAGATGTGACAGAGACATCCAGGCATATATGTCATAGCCCCATTGCTTTATTCCAGGGGTGGGCAATTATTTTGGGCAGAGGGCTGCTTACCCAGTTTTGGCAGGCTGTCAAGGGCCACATGAGTAGCCCTGCCCCTTGACAGGTGCCCCACCCTTTGACAGGTGCCCCGCCCCCGGTCACCATCTTGGGACCAGCATCCCAATGTCTTGGGACCAATGTCCCAGAGCCAGCACCAGTGGGGCCCAAAGCAGGGCACAGGCTGGCAGGGGTCTGTGGAGCCGGACTGGGCTGCACCAGCAGGGCGGGGGGAGCTGGCCCGGCTCCACGGGGCCCCCCCCCCCCTGCCCCCCTGCTCGGGGCCCCACCAGCCTGGCCCCAGGACGCTGGTGCGGGTCCCGTGCTCCCGCTGGCTCGCCACCTGGTCACACCCAGTGCCCCACAGCCCCACGGTACAGGCAGGAGGCAACACACAGCCCTGACCTCCTGCTCGCCAGCAGGGAAGAAGCTGGTGCTGAGCGTGGGGAAATGTGGCCCCTTGTCCGCCCCATGGCCGGCGCTCCCCACTGCAGGTGCTTGCAGCCCATGCGGGGCTGTCTGGAGCAGGCACAGGCAGGCTGCAAGTGCCTGCAGTGTGGGGCACCGGCCATGGGTCGGGCGAAGGGCCACTTTTCTCCATGCAGGGAAGGAGCCCAGGGAAAAGCTGAGCGGGGGGG